>NW_004524681.1:9369368-9375617 GCF_000260255.1 Octodon degus
GCCCACACCTGCTGCCCGCGCCCACACCTGCTGCCCGCGCCCCCAGGACTGCTGTGCTTGCTGCTGGGCCTGCTCATGGCGGTGGCCCACAGGATGCAGCCTCACCGGCTGAAGGCCTTCTTCAACCAGAGCTTGGAGGACCCCACACTCGAGTGGAGTGCTGAGGAAGGCGAGCTCCTGACTCCTCGCTACCGGCCCATGTCCTGTAGCCCTGAGCCCGGGGACATTCCCCTGTCACGGGCTTCCTCAGAGACCTGCAGTCGGGAGGAGCACCCCTGAGAGCCCGACTGTGCCCGGTGATGCCCCTGTCCTGGTGGGTGGCACCTTGTTGAGTCGCAGGAAGGCACCTAGCATGGCTGCAGCAGACCCTCAGCTCCCAGGAGAGTTAAAGGCAGCGCCACCTACCGAAGCCAATGAGAACAAACCCCGAAGCCTCAGCCCTGGAACCTGGTTGCTATGGTGATAGCAAGCCTAGCCCCTATTTCTGCCCAGCGTCCTTGTCTTTCCAGGGTGCTGGGCCTCCTCTGGGTGCCCTTTGCTGAAACCCCGCCTTCCCATACATATGGCACAGTGAGATATTCCCTTGGGCCTCAGCCCTCACAGCTCCCGGACAGTGCATATGCGTGCGTGTGTGTGTGTGTGTGTGTGTGTGTGTGTGTGTCTACGCATGCGCACGTATGTGTCTTCTCCATCTGCACTGGAAGGAGGCCACCAGACATCTCATCCCAGCTCAGCATTAACCGGCCATGTCACATCCTCTGTGGTCTTTAGGTCCCAGGTATATGCAATAAGACTAGGATTTGCCAAGGACTTTTAAGAAAATAAACTCTCTGGATTTATACTTTTATGCCTTGCTGACATCCACCTCAGCCCTCAGACACCACTGCAAAAGAAGGCAGCTGGGAAGTTAGTGAACCGGCTCTAAACCTCCTTCCTTCCCAGTCCATTCGGTAGAGTGGCCGAGGTGACCCAGAGGGAGGGAGGTGACCCGCCTGGACCCTGTGTTCAGGGGCTGCTCAGGGTCGTTTCCACCACGGCGTCACTAGAGGGCGCTCTTCAAGCCTTTCTGGGTTTCGGATTTCTCCCGGGCAGGAATCGGGTTAAGACGCCAAAAACCGCTGTCCCATCCCAGAGAAGCCTTCCGAAGACTTGCGTCACCAAGAACCCCGAGAAACCATGGCAATTAATGGGCGGGGGAGTTTTTAAAAACAAAAGAAAAAAGTTTATTTACAGCTCTCGCGCTTGGAGCGCACCGCGCCTGTCCTCGCAGCCAGTCCCGGGTGCCGCATCCTGGAGCCCCTCGGGGTCCCCCGCCCACTGTCCGCCAGCGCGCGAAGTCCGCAGTGGGGCAGAGTCCAGGGGTGGGTGCCCTTCAAAGTTTAGTGGTGATCTTCGAGTCCGGGGGTGCGAACTGCTGATTCAGTGGGTTGCTGAGGATAAGAGACGAGCCCGCCCTCGCCTGGGTGCCACAGTCCGGGGAGCTCTGGTCCAGCACGGCGCGAAGGCCGCTGGGCCAGGCGTAGTGGAGAAGCACCACGGCCCCTCCGAGCAGCAGGCACAGGATGCCTGCAGGGAAAGAAAGCAGGGCGAGCGATCAGGGCTCCGGGCCTGCCCCTCGGTCTTCTGGAGGCTTCCGCTCAAGAGTTACCGCCCCAACTCTCCTCCCACGCGCACGCTTGCTACAGAAAGACCTCTAATGTGGACTGCAGAATATGCGCTTACTCAGCCAGCGGGGCCGGCCGCCGGTCGCTTCAGAGTCCCCTTTATCTATGAGATGGGCAGAACAGTGCTCCTCACCGGGGCGTGATGGTGCACGCCTGGAATCCCAGCGCTCGGGAGGCTGAGGCGGGAGGATCGCGGCGATAGCCCGCACTACCTAGCGCGTCCCTGCCTCAAATACCGAAGCAACCCAAACTAAACAACCCAAAGCCACTGCGCTTCTGTCCTCCGAACTACCGAAGTGTCCGTGATCACGTTGTGGACGGGAAAGCGCGCGCCGAGCCGGATTCTCACCCGTAGCCAGCGTGAGCCAGAAGGCGGCTCCGTAGCCAGGCGTGAGCGCGGCGGAGCCGAGGCGGAACTGGCACCAGGGCACGCTGGAGACCGAAGCGAAGGAGAAGACGGCGAAGAGCGCGAAGGAGCCGGTGACCAGGAGCGCCAGGCCGCCGTAGAGCGGGGCGGGCATGGACAGCAGCGCGTTGGAGAGGACCCAGAAGCAGAACGCCACCCTGCGGGGCCGCGAGGTGGGCGTGAGCCGGGCGCCCTCAGCCACAGGGTCTGAGACAAGAGGGGACGCCGCAGGGTCCCAAGCGCCCGCCACCCCGCGGCGCCGAAGCGCTGCCCGCCCGCCCGCCCTGCACAGCCCGCCCGGCGCCCCGCGCTCACCACAGCGTGGCGGCCGCGTAGTGTCCCGCCAGCTGGTACTGGCGGTACAGCCCGCAGGGGCTGCCGGGCGTGAACTTCTCGGCCAGGTACAGCACCGGGTCGGGCAGCCCCCTCTCCAGCGCGCGCACGTACTCGCGGTGGTAATCTTCGTCCAGGCGCCAGGTGAACTGCTCGTTATAGTCGATGGTCTCGTTCAGCTGCTGCACTGGGGTTCCTGCGGGGAAGCGGGGCTCTTGAGGTCCCGAGTACGAGGCCAGCACCTCGGAAACCTAGTCGTTTCGGATAGGAGAAGTGGGGCGGGGACAGTTTGGCGGCAGTGCCTTTGAAGCCGAGTCACGAGAAGTGTCCCCCAGCTCCCCAGAAATTCGCTCGCTCCTCCTCACCTCTTAACGTGATATTAAAGCCCACCAGGCCCACGTTCAGGCCGACGCGGGCTCGAACACGCTCGGCACTGAAGGCTTTGTAGGACGTGTTGGTCCACACGCTGCCCACGAACCACTCCCCACTGAAGTGCACGGCTGTAGGGGGAAGGCACGCAGTGAAGACGGCTTTGGCAAAAGGGATTGGAGAGGTGCAGAGTGCAGGGAAGGCAGCCAGGGACGCACTGCGCTTGCGTGGTAAGGGCGGAAGCGGGGCCACTAGCCAGAGCAGCAAGCAAAGGGAAAGGTAGCAACAAAACAATCCGGGCTTCCCATTTTCCCAGGCGCCCCTGCCCACCTCCTCCCGTACCCTACTTCCTCCCGGGGTGCACGACACACTCACCCACAATTTCTCCCCCTATGAACAGACTGAGCAGCACTCTGACCAACCAGAACCAGCGCTGCAGGAAAAGCCACTGGGTCAGGCTGGGACCTCCCTTGACCCCACTCCACCTCAAGCTGATTGCATTCCTGACCTTTTGAGGCTGATGTCGGGTGTGTTTGTCCTGCAAGTTCCCTGAGCCACTGACATTTCTGATGTTTTCTGATCCTGTGTTTCTACCTCCCCCCCTCATTTGCATATCCACCCTGCCGGGCAAACTCCCCCCACCATCCCTCCTCTAGCTTCCTGGTGCCTGCCCCGCCCCCTCCTACTCTGTTCTCTGCCTCAATGAGTCTACAAGTGCCAGGGAGGCAAGGGTCACTTCCCTCAGAAGAGCGAGGCCGAGTAGAGGCAAGGTGGAAATGCTGGTAGGCTTAGCTGCACCCGTTCCCTAGGAAACCAACAAAGATCAAGGCTTGGGGTCCTGGGAGGCCCTGTACACTCATCAAGCCAACACCAAGGGGACAGCAATCTGGCATTTGTTCCTGTCACCGTGGTCAGCGTGCAGAGGGCAGGACAAGAATACAGCTGCAGTCCTGAGGGAAGCAGGAGGCCTCTGCAGCGCAGGATTACCTGGCTGGTGCCCCTTCTGCTGCAGTCTCTCATTATTCACTGGAGGTCCCTCTCCAGGCTGTCTAGGATGAAGGCTGTGCTCACTGACCATGGGAAGGGGGAGAACTTCGAATTTGCCCCCCCCCCCCGACCTTCAGTTTGACTGTTCTCAGAGAGAAGCTTCCTCATCTGACCTGGAGACGGCTGCCCATCATGCCTACGCCATGCTCGGAGCTTCTAGCATCCCCTTACCGAGTGGCCCCGGATCCCGGGCAGGATGAGCAGGAAGCTTGCAGCCAGGGCGCAGAACACCACGATGACGATGAGCAGCGGGACGCTGAAGCCCGCCGCATGCTGGGTCTGGGGGTAAAAGGGCAGCACGCCATTCCACAGTGTCATCCTGCTGCAGATCCAGCGCCTCACAGGAGCAAATTGGGTTCCCCGCTGAGCACGGTGATTGAGTCTGTGAACTAAGGAAGTACTCAGAGTCTGGCTGTCCTGACACGCTCTGAGCTGAGCCAGCAAGCAGAATTATTTCTCAGTGGTTGTGGCCCAGCTGCTTTCTGGGCTGTGCCCGCTCCAGAGGGACCCAAACCCCTTATATAGGCTCAGGAGCAGCATGTAGTTGTTGTCCCAGCCAAACCCCAGGGTCACAGCCTGGCAGAGGTCATGCAAATGAAGGGTGGGTAATATGCAAATTAGGGTCCACCTCTATCGCGGGAGGGAAGCCCGAGGTGTAGATATTCACACCTACCGCCTGTCTGCCAGAGGCGGTACCCATGCACCAGGGAGACTGGGCACCCTGGAAGAAGGTGACAGTGCAACTGGGAGAGCTGAGGATCTAGGACTGGACTAGAGGCAAGAACCAGAGCAGAGAAGCAAAGATAACAAGAAAAGAGGCTCGACTACTGAGGCGGGACCAGAGTTTGGGACCTGACCTTCCCAAGCCTTGCCCTTTCTGCATAGGTGCTCCCTGATAGGGGTGAGTGGACCGCGGGTGCAGGCTTGGGGCTCACCGATCTCTTTCCTACTGTCACCTCCTGGAGAAGCAGTGTAGGGATGATTGGCGTGGGGGGGGGGTTCCAGAGTTTTGGGCCAGCACTTGAGAGATTCGGCCGGGGACTGAAGTGTCCCAAAGAGTACAGTGGTTGAAGTTAGTACTCTATGGGGCAAAGGGTGGAAACTGCCTCAGCGGAGCAGGAAAGAGCGGCGCGTGGATGCGGGGCCTCATAGACGCTTCTGTTTTACTCCGGAAGTGCAAACTACTGGCTTGCCTCCACTGCCCGCTCTAGGGGAGTCACTGTCCCTCACCTCCCACTTCTAGGCTCCTGGGTCAGCATGCTACGAGCAAGACCAGAGGCACTGGTGCTCCTAGTGGTGCTGCTCACTGGGCCCCTGCGCCTAGCGGGTAAGTAGCAGATACCCCTAGCCGTGGGGTACCACCCAGTGTCTCCTGGGAGAGTGGGAGGAGAGGGGCTCCCTGAAGCTGCTAGGTGAGATCTCCGCGCAGGTAAGCACAATGGGAAACTTTCCTGGGCAACTTTGACACTGCGCAGGTATTGTTACTGGGCTCTGGCGCTTGTGATAGGGACCGGCGTGTGGAGGGGGAGGGAGGTGCAGAGGGGATGTTGGCGCTCTGTGTCCACAGGTGGTCAGGACGCACTCCCGCTGCCCTGGGAAGTACAGCGCTACGACGGCTGGTTCAACAATCTTAGGCATCATGAGCGTGGCGCTGTGGGTACGCGTGTTCCTCAGACCCCTCGGGCAGAACTGGGGAGGTGGGCGCACGCGACCCGCAGCTCAACTCCCAGGGGGCCGCGCTCTTCCGCACCCCTGGGGCCGGGTTGGGTGAAAGCTGGATGTAGAGAGAGGCGGCCGGTTAGGCGTGGGGCTTCTTGGGATCCAGCGCCGAGGGAACCCGGCTCTCTGCTGTCCGCAGGCTCGAGGCTGCAGCGCCTGGTGCCGGCCAGCTACGCGGACGGCGTGTACCAGGCCCTGGAGGAGCCTCTGTTGCCCAACCCGCGCGGGATCAGCAACGCCGCCACTCAGGGCCGCTCCGGGCTGGCCTCGCTGCGCAACCGCACAGTGTTGGGCGTCTTCTTCGGTGAGCGCAAAGCAGCAGCCCACTGGGGTGGAGCTGGGGGGCACCTTTGGTGCGAGAAAAAGGGGCCATTCAGTCTAGGTGGTGCTCTGCCCATCGTTTGGAGTCGGGGTTCCCAAGCCTCTCCCTCCCCCCTCCCGTAGCATTTCAAGCCCGCTCTCATCTCGGAAGGATTTGGGGTGTTGGTGCAGGAATATTCTTTACTGTACTTCAACCCCAAGGGCACACCGGACCCATTTTGGTTCTTGTGGACCGAGTTTCCCGCTGTGTCCTCCCAATGAGATTTTTTAACCCCTTTGCCCCACGGAGGGAGGAACCAGATGGGTGAACCCTTGTTTATACCATTTTTTCCCTCGTAACTACTTTATGAGGATGAGAGGATATTATATTCTCATTTTGTATATTATAAA
>NW_004524681.1:9378027-9391636 GCF_000260255.1 Octodon degus
AGAGAGAGAGAGAGAGAGAGAGAGAGAGAGAGAGAGAGAGAGAGAGAGACCTGCAGTACACTGGTCTGGGGTGAGAGGGTCCTCTCTTTGAAAGGAGACCCACCACAACCTACCTTGAATATACTATTTATTTTCAGAACCCCAATCTGAACAGTGCTCAGAAGGTGAATGAACTGCTGTTGGGAATGGCCTCCCAGATTTCAGAGAAGGAAGACAGAATAGTGGTCGAAGATCTGAGGGGTGAGCTCAGAGCAAGAAGGTTCACAGGCCGGGACTCGGGAGACTTGGGACCCTTTGAGTTGTCCGTAGGCCGAGCTGGGGTTCCCAGGATTCCAGAGTACAGATACGCACACAGGTTCAGCAGCCATTAGAAGAAAGGGCGTGTGGATGGTTCTTATTTTTCAGCCTTGTGTTGCTCTGATTTTATCTGTGTCTAAGTCTAGGGCAGCTGGGGGGTACCAGAGCTGAGCCAGCCGGGTCTCCAGAGGTTTTCATCCAGCCCTGTCTTAAAGGAAGCGAGCAAGGCATAGGGTGGAACATTTTCTGCTCAGTGCCAAGATCCATCTTAAATTTAGAGGAAAAGTCTTGCCAGAGAAACTGGCTATGACACTTGGTGGTGACTCTGGCCCCAAACCAAGACAAGGCCAGTACAAGCACAGATCTCATGTAGGAGTCCTGGCAGTGGGGGACAGTGCCCAAGAGCAGGACGCCAGGCTGGCAACCCTGAGCCAACAGCTGAATCTCTCCCTCTCAGATTACTGGCCTGGTCCTGGCAAATACTCCCGCACAGACTATGTGGCCAGCAGTATTCAACGTGGCCGAGATATGGGTTTACCCAGCTACAGCCAGGCCCTGCAGGCCCTCGGGCTGGAGCCCCCGAAGAACTGGAGTGACCTCGGTGCCCACGTGGACCCCCAGGTCAGGAATCCTAATGATGATGGTGGCAGCTGAAGCCTTTCTGTGGCAGTGCTGTTCTAAGTGCTTCCATGTTGACCCATTAAATGCACGTGGGGCTGGTATAAGGCAGACTCCAGCGTTCCGGGATGTTCTGCACCACTCTGCTGTGCCGTTGCTGAGGTCATCGCTGGGCAACTGCCATTATTCAGCTGCTGGGGTATCTCTGAGCTGCCAGCTGCCAAGGCTGGGCACTGGGTAGAGTTGAGCACAGGATGTGGTCCTCAGGCACCGTGGTTTCAGATGGTAGGGACACACTGACCTTCCTGGCAGATGTGTGACCACCCCAAGTGGAGCTAGCCAGGAAGGGGAGACTCTTTGGGTCTCACATGACCGCCCATGGTGCACAGGTGCTGGAGGCCACTGCCGCCCTGTACCACCAGGATCTGTCCCGGCTGGAGCTGCTCCCAGGGGGCCTCCTGGAGAGTCATGGGGATCCTGGACCCCTTTTCAGTGCCATCGTCCTTGACCAGTTTGTGCGGCTCCGGGATGGCGACCGCTACTGGTTTGAGAACACCAGGAATGGGTAAGGTGGGCTGGGCCCCCAGACCTCTGCCTGGACTTAGATGGCCACCACCCCACTGGCGCTCATCACAACTGGCTCCTTGGAGCTGAGCTGATGGAGGCCTGAATCTGCCCACCCAACACACACAGAGCTCCCACCTCTCCCCACCCTAGGCTCTTCTCTGAGGAGGAAATTTGGGAAATTAGAAACACCACCCTGCGGGATGTGCTGGTCACTGTCACTGGGGTGGACACCAAGACCCTGCAGCACAACATCTTTGTCTGGCAAGCAGGTGAGTGGCCTGAGATGCCGTGGGTGACAGTGGTCAGAGAAGGACGAGGCTGTAGGGTGGAATCTTGTGCTGCCGTCCAGAGTGCCAGGCTGGGGCAGGCTGCCTTGGGCCAGTTCCCACAGTGTGGACTGCGCAGCACAGGAGCTTGCCAGTTGGGCAGTGCTGGGCAATGGGATGAGGAGGAGCCTGTTAGAAGGAGCTGGTTCCAGGGAGGGAGCTCAGTCCTTTCCAGGACAGGGTATGGGGCCTGCCCAAGCAGTGGCACCTTCAGACCTGGTCATCTGTGCCCTGCCCCTCAGGGGACCCCTGCCCGCAGCCCCAGCAGCTCACGTCGGAAGGCTTGCCCCGCTGTGTGCCCCTCACTGAGCTTGACTACTTTGAGGGCAGCGGCGCAGGCTACGGCCTGGTCATCGTGGCCCTCTGCTGCTTCCCACTCGGTGAGCTTCTCCTCCTTCTGCTCTCTGGCTCCCCAAGACAAGCAGGCTGTTCCCTACCTGCTGGCCTGCAGAGGCCCCTCCTGGCCCCACTCCAGGCTGGGCTGGGAGGAGAAGGACAATGGCCGCGTTCTCCTCCCCACTGACCCTCTGGTCCCCTGCAGTGAGTCTGGTTTTTGCTGGGGTGATTGCCTATTTCCGCAACCGAGAGCGCAAGAGGCTGCAAAGGAAAGGCAAAGAGAGTATGAAGAAGGAGGCAGCCAAAGATGGAGTGATGGGTGAGCGGGGCTGAGGGTGAAGGGAAGGGGATGCCAGGCTGAGGAAGCTGGCTTTGGGGCTATATCACCACCCAGCTCTCCCTGCCCCAGCGATGGAGTGGCCAGGCCCCTCAGAGAGGAGCTATCCTGTCACCGTCCAGCTGCTCCCAGACAGGAGTCTGCAGGTCCTGGACAGACATCTGGCCGTGCTCCGCACTGTGCATCTGCAGCCCCCGCAGCAGGTCCACCTCATCCTGTCCAGCAACCGCGGCTGCCGCACCCTGCTGCTCAAGGTCCCCAAGGAATACGACCTGGTATGGCTCAGCCTCCTCAGCTGCTGGAGGCCCATGCTGGTGAAAGGGGCCCTCAGCAGAGACCCCAAGACTCGCCTGAATCCCCAGAGGCTGCTGTCCTGTCCTGGATGGAAGCCCAGCATTGGGCACTGCAGCGGGGCTGCCCTCTCACCCAGGTGCTGCAGTTTAACTCTGAAGAGGAGCGCAGGGCCTTCGTGAAGTTGCTGCAGGACCTGTGCACGTGCTGGGCACTGGGCTTCCACGTGGCTGAGATGGGCGAGAGCCAGCTGCTCAGGGAGGCGGTGACCAAGCAGCAGCGGGGCCGCATCCTGGAGGTCTTCTTCAGACACCTTTTTGCTCAGGTGCTGTGCTCTTGCTCTCTGGGGACAGCCTGGCCCAGGGGACAGGCCCAGCCTGGAGTGGACAGATGACCCTGGGTGTGGCCTGGCTGTGCTGCACACTAGCTGCGAAGTGTGATCAAAAAATGCCGAGTGTGACTGAGTTTTAGAAAATGTATGTTGGTAAAAGACACAGAATCTTGAGTCTATCTCAAATTCTCAAGCTCACCTAGAACACACCCATCCCATCATTTTTGCCACTTTCTGAAGCAGCTTTGGAGTTTTTCTTTCTTTCTTTCTTTTTTTTTTTCTTCTTGTGTTGGACACAGGGTCTCACCACACAGCTGAGACTTGTAGTGATCTTTCTGCTTCAGCCTCCCCAGCACTGGGATGACAGGTGTGCACTACCATACCTGGTTTTGGTGGCCAGCACAGGATGTGGTACTGGAGATCGAACCCAGATCCTTGTGCTTGCCAGGCAGGCACTTAGACCGCTGAGCTGTCTCTCCCAGTTTGGAGTCCTCTTTAGTGAGTGTCATTAGTTGTGCTGTCCTGGTTGCCTCTGTGTCCTGAATCCACTCAGAACGGTTCCCTTTCATGGTCACTTTGACTTTGGGGCAGAGCTGAAAGGTGCATGGCACCAGATCTGGCGAATAAGGAGGATGAGGACAGGACATCCTGTTTTTATGAGTCTGCCTTTCCAGTGGACAGTGGTCGGCAGCAGCAGTCACTGTATTTTTGATCACACCTCATAAAGACACTCAGGAAAGAGGACTCCAGAGCTGCTGCAGAAAGTGTCAAGAACCATGGGACCAGTGTATTTCTTTATTTATTTATTCATTGTGGCTGGCTCAGCCCACCCTGGGGGCAGGGCTGGTGCAGCATGTGGTGCCAGGGATCAAACCACGGTCCCTGTGTTGCCTCAGCTTGCCGAAGCAGGCACTTTAGACCACTGAGCTATCTCGCTGGCCCACAATCAGTGTATTTAAAGCAGAGGGGAAGATTTTTTGAGAGAGGTTCATGGCAATGTGATTTTTACTGTAATACATTTTTTTAAATCTTAGCATTCCCTCTATTGTCCAGTCAGGCCTGTACCTGACCTTAGGAGGTAACATCATCTCTCTGTCTCCATTTCCGCACCTCTAAAACAGTGGCTAAAGCTACGTTGAGGGTCTGGTGAGACAGTCCATGTGAGGGGTTCTCTAAGGCCGGTAGAGGGTGGCCCTGGACTGCCTGCCTTTGACCTCACTTGGAGGACTTGGAGGAGCGCACATCCTCAGGCCCCTCCCCAGTCAGACTGAAGAGGGTGCAGTCTGTGTTTGAACAAGCCCTCTAGGTGTTCTGGTGCAGGCTAGGTATGAAAAATCATCCTTCTGTGCACCACGCCTGGCCTGGGGACTCTGTAGGCATTTAATAGACGATAGTTATGGGTGACTTCAGACTCCCTGCACATGGGCAGAGACCGAGTCAGAGGCAGCCCTGCTGGATTGCCGTGAGAGCACACAGGATCAGTCTACCCTGCTTGCCCAGCAGTCCACAGCCTGCCTCGTCCCCGGGGGTCTCTCACCTCCCATCCCCCAGCTTTGCTGCCCTCAACACCATCTCCACAGTGTGGTGCTTAGGTCCCAAGAGAAGGGGAGACTCTGAGATTCAGCTCCCTCCTCTAGGACAGCAGCATCCCAAAGCACCAGGAACAGGACTCCACCTTTTGGAAGTGGATTTCAGGGCCAAGTGAACTCACTGAACTTCCCTCCCACTCTGCTGCTGCCCGAGTGCAGGTGCTGGACATCAACCAGGCAGATGCGGGAACCCTGCCCCTGGACTCATCCCGGAAGGTGCGAGAGGCCCTGACCTGCGAGCTGAGCCGGGCTGAGTTTGCTGAGTCCCTGGGCCTGAAGCCCCAGGACATGTTTGTGGAGTCCATGTTCTCTCTGGCTGACAAGGACGGCAATGGCTACCTGTGCTTCCGGGAGTTCCTGGACATCCTGGTGGTCTTCATGAAAGGTGAGGCCTGGGGCATGGCAGGCCATTGGAGAATCCTGCGGACAGGGAGGTAACTGCACCCCCCTTCTCTCCCAGGATCCGCAGAAGACAAGTCGCGCCTGATGTTCACCATGTACGACCTGGATGGGAATGGCTTTCTCTCCAAGGATGAATTCTTCACCATGATGCGGTAGGAGCTCAGCTGTCCTGACATCTTCACCAGGGAAGAGGGGCAGATGGGGTGGGTTGGAGATCATCTGTGAGAGGACCGGACGCTGCACCCTGAACCTTCGGAGCACCCCTGCCTAGAGCAGGGTCTCAATCTGTTTGGGTTGGTTTTTTGTTTTGTATTTATGTATTTGGTGCAGGGTCTCACTACACAGCTTGGACTTGTAGTGATCCTCCTGTTTCAGCCTCCCCGGCGCTGAGATTACAGGTGTGCCCCACCTGTACTCTAGCTTCCAAATGGCCCAATCCCACTCAATCTGTCCTTTGATGCTGTGTCACTGTGGGCCGAGAGCTCACTTCTGGCTGTATCTTGCTCATCAATCTCTGAAATGATGCTTTTTTTTTTTTTTTGGTGGTACCAGGGATTGAACTCAGGACCTTGTGCTTTCCAGGCAAGCACTTATTCCACTGAGCTATCTCCCCAGCCCTGAGATGATGCTTTTTAACAGGACAGTGGTGCTTGCTGCACTGCACAGGCACTGGCCTTTCTCTGCTGGGCTTGCACACATTTGCACAGACTGCTTGTCCAAGCTAAAGAAGGAGCATGGCCACAAACTCTGCCATGGTCAGTGAGACGCTGGTGCAGACTCTTCTGTCTGGGGTCCTGCTGTTGTTCCTTTCCTCCTAAAGTGTGCAAGCTGTGTGCTGGCATGGGAGGCAGTAGCCCTTGCAACCTCGGCCCATGCCCACCATCTGGTTCCTGGGGGCTGTGGAGGTGGAGTCCAGGGGTGGCATGGGCTGCATCCACAGAAGCGTGTGGGGTGCTCTGACGGTTCCCTGTGCTAATTAGATGCTCATCCCCAGCAGTAGGTCTCACACTCGAGGGCTGCCTTCTATAGGTCAAGGTCACCTTCAATGCTGCTGTCTTCTGAGCCTGTGGCCACGCCCCTCCCCCACCTTTGTGCGGACTGAGGCCGGATGAGTGCCTGCTGGTGCCTTGCCCTGGGTCACCAGTGAGCACAAGGCATGATCAGATGGCACCTGCCACACTCTTGCCCTTCCCTGAGCCTGACCTTGTGGGTGACAGGCAGTCTGTCTTGGGTCCCCCAGGTCCTTCATTGAGATCTCCAACAACTGCTTGTCCAAGGCCCAGCTGGCTGAGGTGGTGGAGTCCCTGTTCCGGGAGGCGGGCTTCCAGGGCAAGGAAGAGCTCACCTGGGAGGATTTCCACTTCCTGCTGCGTGACCATGACAGCGAGCTCCGCTTCACGCAGCTGTGCGTCAAAGGTGGAGGCAGAGGTGTGTTTGCATGGGAAAAGTCTCTTAGCAGTTCCTGGCACACAGGCCCTGGGTCTCTGTCTTCTCAAGTCCTTGGCCCTGGGGCTGAGCAGGGGGCGGTATTCAGTGCTGCTGTGTCCAGGTGCCCGGGTTGCCCACTGCACAGAGATGCTCGCTGAAAGCCAGCCTGCAGGCCCCTGACAGCGGGGCACTGTCCTGGCCTATATCTGGCTGGGGCAGAGAGACTGTTTTCTTATACAGAGGAATAAAGACTGACACACACCTGTAGTGGCAGCACTTGGGAACCTGAGGCTGCAGGAACATGAGTCTCAGGCCAGCCTGGGCCACTACCGACCTCAAGGCCAGCCTGGGCCCCATCATGAGAGCTTGTTTCAAAAGAGGAAAGGAAAAATTGCACGAGGGGCAGGCCTGCCCCTGCCCAGGAGCTTCCCTCTATCTGACTATACAAAGTGGTGGCGTTATCTGCTCAATGTAGTGGGCACCCAGTGTGGAGAAGGAGAACAGGACTAGAACCGGAGCACAGGACATGACCCGGTTCACCAGCAAGACCCCGGGAAGCCAGGTCAGCCTGTTCTCCTTACCAGGTTTTGGAGATGTCTTCAAGCAAAACAGCAACTTCCGGGTCTCATTCATCTCTCGGACCCCAGGAGAGCGGTGAGCAGGGATAACTGGCCAAGTGGCTGCGTCCCCTGAAGGATATCTGAGGGAGGACAGCTGGCTGGTGGGCTGGGGTCAGGCTGCCCCCACTCCAGCCAGTACCCTCCACAAGGCTGCTCAGGAGCCAGCCGTCTCTCTGCCACTCCAGGCAACAGATGAGCCACTGTGGCCTCCAGCCGAGCTCTGGCCTGGCAGTTCTCCAGGCTGCGAGGACATGGGGTAAACAGGCCCCACTTTCCTTTTCTCAGCTCCAGCCCCTCAGACCTGGCACTCCCAGCCTCAGAGACCCCTGGGCTAAAGAAGAGGTTTGGCAAAAAGTGAGTGTTTCACAGATCTTGGGGCCCACTGAAGAATAGAGAGAGGTCCCTGTGGCTCTGGGCCGTGCCTACTCCCCGTTGACTTACAGGGACCATCCCAAGTCTCATTCTGCTTGTCGCTGACCCGACAGGGAGGGAATGGGGGGCTAGAGGGCCGAGGTGACTTTCCATTCTCTCTCAGCCCCCAGTCCCCATTCAGGCACAGGGCCCAGCTCAGAACCAACATGGGGCTGGTAGTGAGGGGTCTTGTGGCTCCTGCTGCAGGGAGCAGGGTAGAGGTACAAAACAGGGAAGAGGAGGAGGAGGAGGAGGAGGAGGAGGAGGAGGAGGAGGAGGAGTCATGGGAAGGCGGGCATGGTAGGCACAGATGAGTGAGGGTTGGAGAAAGGGCTGCTTCCTTCCTTGTGTTTTATGGCCCACCCTGACCCTGGAGGTGCCCTGGGCTGCTTGCATGGGTGGCCCTGGGGACAGGCTGGGATGTCCTCCTTGCTCACCTGCCTGCTCCTGGCGAAGGGTGCTAGGGCCGCCTGCCCAGCTCTACACGGAGGCACTGCAGGAGAAAATGCAGCGTGGCTTCACAGCCCAGAAGCTGCAGCAGTTCAAGCGCTTCGTGGAGAACTACAGACGCCATATTGTGTGCACTGCCATCTTCTCAGCCATCTGTGTGGGCCTCTTTGCGGAACGAGCCTACTGTAAGGTTCTGGGGGAGGGGAGCTCCCAGCCCAGCCTGCTCCATGCTGATCACCACCTCGGGCTACAGACTACGCCTTTGCCTCGCCACCCACGGACATTGAGGAGACCACATATGTGGGCATCATCCTGTCACGGGGCACGGCGGCCAGCATCTCCTTCATGTTCTCCTACATCCTGCTCACCATGTGCCGCAACCTCATCACCTTCCTGCGTGAGACCTTCCTCAACCGCTACATCCCCTTCGACGCCGCCGTGGACTTCCACCGCTGGATCGCCATGGGCGCTGTCCTCCTGGCCAGTATGTGGCTCCCCGGGAACCCTGAGACCCCATCTCCCTCCCCGTGCCTCCTCTGTCCTCCAGCTGGGGGAGTGCGGGCCCCACATGGCATCTCTAACACAGGTCTCTTTCAGTCCTGCACAGTGCTGGCCATGTGGTCAATTTCTACATCTTCTCAGTCAGTCCTCCAAGTCTGCTGGCCTGCGTGTTCCCCAATGTCTTTGTGAATGATGGGTCAGTTCTGGGGTCTCCTGGAGTGGGCATAAGAGGGACAGAAAGCCCGGGGCCCTTGCTCTCCAGAGTGAAGGTGCAAGGGGCCCCACCTGGGATTCCTGAGGAGCAGTCACCTTTCCCCCAATGAGGGACCTGGCTGTAATTGCCAGGGAAGGTGTCTAGGAGAAGAACCAGACATTCTGCCGATAGGCCCTTGGCATGCAGTTTTGCTTTGTTGGTAGAAACACATCGTTGTCATCCATCCAGTGACAGAGAGTAGGGACATTAAGATACTGTCACTCAGTAGACACCTATTGAACATTTACCTATGCCACACCCAGGGATGGATGAGTGAGCAAAACATAAGCTTTCTTAGAGCTTATAAAATAATAATTCAAGGAACCAAGTGGAACTGCAGCCAGAGAGCTGCAGGAGGAGAACAGCTGGGTGCAGAGAGGGTGGGTGCTGGGCACCGGCGCCATGTTCCTTGGGAGCTCCTGTGGTAGCTGGCAGGGACTCTCCTGACCTCCACAGCCAGGACCAGTGGCAAGAGCAGCCTTGGCGTGGCATTGGTGGTGTCCTCCTGGCCCAGCTGGAGCTGACTGTGTCTCTGTCCCGCAGGTCTAAGATTCCCCCAAAGTACTACTGGTGGTTCTTTGAGACCGTTCCAGGTAGGGTTGTGGTGAATGGGAGACCTGAAGCTTCCTTGGGGACACCTCCCTGAGCACACACTGGTCTGTAGTGGCCATGGGCTCCATGTCCAGTCACTTGGGCCAGGCCGGGGATGAGAGGGATGGGGATAGAATGGCAGCACTATCTGGTGATTTCAGCCCAGGCTGAAGTCCCAGGTACTCTGGCTGGCTTCTGGTCCCTAGGGATGTCGGGGGTGCTCCTACTTTTGGTCCTGGCCATCATGTACGTCTTCGCCTCCCACTACTTCCGCCGCCGTAGCTTCCGGGGCTTCTGGCTGACGCACCACCTCTATGTCGTGCTCTATGTTCTGGTGAGGGTTCTTCTGGGCAGGGCCAGCCTGGGGTAAGCGACCCGTGATGAGTGGTAGGCCAGTAGAGGAGGGAGCTGTAGACCCTGCGCCTCAGGCAGAGCCCCTGGGAGCTGTGGCCTCAGATCCAAGCCTATGCCACAACCGGGGTACACAGACCATGCCCCACTGTGCAGAAAGTGCCAAGGCCGGGGGATCCAGTGCTCGGCTGGGCCTGAGCTGCACTAACTGGCTGTGTCTTTAGCTCATCATCCATGGCAGCTTTGCTCTGATACAACTGCCCAGTTTCCACATCTACTTCCTGGTCCCGGCCATCATCTATGGGGGGGACAAGCTGGTGAGCCTGAGCCGAAAGAAGGTGGAGATTGGCGTGGTGAAGGCTGAGCTGCTGCCGTCAGGTACTGGCCTGGCCTGACCCGGGCAGGGAGCACCAGATGTGGGTTCCTCAGCCTCGGTGGAGCTTTGGGCCTCCTGACCCCCTCATCCACCTCCTGACAGCCTCTTGGGACTCTGGAAGCTTTCCTGGTAGAAATGCAGCTCTCAGAAGAGCTGTGTCTGGCCCATGGGGGACCATCACCCAGTGAGGTGACTGTGGGGAGGAGGCAGAAAGCAAGGGAGGAGGATTTGGGGTGATAAAGGCCTCAGCATGAGTGGCCAGGTACAAAGGAGGCCAGGGCATGAACCATGTCCCCTCTGAGCAACCCCCCAACCCAGGTGATGGCCCTGATCCTAAGTGGCAATTCCATGGAGGTGAGGGACATGATGTTAGGTGTCAGAGCGCCATCCTACCTTCAGGACTCTCAGTGTAAGGTTAAGGGAGGGGCAGCTGATTAAACCCTGAGAGGTGCCAGGGATCCCTGAGGCCCCTTCATCCTGCAGCCTGGGATTCCTCACCAGGAAATGGAGGATAAAAGAGAAAGGTTGAACAGGGAGCAGAGAACCTCAACTCTTTTGTGCCAGAGACAGAAAAGGAGACTCCTCCACATTTGCCCAGACCCTGTGGCTCTGGGACACTCATGGGTCTCAGGAGTATGGGAAGGACAGACCAATCCTAAGTACCAGGAGTGGCTTCTGATCACCTCCCTTCCCTGCCCACGGCCCCCAGGAGTGACCTACCTGCAGTTCCAGCGGCCCCAGAGCTTTGAGTACAAGTCGGGGCAGTGGGTGCGGATCGCCTGCCTGGCTCTGGGGACCAATGAGTACCACCCCTTCACACTGACCTCTGCGCCCCATGAGGACACGCTCAGCCTGCACATCCGGGCGGTGGGGCCCTGGACCACCCGCCTCCGGGAGATCTACTCACCCCCAACAGGCAAAGGCAGTGCCATCTACCCAAAGGTACCCCACTTCCAGACCTGTGCTCTGGCAGAGGGTTCCTGAGCCTAGATATCCCAGCCACCCAAGACTAGGCTGGGATGCTCCCCTGGGAACACGCCTGCCCAATCCTGGCTCAGAGCTGGGGTGAGGCTGGGCTCATCTTTCTTTCTTCTTGGCAGCTGTACCTCGATGGTCCCTTTGGAGAAGGGCACCAGGAGTGGCATAAGTTTGAGGTGTCAGTGCTGGTAGGAGGGGGCATCGGAGTCACCCCTTTCGCCTCCATCCTCAAAGACTTGGTCTTCAAATCATCCTTGGGCAGCCAGATGCTCTGTAAAAAGGTGAGCATTAATCTTCCTTTCTCCACTTTGGGGCAGGTGGCCAGGTGACTTCCTGGCATCCCCAACAGGAGTGTGGAGAAAGCCCCTGGCTCCCAGATGCTGGGTCTATGGGGGCCATTTGCACTCAGCAGTTGAGATGCCAGGTTCAGAGGGAAAGAGGGTAGAGGTGCAGCCAGGGGCCTCTGCTCACATCGGTCCCTTGGAGGCCTAGAGGCAGGCTGGTGGCACCTGTCAGAGCTGTCCTGCCTGTGTGTACCTGGGGGTTCCCAGTGTCTCTGGGAAAGCACCCCAGATGTAGGGAGCCTGAGCTGAGCTGGTCCCGCACTCCCCGGCTGTCCCCAGATCTACTTCATCTGGGTGACGCGGACACAGCGGCAGTTCGAGTGGCTGGCCGACATCATCCGGGAGGTGGAGGAGAGCGACCGCCAGGACCTGGTCTCTGTGCACATCTACATCACACAGCTGGCCGAGAAGTTCGACCTGAGGACCACCATGCTGGTAGGTGAGCGCCCACTGGCCGGCGGGAGGGGCAGGGAGCTGGCCCCGAGGCTGGGCTGTGACCTCTGCTTGTCCCTCCAGTACATCTGTGAGCGGCACTTCCAGAAGGTGCTGAACCGGAGCCTGTTCACGGGCCTGCGCTCTGTCACCCACTTCGGCCGGCCCCCGTTCGAGGCCTTCTTCAACTCCCTACAGGAGGTGCACCCGCAGGTCGGCCACGCTCCCCCAGGCTCGCTACTTTACACTCTGGGGTCATAAACCTGCCCTGCCAGGAACAGAATGGCTACAACTCTGAATCAGTGTTCCCCAGACATGGTGCAGGGGTGGGGGGTAGGGGGTGAGGCAGTGATAAAAGATGGGGAGAGCGTCACACAGGGCTCTGAAGCCCCTGGCCCTATCAGAGAGGTCACGCTGAATAATCCAGCTGTTCTTGGCCATCAACTTGGCCATGTTGTCATTAGCACCCCTGTCCCCTGCCCCCCCCCCCACAGTAACAAGCAAGCCTTCCTCAGGGACACTGGGTCATTCCAGATGGTCTCTGTACTATCAAGGAGCTGGCCCTGCCCTGAACATGAGAGGCCTCACCACTCCCTCCTGCTACAGGTCCGGAAGATCGGGGTGTTCAGCTGTGGCCCCCCAGGCATGACCAAGAACGTGGAGAAGGCCTGTCAGCTCGTCAACAGGCAGGATGGGGCCCACTTCATGCACCACTACGAGAACTTCTAAGACCGCCCTCCCTGCCTCCTGCTTCCTGGCTCCTGCCCTGGCTCAGTGGCCCACGTTGCTATCCCTGCTGGCAGTCTCTGCCCCGCAGCCCATCTGTCCCGTGTTCCAAAAGAGAGAGGAGGCCACCTCAGCACCAGCCCAAGCCACAGCTGGTTGTGGCAAGCCAAGTGGACAGGGGTCCGTCTCTGCTTGTGCCGGTGTAGAAGTAAAAGTACAAAGCTTTGGTCCATCCCATATTGCCCCATTTCTCTGTCTGGCACCTTCTTGAATGAGGAGGGAGCCAGGGGTCTCTGAGCTGGAATATTCCCAGAGCCCAGCTGGAAGTCCTGTGGCCTCAGTCCACAGGGGAACAGGCCACCCCCACCTTCTGGCTCTGAGAGGGGACGCCAGGGACAAAGGTACCTCCAGCCCCAACATCCCTGATGGCCACTGCCCTGAGGCCCTGGCAGGTCCCCCTGGGGCAGTTCCTGGATCCTGGGACCAAGGGACCCCAGCATCTCTGCCAAATTCCAAAACTCTCAATCCCCCCACTTCTGGAAGAGATGAGGGGACCAGACTTCCTGGTTTGCCCAGGGCATCTGCGGTGGAATTCCCATCCCAGAAAACGCCTGTGTCCCGGGCAGATTAGGCCAGGAGGTCAGCGTCCACTGGGGCTACCCTGGGATGTCACCTTTATAGTCCTGAAGATCCTCTCTTCCCCTCCCTCACCCGCTCTTTCCTAGAAAGGTGAGCTGCATGTAATGTATTTTAAACTGAGGTACAGTTGCAGAGAGTGGACAGACCTTAAAGTAACCATGTAGCTTTTACAGCACCACCCAGTCGGGACACAAAACATGGCCACAATTCCATCACCCCCAGAACTCCCCTCACACCCTCTTCTAGCTAGTTTACCCCCCAGTTCCAAGCAGCAGCGCTAATGTGACTTCTGTCATGGGGATTGAGGCGTCTGAATGTGCCCTTTAAGCCTGGCCTGTCTCGCCTCGTGTGCTTGTGTGACACATTCTTGTCCGTCCGTCCGTCTCTGTCTGTCTGTCTGTCTGTCTGTCTGTCT
>NW_004524681.1:9391736-9398100 GCF_000260255.1 Octodon degus
CTCTCTCTCTCTCTCTCTCTCTCTCTCTCTCTCTCTCTCTCTCTCTCTCTCTCTCTCTGGCTTCTTCCTTCTTCCTGGGAGTGGCTGCCCAGTTTGTTGGCCTGTTCTGCTGGTGGCTGTTTGGGTTGTTTGGGGTCTGCACATTATAAATAAAGCGCTGTGAACACTCTTAGGTGTCATGTTTGGTGAACACCACACGCATCTCGGGTATATCTCTCGACGTGGAATAACTGGGTCATGGATTCCTCCAGGCAAGAGAATGTGTCGCAGGCGACCTTTCAGGCCAAGTCGTCATCCCCAGAGGAGCCTCTGCTTCCTGTAGGGTTTACTACAAGGCAGTTGTCCTGAGCCTTTACATTGAAAGTATCACTGAGGAAACTGGACAAACACCAGATAGAGGCGCCACTTCCACCCCCAATTCATGTGGGAGCGTCTCCTCGTTTGTCCAGTTCTCATGAGGAAGTTGAGAGGTCAGAGAGCGGAACTGTCCTGACAAGTGTGCAGATGAGGAGATGCTCGGGACCATGTTACAGGATTGCAGCAATAAGCCTATAACGGGTGTCCCGCCTCCTGGCCTCCAGCCTGCCTGCCCCTGCTGTGGACATGGCTCATTCATCCTGATCTCCAGGTCCTTGAGCCTCAGCCTTAACTTTGTCCCCAGGCTCACCCATTCGTGTCTGCTTACTCCCAGAACTGCGCAGTCCTAACGCGCCTGTCCCTGCTAGACTGGAGTGTGGCCCCCATGTATCTGCGGCAACAAGCTAACCCCCTTCTCCTCAGCCCTGGGGAAGCAAAGCGGGATCCCTGAAGGTGTGTCTCTGGCCAGCTGGCCCCGACCCCAAGTGCTGCCAGCCGTGTGTCCAGCTGGGCAGTGAGACATGCCGTCGTGACCTTGAGGAGCCTTGGGGGCACTCGCCCACCTGGCTGGGCCTGTGCGCTGGGCCTGTGTGCACGTGACCAGGACACTGTCAGGCCCTGCATGGACTCCCAGAGAGCCACGGTGGGGCTTTGCAGATGTGTCAGGAGCATCTTCAGCTGGCCACTGGCCAGAGCCCCAGAAGGATGCCCGCTTTCCAAAAAGTCCACCGGACCCTCCTTGATACACACTCGGCTTGAGAAAACAGTCACCAACTGCATGAGTGTGTGCGGTGCACACTCAGGGAAAGATACCAAAGAATGTCTGGGGCAGGTTGGTCAGAGGGAATTTGTGGAACTTTATACTAATCATAAAAGGAAGCAAACATCCCCAAGGCTGAGTGACAGATGTTGGCCTCAGGGGCTGGAACAAAGCCCAGTCTAAGCCCTGTCAGACATTAGATGAGGGTGAGACTGAAACAAGGAATTGGGGGGGGGGGGAGACTGGGGACGAAGGTGACAGAGGTGACCGATCGGCGGAGGCCGATGGGAAAGTTGGGGCCAGGCAGGGCCGGGATTGGATCGGAAGTACAGTGGCGAAGGTTCTGGAATCCAACTGGGTTTGAGTCCTAGTGAGGTGACCTGGAGCAAGCGAAGTCTTCGCGCTTCACCTGGCTCCTCCACTGACGGGGTCACCCTGCGTATCTGCCTCTTAGGGCTCAGGAAGGTCGGATACAACAATGCAACAAACACGTACTGAGCATCTCTTTAGTCTGTCATCTACATATCTCACTACCACACCATCAGTCTACATTTCTGAGGCCTTCATTCTTTTTTTTTTTTAAATTTTATTTGTGTGTGTGTGTGTGTGTGTGTGTGTGTGTGTGTGTAGCTCAGCCCACCAGGGGGCGGGGCTGGCTGGCATGTAGTGCTAGGGGATTGAACCACGGTCCCTATGCTTTGCCAAGCTTGTTCTAAGTAGGTGCTTTAGACCACTGAGCCATCTCACCAGCCCGGCCTTCATTCTGAGCTACAATCCTGATCCCCCTTTTTTTTTTTTTTTTAGAAAATCATTCTAAAAAATTATTTATTTATTTGATATAGGGTCTCACTATGCAGTTCAGACTCATAGTGATCCACCTGCCTCAGCCTCCCCAGCGCTGGGATTACAGGCGTGCATCACCAAGCCCAGTTTCAGGGCCAGCATAGTGCACTCCGGGACCCAGGGCTGGTATGGCATGTGGTACCAGGGATCAAACTTGAGTCTTCCCTCTTGCCAGGCAGGTGCTTAGACTGCCGAGCTATCTCCCAAGCCTGTCCCTGCTATTTTATTTTATTATTTTTCTTAAGTTTGAGCCAGACTTTTATTAAGTTGCTAAGTTGCCCAGCCTGGGCTTGAATGCGAGATCCCCTGGCCTCAGCCTTCCAGAGTGCTGGAATTACAGGCACTACCACCACAGCTGGCAAGGAGCGTGTTGTGTCCACACACAACGCTCCCGCAGAATGTACGTGTTAGGAGAAACAGACAGACAATAAGCAAGAGAGAAGGACAAAGAGAAGATTCACTGGTGCTTTGAAGATAATGGAATGAAATCATAGTGACTAAGAGGGACCCTCAGGTAAGATGGTGAAGGGGGGAAGTCCCCAAAGAATATAATGATGGATTCGAATAGCCCATGCACCCACACAGCCTGTGTGTGCCAGGGCCTCTCTAAGTGGGTGAATGCGTAGCTGACTTAGTCCTTAGAGTGAACTACTCTGTAGGTACCACCACATCCCCATTTTAGAGATAAAGAAACTGAGACACATTGAGTTTGCACAGAGTTACCTGGAATATAAACCGGAGGACCAGATTAGAACCCAGAAAACTCACCAGAGCCCAGCCTCTTATCCCTGCTTTCTCCTGCCTCATAAAAGCAGGCTGGGAGTGTCAGCCAGGTAAGGTATGGGCGGCCCTTAACTGTGCCCGGCACCTTATAACACAGTCACCAGTGTCGCTGGCAGCAAGGGGAAGTAGAGGCCAGGACGGCTGAGCTCCTTCTTCTGAGTCTGGGGGTGTGGCTCAAGTGCTGCTAGGTGACTCGGCTGGGCCAGGCCTATATCCCCGCTGAGCCTCCTTTCTCGTGTCCCCAGGTGCTTCTCACTTCCTCTGCGAACCCCATGTCCTGGCGCTATGAAGATGTGTGCAGACCCCACAGCCCTGGGCAGCTCCCCAACATGCACCACCTGAAAGTCACCCCGCTTGGCCAGGGGCTGAAGGTGACGAGGTGAGCGGCTCACCTCCCTCTCCAGCTCGCAGAACTGTAAAGGCCTTGCGGCTGTCTCTCTACAGATGTCTTTTCGGACAGGGACCCCAGTATGTGCTGGTGGGACAGCCCAGCAGTGCACCGAGCGCTGCCACCAGAGGCCCGGGTTTTGAGTCCACCGTGTGACTGAAGGCAAGTGGCCTGAGTTCTTGCCAAGAGATTCTAGAAGAAGGAAAACATCCCTGCAGGTCTAAGATGTCAGTCTGCTCTCAGCTTCTCAAACAGGAAGTCCTATTTTCTGAAAGATCCTTTCCTTGCCCTCGTCCAAGTTTGAATGGTCCTTGGGAACAAAGGCAACACTGATAGGTGTCCGGTGACAGCAACATAGATCGCCTCCCTTGGCGCTCACAGTAGCTCACTGGAGGTTTAGCCACAGACAAGGGAGGTTGAGAGAAGAAGTCACCCTTGGCATCCAGCTAGTGAGGAGGCTGAGATTTGAACACATGTCCTTTGACACCTCTGTCATTCTTTCCATACCAATCCTTCTAAAGGTACAGAAAGGGAAGAGATTAAAAAAAAAAAAAAGAAGAAGAAGAAGAAGAAAAGAAAAGAAAGAAAGAAAGGGAAGAGACCAAGGAGCCATCAAGCATTTGGGGCAGGGGCTGGTGAGACAGGGTCTCACTGTCCATCCTGGGCTGGCCTCAAGGCAATCCTCCTGCCTCAGCCTCCTGAAAGCTTGGGTGACAAGCATGCGCCACCACACCCACCCAGGCAAAACGCCTTTATAATTTGTTTTCCATTATTGATTCTTCTAATGGAACTTACTGTGCAGCTGCTGTGAATGTAGGTTACACTAAATCCCCCAAGTCCCCCAAAGAATACAAGGCATATTCCCAGCCCTCCAGGAGCCAGCTCTGGGGAGACGGTGCTGTAACAGGTCACACATGTGCATGCGCCAAGTCTCTCTGCTGCTGTGGAAGCCCCCGAGACCGGGACCCTGGTGGCTCATGGCCCCTTCTGCACTTTGTCATCTGTGGTTGAGCACAGAGCAGCTCCCAGACTGTACTATATGATAAGCAACTGCATAAACGCTAAGATGAGCAGGAGAGCTGGGAGGGCTGGAGATTTCAGAAAAGGTCCTTTGAGCTTAATTTTCAGGGATGAAGAAGATGTGTCACCAGTGACACATGTGTCATCAGAGAGAGTAGAAATGAAAATGGAGGCACTTGGAAGGACTTGATGAGGAAAGTGTTAATTGCAGAATAAAAGAAAACGAAAGTAGGGCTGGGGAGATGGCTCAGTGGAATAAGCGCTTCCTTGGCAAGTGCAAAGGCCTGAGTTCAATCCTCGGTTCCGCAAAAAAAAAAAAAAAAAAAAAAAAAGAAAAGAAAGAAAGAAAATGAAAGTGGGTATAGCTCTGACCAAGCTGAAATCCAGCTGACCAGCCCCTATCCCAGCACTCAGGAGGCTGAGGCAGGAGAATCTCTGTGAGTTCGAGACCAGCCTGGGCTACAAAGTGAGCTCAAGACCAGCCTGAACTGCATCGGGAGACCCTATCTCAAAAAGAAAAAACAAAACCAAAAGCCATGTGTCCCGAAGGAATGAAAGTAAGAGAAAGCAGAGGAATAGTCGTGGGAGGACCCATGGGGCACAGTGGATGAAGAACACCAGGTGGGCCATTAACAGAGGGGAGAGTGTTCCCAGCTAGTTTCTTAGCTCCAGAGCAACTCTGTTGGCTTGAGGGCAGTTCAGTTCCCCAGAGGTGACTGTCTCTGCCTGGGCCCTCTCGGCCGCAATCCCAGGGGAGGAAGTTAAGGGCAGCGGAGGTATCTGCGCACGGCTGGATGGAAATCTCTTGTCTTAGTGTCTTTAGGGAAGATGGAATAAGCCAGGTAAATGCAAGGCTTTGTTCTGTGGGGCATTATCCCACACACCTCTAACTGCATCTGCTTGGGAGGATGAGACAGGAAGATCATAAGGTCAAGGTCAGTCTGGACAATTTCGTGAGATCTTCTCTCAAAAGAAGAGCAAGAGGAAGAAAAGAAGGGGAAAGAGGAGGAAGAGAAGGAGGAGTGATGGGCCTTGTTTGCCAATTATTAGACAGACATGCCCTAAGCAACTAGCATGCCTCTATGCAGAGCTAAGAAGAGATTTGATTCAAAGTTTTACAAAACAAATACCAAGGGCTGGGGATTTGGCTCGGTGGCACAGTGCCTGCCTGGCAAGTGAGAGGTCCTGAGTTCAATTCCTGGTACTGTAAAACAAAACAAAACAAAAAATGAACATCAAGCTGTGCTCTACTTTTAGTTGTCTACTGGGCATCTGGAAGCCCAAATGCAGAGTCGCAGTTCTGAGCAAAAATTTATTTTCAGTTCCTGACTACCTCAGAAAAAAACATGAATCATGCTTTTAACACTAACAACTTAAGCCCCCAGGGATTTGTCCTCCGTCGCAGTGGCAGCCATGAGTCTGTGTTCAGTGGAGTGTGCAGGTCCACACCCGATCTACCTTCCCCGCACAGCCAGGCTTCCCCAAAGATGGCCTCTTCAGAAGGGAAGAGCATCCCGTTCTTGACATCTCTGGACCTGCCAACGCCCAGAGCAATCTGTCTACCCCCTCCACGTGGTAAACCTTGCAATAGCTGTCTCTTTACCACACCACTTTCTGGAGAAAAAGGAAGGTCACCCGGCCTGGGTTTAGAGGAGGCTAGCACCCTCGGAAGATGCAGGCTGGGGGATTTCCTGGAGTGGCCCCTAGGGATGAACGCTTTGGAGCCCAGGAGTACAACACTACCTGGAGTGGGTGAAGGTAGGCGTGAGAACAGTGACAGAGGTCTGCTCGGGGCTGCTCCTGGCTCTGCCCTGTAACTCTCTCAGCAACCCCATAAGACAGCCCAGCTCACCTCCATGTCCAACAGTGAGGGGATGGGTAAGGACGCTGCGCAAGCAGGCGGGAAGTCACGTGACCATCACAGAGCCATCACTAGGTGGGCAGTCTCTGATCCGGGCATTTGGCAAAATATCTTCAGAATCTTAAAATGTTTTGGGTTTTTTTTTTTTTTTTTGACATCAGATATTTTATTTTAAAGAAAAAAAAAATAAAAACAATGGTACAAAATCTCAAAACAAGATTTTAGGAGAGTAACAATGGTTAGTACATTGTGTATTGTTACTGCCAAAGTAGTTTCTCATATTACAAGATATAGGCAAGAAATAATAAATAAACAACACAGGTACAAACTTTTTTAAAGTCAACAGAAAATG
>NW_004524681.1:9399905-9401012 GCF_000260255.1 Octodon degus
GGGTCTTGCCTCTAGCCTCTTTGCAGGGAGTTCTGCTGAAAGGTTCCCTGCTGGGCCTGCGCTCTGGGTCTATTCAGGATCTGCGGCCTGGGTCGTCTCACTCACTCGCCAGCCTGCGCTCTGGGTCTGTTCAGGATCCCCAGAATCTTAAAATGTTTGAATGCTTTTAAAAACTGAATTCCTCCTGTAGGAATCTGTGTTAGGGAAATAACTTGAAATCCAAGCAAATATTTATGTTTAGAGCTGAAAATACACCAAAATAGTAGTAATCACTCTATGATGGTATCGTTGGTTTTATTTTCTTCTTTATATTCCTGTGCATTGTTCAGAAGGATAAAATCTCTGTAGCAAGAGGGGGGAAATTAAGCATCAAATAGGGACTTAAACCTAAACTAAAGCGTTTTTAGAAAACTATAGTCAGATTTTATTAGCATATAGAAATGGTTAATAAAAAGATAAATCAACAATGGTTGCTATATTGCAAAAAAGAAAAGAAATGGTTAAGTTTTATTATGAGAACTGGGTTATAGGTCAGATGTGGAACATTTGTCAAGCATGCGTAAGGCCTGACTTCAAATTCCTGTACTATAAAAGAAAAGAAAAAAAATTATCTTTAATTTAAAATAAATTACAGCTCTATTTCGATTATGACTATGAAAGTAATTGTGGATTTTTAACAGTGTTTATCTCTGCGGGTGGAGTGGAGCTACAAGTAACTTTCATTATCTGCGTTACACCTTTCTGTGAGTTAAAAAAAAATGAGTATATATTGCTTTCGTAATCATAGATTAAAAAGAGAGATTTAAAACACTGTAATTACACACATGCCAGGACTACAGGGCAGCACAGACAAATCCCAAATCAATCTGTTTCTGTGATGACTACTGTCTGCTTCAAGAGCCTAAAACCCTCTTGCTCCCGAGGGCTGGGGTTACAGTGTTCTCCAGAACACACTGCAAAATTTTATTGTTTTTTAATTCTGGCTGATGGTATCCAAAAGGAAGATGCTAAAAAATCAACATTTCGGGGCTGGGGAGATGGCTCAGTAGAATAAGTGTTCGCCTGGCAAGTGCAAGGGCCTGAGTTCAATCCTGGTTCCACCAAAAA
>NW_004524681.1:9401162-9403226 GCF_000260255.1 Octodon degus
AAAAAAAAAAAAAAAAAAAAAGAATGATTTGAATCAATGCGTTAGGCAGAAAACGTAGATGACATCATCAAGAATTACAAAATGAACGTCCAGCTGATCTGATAGCATTTATACTGAAGGAAAGAAAAAGAAAAGAAAAAAATATTCCCTACCCCACCCCCAGGGAGCATATGATTGATTCTCATTATCAGTTGTTTTTTGTTTGTTTGTTTTGTGTTTTCTGTACCAGGGATTGAACTCAGGACTTTGGGCTTGCCAGGCAGGCACTTATGCAGCTGAGCTATATCCCCAGCCCTTGAGTCTCAATAAATTGGCTTATTATCCTTCAGCATGGAAGCTCTATTGTTTTTCCCCCCAGGCTGACTTGAACTCACAGCACTCCTCGTGCTCAGCCTCCCAAGTGCTGGGATCACAGGCCTGTGTCATCACACAGCCTTACAGGCCCTCCTTCTAGGACTCCTCCAGGAATGGTACTACCTATCTGGGAAGAAGTATTTCTAAGGAAATTTGCTGCGCTTATAACAGCAAGATATTGCTAGAAGCCCCAATAGCAGAAGAATGATAATGTGTGTGAGACACCCAAGTACAGGACCGAGGGCCATCTGGCTGCGACATCTATCAGCACGCGGACCACCAGGCTGCTACACAAGTGCTCCACAGCTGGCCTTGTCCAGTGCTGCGGAGATTCTGCTGTGGTATGCATCCCATCAAAGATGCTAAGACTGGCCGGGACTATAGCTCAGTGGCACAAGCGCCTGTGGTCCTGAGTTTGATTTCTGGTACAAAAAAAGATGATGTGAGGGCCAATTATTACCATTAAAAAAGAATGAATATAATCTACTTGTACTGACGAAAGTATATATTACATATAGGTTACACTAGGACATAGCCCAATTTTTTAAAATTAAATCTGTGTGTATGTACAATCGCTTCTCCGCCTTTTGGCTAAGGTCAAGTGCTTGTGTATGTATAGTACACCGAGTGTGTATCATATGCATGTGTATGTACATAATGTTTGGGCTCTATCTGCAAGAATATATTTCAAATATTTAACCAGGAAAGCCTCTGGGAAAGTGAGGGTTGAGGTAAGTTAGGAATTATTTATTCTTCAGCCAAGTTAAAATTTCAGTAGAGAAGAGGGCAAGTAATTAGCCATACCAAGAATATTGGCATGGGAGGTCTCAATAGAGCCAAATTAAGCAGCTATTCAGAGAGAGAGAGAGAGAGAGAGAGAGAGAGAGAGAGAGAGAGAGAGAGAGAGAGAGAGATTCTTTTTCTGGGACACACCAAATGGTGGATGACGCCAGTGCAGTGGGAGGGGCCGGAGGCCCGAGGCGAGGGGCAGGCATGGGAGGCTGAGGTGGCTTCCTCGGAGGCTTCGGCAGTGGCCTTCCAGGTTGTGGGTATGGCAGAGGCTGGGGGCCAGGATTGAGGCCACGGGGCTCACGGTGGTAAGGCCGAGGACAAAGAATGGATTCCTGTCACCAAGCTGGGCCATCTGGTCAAAGACATGAAGATCGAGTCCCTGGAGGAAATTTACCTTTTTTCCTTACCCATCAAGGAGTCTGAGATTATTGACTTTTTCCCGGGCACATCCCTCAAGGATGAAGTTCTGAAGATCATGCCTGTGCAGAAACAAACTTGTGCTGGCCAGCGGACCAGGTTGAAGGCATTTGTCACCACTGGGGACTACAACGGTCATGTTGGCCTGGGTGTAAAGTGTTCCAAGGAAGTAGCCACTGCCATTCGTGGGGCCATTATCCTGGCCAAGCTCTCCATTGTCCCTGTGAGGAGAGGCTACTTGGGGAAACAAGATCGGCAAGCCCCACACTGTTCCTTGCAAGGTGACAGACCGCTGTGGCTCTGTGTTGGTGCGTCTGATCCCTGCCCCCAGGGGCACTGGCATTGTCTCAGCCCCAGTGTCCAAGAAGCTGCTGCTGATGGCTGCTACACCTCTGCTAGGGGTTGCACTGCTACTTTGGGCAACTCTGCTAAAGCCACCTTTGATGCCATCTCGAAGACCTACAGCTATCTGACCCCTGCCCTCTGGAAAGAGACTGTGTT
>NW_004524681.1:9403875-9404341 GCF_000260255.1 Octodon degus
CACTTAAAGAACTGAGCAAAGGGGCAGGCCCCCTAGGAGGATCACTATGAGTCCACTGCATAGCATGACCCTGTACCAAATAAATAATAAATAAATAAATAAATGATGTCACTGTGGTTTAAGGGATGGCCCTGGAGCCACCAACAAGGAGCCCAACCCTGCCACGATAGTTATCTCTCTGCAGGTTCCCTTATGTTCAGAGCCTCAATTCCCTCCTGAATGTGAGAGTGAGATTACGTGACGTTTGCAAAGCCCGAGAGCAACATGATGGTCTGTGACAGCTCCCTGCAGAGCCGCCTGCCAACTCTGATTTCAGAGCTGCAGTCAGGACAGGGCCTACAAGTGCGGGCCACGCTGGGGGAGCGGTTGGAGGAGCTGGATAGGGATCCTGGAAGAAAATGTCTTTGACCATCACTTCTCAGGCTTGGGAAATAGAACAGTTTGAAAGGAAAGGCACACAACCCGA
>NW_004524681.1:9412641-9419596 GCF_000260255.1 Octodon degus
CATCGGGAAGGATCAGCTTGAGGCATTAGTAGGAAAACGGATGCCCTTTGAGACTGCAGTATTTTTTTTTAATTTATTTTTTAAACAATCTTTTGTTTGCTACAGGGTCTTGCTATACAACACAGACTGGTGGTGATCCTCCTGTCTCAGCCTCCCCAGCTCTGGGGTTACGGGTGTTGTGCCACCACATCCTGTCTCTGTTGGCTCGTCCCAGGGTCGGCACATCATGTGGCGCTGGGATCGAACCCGGTTCTTAAGCTCGCCAGGCAGATGCTTAGACTGCTGAGCTATCTCCCTAGCCTGAGAACACACGATTAAGTGAGATAAATAAGACACACAAGCTTAGGTTTTACATTGCTTCTCTTCTTTGAGAAACCTAAAATATTCAGAACAAAAGAAAAGATTAACAGGAAGTAGGAAGATCTTTTTCAGATGGGAAGGGGGATACAAGAGATGGAAAGAGGAGGAAGAGGGAGGAACCGGGGATGGAAGAAAAAAGAATTGAAGAGAACGAACGAATGGAAATAGAGCTTTTGCTATCGCGAAGGGGACCAAGAGGTGGAGGGCGCAGTGAGGGACGGGGGTAAGGGGTGGAAAAATGCAGATGTGGTGTGTGCTATGCGCATGTGCCAACGCAAACAAGCTGGCAAAAAAAAAAAAAAAAAAAAAAGAGCAAAAGCAGCGGAGTGTCAGACCGGCTCTTGTAAGAACCGCGCGATGGGTAAAAGGGAGCCTTGGTGGTGCTTTGAGAAGAAGATCCAATACCCAGGGGTAGGTGTGGCTGAAGGGGAGACCTCGAATCCGTACTCCGGTAAGATTGAAAGGTAATCTGTGTGCCTAGAATTCAATAGTGCTAGACTGGGCTGGGGTGTGGCAGGGGTTGGGGGTTCTTGTCCACCATTGGACAGGCCCCCGGGTCGCTTCCGGCTGGAAAAAAAAGTAATAGGGAAGCTAAACAGCCTGGTGGGCGTGGCCTATGTTAAAGTCTAGTTTGAAGATGAGGGAATGTCGTCCTCAGCGATCGTGTAAAATGACCCAGAAAGCAGAGCTCTCCGCAGAAGCATGCACAGGGAAAAGGCCTGGCCGGGAAGGGCCCAGGCAGGGAAAAGGGCAGATGGCTTGGCCGCCGCTGTCAACAGATTCCCTGAAGACCAGCGGCTAAGACCAGAACTCGGAACAGTCCCCTAAAGGGAGCCGCGGAGGACCTGCCTGTCAGCAAACAAGCCACCTGCTCAAAGGCCCCGGCCGGGGGCAGGGTGCGGCTTGTGGTTGCCGCCAATGGCCAGATTCTCAAAGCCGGCTGCCCCTATGGGCTCCCGGAGTCACAGCTGGGCCTGCCCAGGCCACCCAGGGCCTGCTGGAGTTGACACATGGGCGTGAGAACTGTCCTCGGCTGTGGCCTCCCGTGTCACCTTTCTTCTCTCCTGTATTTGAGCCCGGAAGCCATGGGAAGCCTAGACAATCTTATTCTCTTGTTTTCAAAAGTGGTACAGGTTCATGATGCAGAACCTTGATGTTTCATACAGTGAGGGATCTGCAGAGTAAAAAGCGAGTCTTCCAATCCCTGGCCACAGACGGTCAGGAAAACCCACCTCCTGCAGGTGGTATCCAGCCACTGTATGGTCCCCATCCCGGGAGCTGCTGCTGTCCGTGCATGTGGGTGGACGTGGGGCTGACTGCATAATCTCTGTTCCTCTATTCCTCAGCCATAAATAGGAGCTATAAAAGGTGATAGACGGCTGAGAAGGTAGCTCTGTGGTGGAGAGTTTGCCTAGCTTGTACAAGGCCCTGAATTCAATCCTCAGTACCACCACCAAAAACGAAGGTGATAGAGATAGTGAAAGTTTACATTTTTTAAATAATATTACAGTAAAAGACACAACGCCAAGAGCCAGGCGTGGAGGCACACACCTGTAATCCCAGCACTCGGGCTAAGGCAGGAGGATCACCATGAGTTGGAGATCAGCCTGGGCTACATAAGCAAATTCAAGGGCAGTCTGAACTGCATAGCGAAGCCGATTGGGGAAGGGGGAGGATCTTCTGAACTCAGCGGGGAAGGGGGCTGGAGCTCAGGATGCTGTCTGGCTCTGACTTTGCTCTTACTGCTTCATGGGGACACCGATACTCCCCCCAAATCAAGGCAGCTGCAGGGAACAGGTGGGTTGCCCTGCCCTTCACTTTGAGGACTGGCTATAGAACTGTTCTTGTGTATGCCAGGCATGGTGCCAGGTATGCCAGCCTGAGAAGGGCATCTCCATAGTGCAGCCTGAGGCTGGGCCATGGGAGTCCAACCCAAAGGGGACCAGCTCTGGGGCTCTAGGACCATCTCTGTAGCCCTGGCATATCCCAGAAGTGCGGAGGATGCTGGATCAGGCATGCTAGGCTTCTCCCTGAGAACCTTCAGGCCCCTCTGTGACTCAGGGCTCCGAGTCCACCCAGGCCACTTCCCAGGTGGCAGCTTGGGGCTCAGTATGGGCAGCAAGGGCCTGAGCCCATAGTGGTACCACACGCCAGGCTCAGAGCTTCAGAGTGATTTCGGGTGTTCCTGGGGTGACCTGCCTGAGCAGTGTTGTACCCTGTTAAAATTGACTCCATTTTGTTGCCCTTCTAACCTCACCGAGTTTGTATTCCGTATGCGCCGACCTCTCCCAATTCCTCCAATTTCCCAATTCCCCCAATTCCTCCAATTTCCCAATTCCTCCAATTCCTCACCCCTGTGACTCAAGTCTTATGATATTTGTTCCCCAAACTTTATCTTGTCCTGCAGCACTCTGCTTGATTTCAGCACCCCCACCCAATGAGCCCACTCAAGGTACTCATGACTGCCAATTCAGCACCCCATCCAATAAGGACCACCGAATGAACTAATGACCCTGCCATTTCTTCCTCTCCACCCCTTCCCTGTTTTTGCGGTTTTCAAGCTTAAATACTGACCCCTTGTCAATGCCCGGCGCGCCTCTTTGCACCTTGCATAGAGACCGCCTTTGGTTACCAGCTAAAATAAAGCGCTTCTTTTAACTTTTGGACTTGCCTTGTTGTCATTTGATTTTTGAGCTACAACAAGCAGGTGTTGTTTTTCCCATTGAAAGGATGTGGTCAAATGCTGGGAGAGGTCAAGCGAGATGCTTTAAGGTCACAGACAGAAGGAGAGCACACTGCGTGCCCACATCTTCCTTCAGACGCCAGCCTCTTCCTTTGCCTCCTCCAGTGCAGGGAGCTTTTGCTTCGTTGTGCTCCAGGCCACAATGAGACATAAACTGGAGGACGGCGACACTCCAAGCCCGCCCCCCAGAGATGTCTGTCTGCTTCCAGTGTGGCAGTTGAAAGGGTCACAGTTTCCAAGGCCTTTGGAAGTGTCACTCTCTCTAGAGCCCCATTCTGGACAGAGCAAGGCCCTTCCTGGGTCCCAGTTTGCTTAGGGTGTGCATCGAGGTGTGGACATTCGGTATGTGGTGCTGGGAAGCCACACAGGGGCAGGCCAGAGAACACTGGCTAGAACCTGTCTATCCCTGTGCCATGCAGAGGCCCAGCGCGTCCCAGTCCCGGTCCCCACAGCCCTGGCCTCCAGGCCACTGCTGAGTCACCTCTTCACTCTGCCCTGGATTGCGAGTTCCTGGTTGCCTCTGCTCCTTCCTCGTTCATTCTCCGTCAGGTCATTTATTGACCTGCTGCTAGTTGATAACAGTTTTTTTTTTTTCAAGAAGTTTTCAGCATCATCAATCCTTCAATAGACACTCTCGAAGCTAGTAGCCCTGCCGCACCCCAAATCATACGTGACACAAGGGAGTGACTTCATTTCAGTGTTACTGAAAGCAGACTGTCACCCTGCAAGACAGAAGTCCATGCTGCTTGGCTGCGTAAGTGCAGCATTAATAAATATGAAGAGTAACACCGCAGTGTGACAATTGCATTTAAAACACTCAGAAGATAAAGCTCCAAGGGTCCTGCTAAGGCCACATCTCTCAGACCCTGCGAGTCCAGTTGTGCGGAGTCTTAGTAGCTGTCGTCATTTATCCTGGTCCTGGATTTCTACCTCCTGGAGAGGCAAGGGCTGAAAGTGAACATTCTCCATGTTCCACCCTTACTTCTGAATCCCAGGGGTATAAGTCTGGATGTCCTCCCAAAGTAGGGGTGATCACAGATAGGGCTTGTGAAGGTGAAAGGGTTGTGGGGGGCTGCTCATGCCCCCCTGGCTCCTCCCACTGCTGTCTGGTCTCTGTAAGCAAGAAGAAGCCTCTCCTTCCATTAGCAGTGTGTCTGTCCCAGCAACAAGGGACATAAGTAAGCATTTAGTGTTTTAAGGGAGGTCAGAGAGGGGTACCCACTGTTTCCTGAACTTGAGCTGCTGCTGGATGGGGTAGGGAGGAAGATGCCAGCCCAAGTTCATTGACGGTGGCTCCACAGTTGCCAGGCAGATCCACACCAGCTCTCTCAGGGTCTGGGCGTAGGCCTAGAGCTGGACAGGAACACTGAGGTCACCCCCAAGGGAACTGAGGCCCCAGACAGGGAAACGGGTGGGAGTGCTGCCCAGTGAGGCCCACACTGAAGCCTGGCGCAAAGATGGAGCGCGGGTGGCTCCTTAGTCCCCCAACCTGGGTCCTCCACTGTACACAGCCTGAACCACCCCTGGAGGGCTTTAGTAGTCTCCCTGCGCTATGCTCTCGTCTAGCCAGGTTGCATTTAGACTGTGCACGCCCTCAGGTGGGGGCACGGCTCAGAGGTAGAGTGCTTGCCTAGCCTGTGTGAGGCCCTGAGTTCACGCCCTGGCCCCGCCAAAAGTAAACAAATAAATAAAATGTGTGCACTCTTCAACCCAGCTAGCTTCATTCCAAAACACAGCTTCAGGAAATAAGTCAAGAGCACAAAAGATGTACAGACAAGGAGTGTCTTCACAGTCAAACCCCGCGAGCTACCAGAATGCCCCAAATAGCGTGACTTGCTAATAAGGGTAGTACACCCATACAATGGGATATGGTGATTTAAAATGAGGGCATGTCCTCTGCTTTCTCTTCAGATTGTATAAATCTTTTGCCTTTTTAAAACTGAGGGGTGTGGGGGAACTACCCACTGGGGCCCCCCTCCTGTCCCTCTCTTGGACAGGAGATTTCTTTCTCTCAATAAATATATTCTGCTCATAACCTCCATTTGTTCCTAAAATTCATTCTTTGGTTTTAGAGAACACGAACTCACGCAGGTCAGGTCGGGAGATCGTTTTTCCCCGTGTCATTTGGAGGTTCCCTATATGGTTTGGAGGTCACCCACCCAAGATCAGTTTTTCTCCCTGTATCATTTTGGAAGCTTCCACCGAGATCACTGGACAGAGGGATTGAACTCAGGCCCTTGCACTTGCCAAGCAAGTGTTTATTCCACTAAACCGTCTCCCCAGCCCCTTGACTTCATTTTGAGTGGACTGAAGCTAACAGATTGAAGAAGAAAGGAGTGTGGGGTAAGTGTCTAGTGTCGAAGTTCTTCTAGCAAGCTTTACTTGGGATCGAAAGCGTCATGCAAGAAATTCCGCTTTCTGGCCAACCCTGGAAGGCCTGTGCAGAAGAGGGTGCTGAGCCTTCAGCAGACCGCACCACAAAGCAGCTCCTCCCGGCTTGTTCGACGTCCCAGTGCTTTTGCAACCTGTAGAAAAAGCTGCAAACTATCTCAACAGCATCTATCAGCCTCCAAGATCCCAAGGAGAACCCACATTTTGCCCTGACTTAACTGTTACAGGCAGAGGACAGTATAGATATACTGCAGATAACTTTTAACCAAAAGTAAACTAAGACAAAATCAGGAAAAATAAATAATTAATTAATTAAAAATTAGGGTGTGGTTTAAAATTATGGTAGTTGTGGACATAGAAATTCAGCAATTTATAAATTAAAGAAGGCATGTCTACAAAATGGTACACAGCTTCACAAAGGACAGTTCTTCAATGTAATGATGGCATTTAGCTAAAACTTGGAGGCACTGTCATAGATTAAAGGAGCTACATAACATATTAACCACATGGAAGTTGTTTGCTTTTTTTTTTTTTAGTTTTTTAAGACAAGGTCTCACTATGTAGTATAGGGTGGGCTTAAACTTACAATGACCCCCCTGCCTCAGCCTCCCAAATGCTGGGATTACAGGTGTGCACTACCACACCCAGCTATTCACCTCTCAATTTTAGCAAACCAAGTGTAAAAAGGAAACTTTTTTTGTTTTTTAATAATTAGGGAAAATTAGTCAGGTGTGGTGGCACACTCCTATAATCCCAGCCCTGGGGAGGCTAAAGCAGGAGGATCATTAGAGTTTGAGGGAAGCCTGGGTTACAGAGTGAGCTCAAGGCCAGCCTGAACTGCGTAGTAAGATCCTATCTCAAAGGCAAAAAAAAGAAAAAAAAAGAAAAAAAAATTAGGGAAAATTGATTGTTTATTAGATGATATGAAAGAGCTATTAATTTCACCTGGTTTAATAATAGGAGTTATTTAGCCAGGCATGGTAGTGCATAACTATAATCCTAGCACTTGGGAGGCTGAGCTAGGAGGATCACCATGAGCTCAAGGTCAGTTTGCACTACGTAGTGAGACTCTGTCTCAAAAAAAAAAAAAGGAATTATTTAATAATCATGATTGATTATCTTATAGGTGAACACAAAAAGAGTAGATAAAGCACATTTCCATTGCATTGTGACTCATGTACGAGTTCCATAGAATTCTGAGAAGAGCGGAAGAAAGTACCTGAGGTCTCCACACTGGGGAAATGGTCCTGCTGACCCTCCTTGGGTTTCTCCTTCTGTTTATTTTCTTACAGTGTGTGATAAGGGACAGCACTATCTCGGGTGACCCAGGCACAGCAAATAGCTGACTCGCAGAGGCTTCTGGGACTCCGACGGGAGAGGGTCGGAGCAGACCCTGCATGGTGTCAGAACCCCCATCAGAAGCCAGGGACAGCCCTGAGGGAGCACCCCCCCACCCCCCCA
>NW_004524681.1:9419696-9422369 GCF_000260255.1 Octodon degus
CCCCCACCCCCGTGCTTCATCGGTGCTGCTGAGCCTGGCTGGGTTTCCCAACTTCTCTCTGCAGCACTGCCCCCGCATGGAGGGATGGCCCCACCCCCTGGGGACTTCTGATGAGCAGGCAAGGAGTCAGTCGGTGACCAGGCTGACGTCAGGGTGAGCCAGACTGCAGGGGCCTAGGACCATGCCCTCTGGTCTGCAGCCAAAGAAGCAGAACAGGGGACCCCAGGATGTTGGCCTTTCCATGGGTACCCCAACCCTTGCTAAACAGAAGAGATTTGACTTGAAACCGGAACAGGGCCCTTGCTGTCTGGGTCCTCACTGGTGGAGCCAGCACTACAGATTACCCAGATTACCTCGTAGCCCTTCAGGGGATGTGGAGATGGGGGGAGTGGCTGGTGCAGGATTAGATGGAAGCCAGGAATCCTTGCATCAAACCCTCCAGAACATGTGGCCTCACAGAGGCTGGACAGGTCCAGGACCAGGGCACAAAGGCTGTCCCCCGCCCTGCCCCCACCTGTGCTGCTCCCTCTGACTGGACCAAGCATCTCTCGCATCTACAGCCCGAGCTCTGTCTCAGGGCGCAGGGGAGGAGCTCTTTCTCATTCAGCCAGGAGTTGAGGGGAGCGGGTGGTGATGTGAGGGGCAGAGGATGCAGTGTTGCTGGGCAGCATTACTATATGGCAATATGTGGCAAAGCAAAGTGCCCGTGTCAGAGAGGCAGCAGCATCCTGCTCCTCCCTGAGCACAGGAAGACTTGGGTTCTTGGCGGGATGGAAGAGGGGTGATGAGGTCCTTCCTGCCACCTGGGAGCCTGAGGCACGGCCCTCTCCAGGCCGCCTTGCTGTGTGCTGCCCAGCCCAGGCCTAGGTGGGTCCAGCTTCACCTCCTGTGGCCTCTGTACCCTGAACCCAGATGGACATCAAGAGCGGCAGGGTGGTTCCCCACACACTGGTCCAGCTCCCCGCCTCTGGCTCCAAGACAGAGATGGGGAGGAAAGAGGCAGGACTACGCTCCCAGGGGAGGCGACCTGAGGCGCAGGACCGAGCCCAGAAGGAACTCTTTTGGCCCCGCCAGGGACGGGAGGAGGCCCAGGGCCACTCTTGAGGTGGCTGGCAGCAGGGTCCCCCTCCAACCTCCCCACCCACGCACTGGGAGTGCCACCAGGGTGGGGTCCTCGGTGTTGACTGAACCTTAACTGGTGCCAGACTCTGGTGACAGAGCACACAGCAGCCTTGAGGCCTCCGAGGTTGGGGAACAGTGGGGAAATTCACATGCGTGGTTCCGGGACTGATTCACCGGCAGGCAGCATTGACTGAGCACTCGGTGGGGGGAGCGGGAAGTAGTAAGTTCCTGGGGCTCTTGTGGCCCTTCCTATGCAGAGGGGTGGGAGCCCGGGTGTAGAGGGCTCCCCCAAAATGGCTCCAAAGACCAACTGACCATCCCAATTCTGATGCTTGGAGCAACAGGTCTTCTCCCCCGTTGGCTTCACCATGTAACCTCTCCTTGCCCCCCTCTTTGCCTTGTGATCCATGGGGAGCAGCAGGTTGTGAACCTGGGGGATGGGACTGGAACGGGAAGGGGACCCTCAACTTTCCATTGGCCACTCCATCCTCATAACTGCACAGCTTCACAGAGCTGGACACTGGTAGCCCCAGGACTTTGTCTCTGAAGAGCAAGTCCCAGCCAAGCTGTGAAGAAAGTGACATCTTGGTCCAGTGGCCCTTCCTCCCCCCTGCCCCTCCTGCACTCTCGAAGCCACTTCCACTTCCATCCCCAGGACAGCAGCTTGTCCTGGACTTCACACAGTGAAACCCGCCCTCACCCTGCCCCTACAGGGAAGCTTCTATCTAGAAGGAAGACCTGCTCATTCTGCGGGGGCAACTCGGGCCCCACCGAGCTGGGAGGAGGCTGCTCTTTGCTTGCTTGCTTGCTCTTTCCTTTTTTTCTTTTCTTTCCTGCATCTCTCTGTCTCTGTCTCTGTCTCTGTCTCTGTCTCTGCCTCTGTGTGTCTATGTGTCTGTCTGTCTGTCCCTCTCTCTCTTCCCTTTCTTTCTGTGCCAGGAGTTAAACCCAGAGCCTTTGCACTGAACTACACCCCCACCTTTAAAAATTTTCCTTTTGAGGAAACTGGGTCTCATTAAGTTGCTAAATTGCCCAAGCTGGGCTGGAACTTGCAGTCTTCGAGTGCCGGGATGACAGGTGTGTGCCATCACGACTGCTAGAAGGAGAGTTTTGAGAGAAGTCAAGCGGCACGCGTGGCCCCAACTAAGCAGGATGCAGAGAAGGGAGCAGGGGCCGGGCTGTGCGGTCACCCAGTATGTGCGGACCAAAGCCTCAGTGCCTCCCTTCATTGGGTGATAGAAGAAACACAGCCCGGATCTTGGCAGACTCACATTATTTCCTTTTTTTAATCTACAAAACAACTGGCTTGTTGTGAGGCTGAGAGGACACAGACAGAACTTTCCAGCAGCCAATGCAATTCTGTTTAGTACAGAGGGGAACCCCTGGCAGAACTCCTGGGATTCTTTCCTCTGAAAACTGGGCAGGCCAAGGGCCCTGCTCTTTAGGCAGGGGGATGTGACGGGATTCTCAACCTGGACAGCTGGCAGAGTTCTGGGCACCAGCCAGGCCTGCCAACAGTCCAAGACAACATACATCCCTTCCTACACACCA
>NW_004524681.1:9423984-9425181 GCF_000260255.1 Octodon degus
AAAAAAAAAAACAGGACACTACAACTCAGCAAGATTCCTGCCCTTTTTATTCTGAGATAGAGTATTACTAAGTTTGCCCAAGTTACCCTGGAACTTGCAAACAGCCTGCCTCAGTCCCCTGAGTTGATGAGATTATAGCTATGGCTGGGGGTGCGGCCCAGTGGTAGAGATTATAGGTACACAGTGCCCAGTGACTAAGAGAAGGGGAAAGTTAACAGCCTCCAATCACCAGCCAGGATGGAGTGGGACAGCCGGACATGATCTCTGAGTGAGCCACATGGGGATGCAGACTCCGAGGGGTGGGTGGGAATCTTCTGGTCGCCTGGCAACAGGGACTCTGGCAGCTCAGATGCTGGGAAGAAGGCTCCAGGAGTTGAAGTGCCTCTCTTAAAGCTGGTTACAAAGGCCCCTCGCTTTTCCCACACTTCTGGACTGCAGGCTTGCTAGGCTTTCATCCTCTGATTGATCTCAAAGTCATCCCGGGTCCAGGAAGTGTGTCCCCTTTCTTTTTCTCCTCCAGAACCAGCGTGAGCTATGCCTATGAGCACTGACCCCCCCTCGCCCACCCCCTGCCGATGACCTGCCGAGGCTGGGTGACAGTCTCTCTTCATCACTCAGCCTGTTGCAGTGGAAACAGGAACCTGACAGCCCAGTTGGAAGAGGGGGCCCAGCACCCTACAGCCATACTCTGCCCTACCTGTTGACCCTGGCTCAGCAAGAATAGGGCATTCTGGTGCCCAGTCCCCCAAACTGTCTCTGCTTGTGACCCCAAGGTGCAACTCCTCCTCTGGAAGGCTCTCTGTTGGCAATGAGTTACACGGGTGATTTCCATTTTTTCTTATTTTTATTTTTTAAATTTTTTTGGTGGAACCAGAGATTAACCGCAGCACTTCCTGCCGGCTAGGGGGGCATCTGGCCTGAGCCACCGCCCAGCCCTACGTTACTATTCTTATGGTTCCAAACACAGCTCAGCCTCACCTTGAAGCCACTCCTGCCAAGACTCGGAGGAGAGGCTGGGTGTGGGCAGGGGCGGGGGCGGCTGGGGTGGTGTCAGGGGTTCTGGTCGTTGGGGTCGCACTTGAGCATGACTTTCAGCCCCACTCCCTTTTTGGATGTTTCAAAGGCTTCTATAGCTTTCTCCAGAGGAAACCGATGGGTGACTAAGGGCTTTACATTCACAGACTTGGATGCAAGCAT
>NW_004524681.1:9430631-9438541 GCF_000260255.1 Octodon degus
TGGGGGGAGGAGGGGCTCCACGCGGTGAGCTGGGTCCAGCTTCCCTCTCAGGCAACCCCGAGTATGACAATCACCGGGCTGTAGGGTCAGCTACTGTTTCACTGCAGTGCACCAACCTAAAAACTCCCGGGCAGTGCCACAGAAAAATGTTGTTGTCCTGGCTGGAAGATGGCAGAGGCTGATGTGGGAGCGAGCCCCAAAACCTCTCGGCAGCAGTGAGAAGGGGGACCACAGCTGACAGCAAGGGCCAGGGCGCCTGCCACTCCCTCCTCGGCCACCTAGGCCCCCAGTGCCACCAGCCATGCTGGGAAGGAAAGGCCAGCAACTGTGTCCAAGCAGGCCTGCATATGCCCCTCTGGAGGGACAGTGTCCTAGGCCACCTACTAGACCTTGGCACATACTGATGGAATGCTAGCAGCGTTGGCATTGTGTTTCTTCCTAGTCACAGGCTCTGGGGCACTCAGCACGGGACCTGGTGTGGCGGGGCAGGGCCCCTCAAGCATCCTTTTCCTCCCACTTTGATGCAGGAGGCCACTCCCTGTCCCTCGGCCCCGCAGTGTGTTTGTTCCTCATTCTGGGAGAGGGCCTAGCCCCGAACAGAGCAGCTGTGAAGAGTACCTCACCTCTGTGACTAACCGAGTTAACGGCTGTCGCTCTGCATCAAGCTTTCCTCCATAAAGCCGGCATGGGTTTCCCACCCCCAGGTCCTGGTTCCCTGTTCCTCTTGCCCATCCTTTTAGTCACAGGCCAGATCTCTGAGCACCACGCCCTGAGCATGTGGCAGGACTTTCATCAGGCTGGGCTCAGGAATTGGGCTGACACCTCAGCCAGATGACCCAGTGAGGGTGCCAATGTCTCCCAGGACAGAAGGAAGCCCGGCCGAGGGCGTCCCCCACCCGCACCCCACACTCACATAGATGCCCGCCTGGATGGCGCTCTCTGCCCCAGTGCACTCGATGGTGGCTTCCGGCTTGCACCCCAGCAGCTCTTCCACCTTGCGGGCAATTTCCTGGGGGCTCTCCTGGGAGATCTGGAGGACGAAGTCGGCCCCGACCTCCTTGGCTTTGGACAGCCGAGAGGCGGACAGGTCTGAAGTGAGGAGAGCCTCTTTCAAACTGAGAACCCAGTGATGGATTAGGAAGAGAAGAGAGCAAGGGTGCGGGTGGCCCCTGCTCGGGGTCCCACACCTAGTCACCGGTTCTGAGGGCAGCAGCACTGCTGAGCCTGCCAGGCGCCCTCCCTCGTGTCTTCCAGGCTCCAGCAGCTCTGGAGCTCATGCATAGATGCATCCTGCTGAGCCCCAGTGAGTCCCCCATGGTATCACCTGAGACACTGGTGGAAGGGGAGCCCCTGAGACACACAGGCTCCCTAAGCTGGACACAGTGGCCTATGCCAGCAATCCTAGCACTCAGGAAGCTGAGGCAGGAGGACTGCTGTGCATTCAAGGCCAGACTGAACTGCATAGTGACACCCTGTCTCATAAAAGAAACCCAGCTTCTCAAGAGGTGCTGCAGCCCGGAAGTAGTTTGTCCCCTACAGTTCATGTGCTGAAGACCTGGCCTTAGGGTGGCGGGTTTTAGGAGAGGCCCGGGGCCGGGTATCGGGATCCCTGGGGTTGCTATCCTTGGAAGGGACGCGTGCTGGTCCCCAAGAGTGGTGCTGTCCTACCAGTCTCTCTGCTGCCAGGATGCTGCCACTTCGATACCATTGCCACAGCCCACACCCATGCTGCATCCAGCGGGGTCACCCAGTCTTGCCCTTCACCTCTAGCATGGTGACCGGGGTAAACATCCTTCCTTAAGAGCACCCACCTCCCACATTTTGTGACAAGCACAGGCAGGGAAGGGCTCTTGCACCCACTCCCATTAGAAGGAAGCCACAGAAGGAGTCTTCTTACCAGTCACCACCACTGCCGATGCGCCCATTGCCTTAGCCACGATCAAGGTGACCAGCCCGACAGGCCCTGAGCAAACAGGACAGAAGGCGTCTGTGCAGTGCACAACCTCAGCGTCTCCCTTGTGCAGGCCACCGGCACCTACACAGCTCTAACCGAACACCCAGATCCACCGGGTGGGGCAATGAAGGGTCTCTCTCAGCTACCCAGAGGCGGAGGCAGGAGGACCCCAGGGCTGAAGACAGTCTTGACAACTTAGTAAGAGTCTGTTCCAAAGTAAAACTTTAAAAAAGAGCTGGGATATCACTCAGTCCTAGAGAGCCTGTATGACATACCCAAGGCCCTGGTTCAATCACCAGGACTGCAAGAAAAGAAAAAAAAAGGTCTTTTAGTTTTTGCTTTTTGTATACATCCCTTAAAAACAACTTTGTAAGCAAGAAACTGGAAAATCATATTTGAAATGTCCACCAAAGGGTGGTTACATAATTACAATGGGATACTGTCCAGCTACTGAAAGTTATTCCATAGCTGTATCTATTAATAAAATATTCTCAAAAGATTGCTTTGTTTTGTTTTAGTTTTTTCTTTAAAGAAAATAAAAACAGTGGGGCTGGTTTAGCCTGGTCCCCATCCACCTTTTGGCTGTGACCTAGCTGGCTCCTGCCTTTGTTTTGGCAAGGTTTGGGGGATGACAGCTTGTGGGAATGAGATGGAGACTGATCTAGAAGCTTCTTTAGGTAACAAGCACCCTCTGAGCTGTGTGGGCCAGGTGTCCTTTACAGATTGCTGGGTCCTTAGAGCCCTCGAGTCTCCAGATTCCTCGACATTCCGCAGGGAAGTCACCTGTCCAGTGCTTTAACTCACCTGTCCCCAGTGATTACACTCCTCCCCGCCAAAAACCCAAAAAATTGTTAAAATGTAAGCCCTGCCTACTTGTGACCATAGGTTCCCCGACTGCCCTCTCAGCCTGGCTGAAGGAAGGGACCGAAGGACTTAGTCCGATTTATAAACAGAGACTTCCCCAGGCCCCCTAAGGCTGGGGCTGCCACTGCACCGGGTCTCCTGAGGCTGAGATGGAGACCTCCACGTGCCCCACACCTCTGCATGTTCTTGACCGATCTTAGTAGAAAAGCACTTGGGGACCCGTCAGTGAGAGGCACAGGTGGGTTTCCAGCCCCCAGCTCGCAGCGTGCAGGCTCTCCAGACGCAAGTAGCTCTGTAATCTGGATTTGGGAGGATTTATATGCTCACAGGGTACCCTTAATTAAGAGGAGTGGTCTGGGGTGTTTCTTCTTTGAGTTATTTATCATTTACCTAGTGTTTTCTTAAGATCAGTTTGCCCCTTAGTGGGTTCAAACAAAACTACCAACAAGGTTAAATATAAATTGTTTAATACGTGTTTGAAACTTAGAGATCAGCTACTAATCAATAGTACTGTTTCTCTGAGAATGGAATTCTTTGATGTAACTTTTGGAATTTATAGGCCTACAGTATCAGCAGGAAAATGCAGGCCAAATTTATGAACTTACACTGTTGCAGAGACTCCCAGGAACCTGAGGAGGGAACCTGGAGGAAGGGCAGCACTGGGGAGAAGAAGGCGCCTCCGTGGCCTTCGCTAGCCCGATTCCGTCCTGAAGCTGCAGCTTCCTCAAAACTACAGTGGGTTTCTGTGGCTGTTTTGTTTTGTTTATTCATTTTTTTCCAGTGCTTTTTTGTATTGAGTCACATTACTAGCCCTTTTTTTTCTTTTTCTCCAAGACAGGGCCTAAGTTGTTGGAACTGGGCTGGAATTTGAGTCCTGCCTGAGTCTCCTGTGCCCCTGGGATCACACAGTCATGCACCACAACCCCCAGTTAAAACCAGTCTTTAAAAACAACAGTTCCCCAGTCCTCTGTCGCCTGCCCCTGTCTCTCCTGCCTCTCAGCCTGAGCAGCTGCTGGGCCCAGGGAAGCCTCCTTCCCAAAGCCTGCTGTTGTAATACCTAACTCCACCCTGGACCTGCACAGCCTTAGCATCAGGGTTCTACTGCCATATTAAACGTCTCTCCTCACTGAACTGCCCCCCTGTGCTCAGGACCCTCACATGACCCCACCCGGCGCACCTGCCTTTGTTAGGGTAAGTACTAACGGGGTCCTCCTCTGTGAACCTCCCTTGAATGTGGGAAGGCTCTCAGACTCCTGCTCTCTCTTTCATCCCTGCGGGAGGCACAGCTCTTTATCTCCTTGTCTGACATTACAGGTAATTAATATTATTTGTTTTACAGGCTCAGGGTAAGAAGGTTAAGTCCTGTTGGTGTGCTGTCATAAAGGGACAGAAATGTTCTCATGATTGCAGTTTAAGGCTTTTACAACTGTTGATTAAAGATGTAGATAAGAAAATTGTCTGGACTTCGGCGCTTCAGAGCCGATATTCATGGATCATGCTGTGGACTGTGCGCTCCTGGTGCTTTGCCTGCTTCTGACAGCTCTCCATTCTCACGAACATCCTAAGCTCTACCAACTTCATGGTGCAGATGTGAAGATGGCTGAGGAAGGACTCAGCACTTTACCAAAAGCTAGAAAGTCACAGCTCTGGAATCCAAACTCCAGTCTGATAACAACTCTAACCTTCGCAAACCACTGTGTGCCTATTTTAAAGGTATCAGAGAGCTAGAATAAAAGGGGCGAGGAGACAGCTCAAGTGCCTTCCTGGCACGTACAAGGTCCAGAGTCTGATTTCCAGCGCGCACACACACACACACACACGCACACACACACACACACACGCGCGCACACACACACACACACACACACGTTATTAACAGTGGCTCAGTGGCTCTCTCGGGTGGTGAGTAGCGAGGCCTGAGGGAATTCCAGCGTGTGCATATGAGCAGAATGTGATACTTGTCTTTCTAGGTCAAAAGGGGAATATGCAGATAACAGAGAATTCCTCAAGGCCACAAGAACTTACCCAGGGCCACCAGCTCCCCTACCCCAGGATCTGCATGTGGTGACACTGTGGTGGCACTGTGGTTTGTCGTGTCTGAGGCACAGCAGACACACCAGGGAGTGCAGGTGCTGTCTGGATCTCTAGCAATTAAAAGTCCTGATTAGTTCAGTGAGGACGCTGTGGCTCATCCTGGGGGCTTGAAGAGCAGCACTGGGGGCCCCATCCGCAGGCTGGGCCAGGCCATACTTCTTGGGTGTAACTGGGTCTTTTTGGATGTCACCCTCCCTTTGCTACCAATGTTGCTTCCTAGTTTCTTTCAAGGGTTCTCTGTCTTTGTACAGAAGATCCAACTCCCAAAGAAATCAGAGGATTCCTTCATGTGGGGCAGAGCTGGCTCTATGAGGCTGGGGAAGGTTCTGGAGCAATGCCACCCTGGCGGGGGACTGAGAGGGGTACAGGTGCCCAGGTCCCCAGCCAGTGACCCACAGCCAGGCCTCTTACCAGCGCCGCACACCAAGACCTTGTTTCCTAGGGAGACCCCGCCGCGCCTGCAGGCATGGATCCCCACGGAGAGCGGCTCGATGAGGGCCCCTTCCTCAAAGGTGACACTGTCAGGGAGCCTGCGGGGTTGAGCACACACGGGCGTTTGGATGGGATGCAGCTGAAGGCCCCGAGTAGTGAGGGCCTCTAGGGCTGCCTGCTTTCCAGCCTGACCGGGCCACTCTGCCGCCCATGCTGCCACTTTCTCTGGCTGTGACCTCAGCAGGTGGACATGCGCTATGCTTTCCTTGTGGTTTTCTGAAGCGCCAAGGCTCAAACCCAGGACTGCACAGCCAGGCAGCACTCCACTCAGAGCCGCACCCCCGGCCGGCCCACGGCCGTTTCCTCTGCTGTGCAAACAGGGCTGAGGTGCGGTGTGATGGCCACTGATCAACGGAAAGATCACACAACACTGCCCTGCACGGCTGGCCTCCCACAGGGCCTGCGGTGCTCTGAGCACTGCCCCACGCCTCCCCACTTCTTCTAGGAACACGAACACGAAAAAGGCCGCATATGGTGGCACACCCCTGTAATCTCTGCACTTGGGAGACTGAGGCAGGAGGATCACTGTGAGTTCAAGGCCAGCCTGAACTGCACAGTGAGACCCTGTCTCAACAGTAAAAGGATCAAAAGAATTAAAAGCTGAAAAAATAAATGCTCACAGGAAACTAGAAGATTCCGGAACAGCCCAAGGGAAAGGGCAGCACTCACTTGTAGCAGAAGTTAGCGTTGTGCTTGTAGAATCGGCAGAGGTTCCCATCATCGGGGGGCGTGGCGCAGAAGAAGATGGTTGGTGACAGGTTGTACCGGCCGACCTTGCAGAATTCATCTGATTCTCTGGGAGCCCCAGGTTCGATGGCGACACGGTCACCTGGAGGGAAACGAAGGGTCCCCATGTCCAAGGCTGGGGCAGAGCCTGACCCTCCTCCCCTGCTTCTGTTTCCAGCCTTGGACAGCAGAAGCAGAGACAGAAATGTCGCAGAGGCATGAGGAGACCCAGCCTCAGTCCCACTCCGGGGCCCTCAGCAATTCTGAGAGGACACAGGATGTAGACATGGCTCCTGCTGTGGGAGAAAAGGGCCAAAGCCCTCCTCACAGTGTGCGCCCTGCCCCGTGCCACCTGCCTGCCCCTTCGTCTCCCAGCCACCACCCAGCTTGGCAACACAGATGCAGCCCAGCCTGAGGCTGACCAGGTCTGGCTCCACTCAAGCTGCTGCCGGAGGGGCAGCTGATGCATGGGTTGGAGGCTTTTCTTCTTTACCTACTTTAAAACTATGGGGTGAGGAAAGCTAGGCATGGCGGTGCACGCCTGTAATCCCAGCAATCAGGAGGGAGGCTGAGGCAGGAAGATCGCCAGGAATTTGAGGCCAGCCTCAGCTACATCATAGATGTGGAGGCCAACCTCCAGCAAAGAGGTCCAGGCCAACCTGAACTAAATAACAAGAAACTGCTTTTTAAAAAGGAAGAAAGAAAAATATAGGGCAAGACCATTACAAAGAGCTGTAACATGACCTGTTTGTGGTTGTCTGCATTTAAGCAAGAAACAGCAGTTCAGTGGTTCCTGGTTAGCACAACTACCCAAGCCAAAGTCCTGCCCAAGGCAGGCCTGGTACACAGGAGAGACAGGTATTAGACGCAGGGGAATGGCTCTCACAGCGGGGTGCACTCTGCCCTACTGGAAACCCAACCCAGAATCGCTCTTTAGATTCTTGCTTTACTACCTTTTCATTATAAAGAATTTCAGACACACACCAAAGCCCAAAGAATGGTACAGGGAACACCCCAACTCTTCAAGGATCGCTAAGCCCAGCGTGTTGTATCCCGCGTCCACAGGCCACCCCTTCCCACCTCTACCCATCTTCTGCCAGCAGTCCCTCATTCTCTGGTGCCTCTCAGAGAAGGACACGGACCGCAGCACACAGTACCCTTAAAGACCAGCCCACACCATCCAGGAGGCTGAGGCAGGAGGACTGAGTTTGAGGCCAGCCGGAACTGCACAGAAAGTTCAAGGTCAGCCTGGATGTGGTGGGAATCCATCTATCTCAAAAATAAGCACAGCAAATAAAACAAAACTTCAGCCTGCATATCCATTTATTACAGTCCAATATTTACTTGTTCTTTTTAAAATTAAAATTTAGATTAGAATGGAATGTGTTAAGTGGGTCATTACATTAATGTTTATAAATAAATTCACCTGTGTTATGAAAATTCCCATTAAGACACAGAACACGACCACTGCCTCAGAAGTCTCTTAAAAAAGATTTGTTTATACAGTATTCAGTTGCTAAAGAGACAATAAAGGGAAACATGAAAGACACACACACACACAAAAGAAATCTCACTCTTTAGTCAGGTGTGGTGGCACATGCCTGTAATCTCAGGACTCAGGAGGCTGAGGCAGGAGGATCACCATGAGTTCCAGGTCAGTGTGAGCTCATGGCCACCCTGGACTACATAGTGAGACCCTGTCTTGAAAGAAAGAAGAGGGGAGTTAAAGGGGGAGGGAAGAAGAAGAAAGGGGAGGGAAGGAGGAGAGGAGAGGAGAGGA
>NW_004524681.1:9438641-9442325 GCF_000260255.1 Octodon degus
GAGGAGAGGAGAGGAGAGGAGAGGAGAGACAGCAAACCGATGCTTTGTGTTCCTTCCTGGCCAATCTCCACCCCACTCCCCAGGCAAGCAATATATTGATCTTATCCACCATCGATTAGTACTGCCTGCTCCACAGCCCCACAGAAATGGGGTCACTCAGTGTGTGCTCCTGGGCATCCCTTCAATCAGCAGATTAGTTTTCAGCTCAACCCATCTCTGTGTTGACAGTTTGCTCCATTTTGTGGCTGGATGATGCTCTGTTGTGTGAGCTCACCACAGACGGCTTAGCCCTCACTCTGCTAGTCAGAAAGTGGTTTCCAGCCTTTTGGGTGAGGTTTTTTTTTTTTTTTCATTTGTGTATTTGGTACAGGGTCTCACCAAGCAGATTGGACTCATGGTGATCCTACTGTTTTCAGCCGCCCCAGCACTGGGATTACAGTGCACACCTACGCTCAGACTCTGCCAGCTCAGCACACCCCAGGGGCAGGGCCGGCACAGCATGCAGGACCTGGGATTGAACCCTGGTTCCTGCGCTTGCCAAAGCAGGTACTTTGTCTGCTGAGCTATCTCACCAGCCCTGTGTCTGTTTTCTTGAAGCAGGGTCTCAATGTGTAGCTCAGGCTGGCCTTGAGCTCACTGTGCAACCCAGGTTGGCCTTGAAGCAGAGATCCTCCTGCCTCAGCCTCCAAGAGCTGGGATTACAGGAGTGCACCACCACACCCCATGCTTCTGGGTGTTTCCATGAACATCTCGCCTCCTCCTCAGGATGAGAGCCCCTTAAGGTGAGTTGTCTGCTCCATATTTACTTCCCCATAATAAAAACTGCACTAGACACATTCCTATTGCGAAACATAAAAGCTTAAATTGGAGGAAAGGAAACCACAGGACACAGTGGTCACAGCTAGCATGTACCCTGGAACACGATAACGGTGTTGGTGGAGAGCAAGTGACACCTTTCCATTGTGAAGGGAAGGTGGAGAAGCAGCAGCCCTCTGCTGCCTGTCCGCAGGTGGGGCCTGCAGAGGTCTAGTTCCGGAAGCTGCTTGCCCTGGGCAGTCCTGGCTCCACGCTGGTGGGAAAGGGAACCAGCCACACACTGGAGTCACCGCTGGGCTTTATCTCCCTGAGCACTAGCTAACCACAGGCCAGGTACAATCAAAATCAGTTTATTACATTAAATAAGACACACAGGGGCCAGGGAGATGGCTCAGTAGAATAAGCGCTTCCCTGGCAAGCACAAGGGCCTGAGTTCTATCCCTGGTTCCACAAAAAAAAAAAAAAAAGACACATAGCCACGAGTCCCCTGCCCACGCTCACCCTCGCTGAAGCTCACGCACCTCGGGGTCCTCAGCACTTGCCGAAGCAGCTCCGGAAGTCCCGTTTCCTCAGTGTCTTTATGCTGCTGCAGAGCCCAGTCCCGCGGGAAGGCAGCTCGCAGAAGCGCTGTGTGTCGCCCTCCCCTTTCTTGGGCATCTGCTTCCCTGAAAAATCTAGCTCTTCTCCAAAGTCAAAATGACCATGAAAAAAAGCCTTTTGAATTGATTCAGGACACTGAGGCACCTGAGACAGCGCAGCGAAAGACGCTGGGAAAGAGGCCCTGAGGGCTGGCTTTAGAAAGGCACAAAAATGATGCGATATGAGCGCTTGGCAGTAGGAAGAGGATCCCAGGGATGCTTCGTGGCAGTGTGTGCTCTACTGAAGTGCGCTTTGTGATGTGTCACGCACAGCCCTGGTTTAGAACACCCCTAGCGCCTGGCAGCTGAGGCGGCAACACCACGCCAAGCAGGAGAAAGCTCCCCTTCAAGCAGCCCAGAGCCAGGATGCTGGAGACCAGCGAGGACCACAGGGGAGGCGACAAGCTGGCATGACTGTGGCCCGGTCACCACACCACCTGCGGACAGAGCCACAAGCGGGGAGAGCTCACTGCTGGCAGCAGAACCCCAACCACCGTCCCCGAGGGTCCCGTGTGCCGGGCACCAGGCAGGCCCTGCTCATCCTGCTCCACCCAGGGCTGGGAGCCGCCTGAAGATGGGAGGCAGACGCCGGTGGTCACCGCTCGGGATCCGCCAGAGAGGTGCGCTAAGCTCTCCTTTTGTGTTGAAAACACCCAAAGAAGTGTACAGAGTCCTGGCAAATAGTTACCACCCATTAAGAGTAATAAAACAGTAATAAAAATATAAATACACATGATAGTCATAATGTTCAGAACTGGCATTATTGCGGAGGAAATTCAAAGCATAGATAGGAGGCTAGGCTATATATATAAATCAGGAATGCTTCCATGCCTTAGACTTACTGGTTTACATTAAATAAATATAAAGAAGTAGAGGGGCTGGAGAGATGGCTCAGTGGTCTAAAGCACCTACTTGGAACAAGCTTGGCAAGGCATCAGGGACCGCGGTTCAATCCCCCAGCACCACATGCCAGCCAGCCCCGCCCCCTGGTGGGCTGAGCTGGCCACACACACACACACACACACACACACACACACACACACACACCTCTCTCTCTCTCTCTCTCTCTCTCTCTCTCTCAAAATAAATAAAAATAAGAAAAAAAAAAATAAAAAAAAAAAAAAGAAGTAGAGAAGCTACAGGAGATGGGAAAGGGACAGGTCAGGAGAGATGTGGGCAAGCAGAACTCAAAAGGGCCCAGCTGCAACACGTACACATGCCTAATTCCTGTGTAGGATGTACTTAGCACGCACTGCAAACGTACACCAACGAAAAGGGGGAGAAGCAGGCCAGCGGCGCACTCTGAGCAGCTCCCTCTGCAGCCCAGGCCCTGTGCCCACGCCACAGACCGGGCTGCGCTGGCCTCACCCTGTCGCTTCTAACCTCTCGCTCAGCTGTGGCCCTCGTGGAGTGCAGCCCTGTGCCAGCAGCTCCAGCGCTGCCTCCAGCCCGAGGTGGCAAGGCCTGTCTCTCCCTGCCGCTGGGACAGAGAAACCCTCACTCTGTCGCCGCCAGGCCCTGCTTGGCTCTAGGGAATGAGCAGAGACCTCACTGACAGGAGCCTCATTCTTCCCCCAGGGGATGCGAAAGAAAGACTAAATTCTGCCTAGCAATTAGTGACAAAGACTGGTGTGACCAACTATAGGATGGTATGCTGTCTGCCTTCTTGTACTTTCTCCTAAAAACCTATATAAGACATTGGTGATATCAAAATGGGGCAGATGATTTTTTTTTTTTTTTTTTTAATTTTAGGGAAGGTTCTACAGGGTTTTCAGGATCTCACTACTAGATCAGACTCATAGTGACCCGCCTGTTTACAGGCTCCCAAGAGCTGGGATTACAGGAGTGTGCCACCCCGCGCAGTCTCAACTGCCATCTCAGTGTACCCCAAGGTCTGAGCCTGCATGGCAGGCCTGGGGATCGAACCCCCAGCCCCTGCACCTGCTTGCAGGCGTGGGGCAAATGATTTGAACCTCTAGGTTTCCCAGCTCACTAGTGTAGCAAAGCTGCCTTCAGAGTTCCTCTACTGTCTTTCCTTTGATTTGTCCTGATTAGCACAGCATTAGAAGTTACACTCAGTGGGACGCAGAGGGTTTTAGTACCAGAAATTGAACTCAGTTTGCCAGGTAGGCGCTGTGCAGCTGAGCTATACCCCTGGCCCAGAACTTACACTTAGAAAATCTCACTCTGATCCCCAGTACCACATGCCATCCTGGGCCGCCCCCCCCCC
>NW_004524681.1:9443395-9457816 GCF_000260255.1 Octodon degus
TGCCTCAGCCTCCCAGAGTCCTGGGATTTGGGGCATGTACCACTATGCTCAGTCAGCTCTGTTTTAGGAATCCAAACTGAGGCCCACGAGCTTGCCAACCCCCGCCACGTGGCTGGGCTCAGACAGCCCGAGCACAACCCACGCCTCCCTCCAGCCTGACGCCACTTCCGGCCATCAGCCGCCTGGCTCGCAGAGCAAAGCTGGAGCCTCAACGGACTGTGCCAGCGCTGATAATTCCGCCCTGTGGGAAAATGAAGTGCACAAGCCCAGGACAGGACGCGCTCTCCTGTATGCACAAGTCAAAGGCTGCATCGAAGGTGGCTTCGCAGCACGGGGCCCTGGGTCCCGGGCGTCTCCCTGTCCCTTCCCTGCCCTCTCCCGGGAGCTGGCGTCCAGGCACTGTGCCTGATACACGAGCCCATCTGCCACTCCCAAGCCCGTCCAGCGCCGGGCTGCCCCGGGCTCAGCGAGGCCTCCCCGCACGCGCACTCGAGAGCCTGTGGAAGTTCTCGAGTGCGCGTGCGTGCTTCAGCCCCTCCAAGTTCTGCTGACCTGGTTTCAGGTGGGTCACTGACGACCCCACTTTCACAACCGTCCCTGCAGCTTCGTGCCCCAGCACCATGGGCTTCCTCACGACGAAATCCCCAATCCGCCCGTGCTGCCAGTAGTGGACATCGGAGCCGCAGATCCCGACGGAGTGCATCCGCACCAGCACCTCTGGGGAAAGGGAGAGAGCTGGCTTTCAGGGCAGGGCAGCCTCACCGCAAATTCCAACCGCAGAGGGACAGGGAGGACAGAAAAGCTCCACAGAGGAAGGCGAGCGCGTGTGTGCTGGTGTCTGATTGGTTGGACTCCAGTCTACATGTGCTGTGAAGGTACTTTTTAGGAACTATACCAGGATGGGCCTCACCCAATCAGTTGAAGGTCCTAACTGCAGACTATGGTTTCTTTCTTTTTTTTACAGAACCAGGGATTGAACTCAGGCCCCTGCGCTTGCCAGGCAAGCGCTTATTCTACTGAGCCATCTTCCTGGCCCAGACTATGGTTTCCTACAGGAAAAAAAATTCCCCTTGGGGCTGTAGAATACAAACCCAGCCTGAGTTTTGCAGGCCGCTGCCCTACCCTGCGAAGTTCAAACCTCCGGCGTCCTGGATCACTGGAGCCAGGTCCTTAAAACAAACTTCCCGCTGCTCTCCCCACCCCCACCTCCATAATACACACGTGTACACATACACACGTATCTTGTGTGTTCTGTTTGTCTGGGGAATCTGAGCAATCACGGTGTAAACAAGATATTAGGAAGAAGGAAGAGAACAAACTGTTTCTTCCCCAGAGATAACTATCCCAGAAAACGACCACGCTGTGCCAGAGTCTCATCTATTTCTGAGAACAGGGCTGGCAGAATCTCAGCGCGGCAGCACACGGGAGCTCACGTGGAATTATTTGTGCACACTGTTTGCTAAACAGGTGCAGCTTCATTTAAACTATCCCAGCCAGGTGTGGTGGCACATGCCCGTAATCCCAGCACTCAGGAGGCTGAAGCAGGTGAGTTGCCATGAGTTCAAGCTCAGCCTGGCCTCCATAACGAGTTGGAGGCCAGACTGAACTACAAAGCTAAAAAAAATGTCCCAAAATTTCAACTGACATGTCCCCTCCAAGGGTTCAAGTAAAGGGACATGCGATGGGGCTGCTTTTTTGTTTTTAAGACAGGGTCTTGCGGATGTCAAACACACAGATCCCCCTGCCTCAGCCTCCTGATTGCTGGGATTAGGAGCATGAGCGACCACATCTATTGCTTTTGTTAAGTTTCTAAGTTTAAAATAATCATGCCTCCGAACCTGTCAGCTGAAAGAACTACTGAAGGGTTACCAGTTTTGTCTGATAGAAATGACCACATTGGGCCAGGGAGATAGCTCAGTAGAATAAGCGCTTGCCTGGCAGGTGCGAGGGCCTGAGTTCAATTGCCGGTTCCGGGGGAAAAAAACCCAAAAACATTGCCAGGTATGGTGGCACACGCCTGTAATCCCAGCTCTCAGGAAGCTGAGGCAGGAGGATAACCATGAGCTCAAGGCCAGCCTGAGCTATACAGTGAGACCCTCTCTTTCCAAAAACAGAGAGAGAGAGAAAGAGAGAGAAGGGGGCAGGCAGGCTACATTACAAGGGTCTCCCTGGCTGTGTGACAGCTATGCCTGGAAAGCCAGCAGGTCGCACAACCTCTGCGGTGCTGTCAGACGTCTCACAGGTGACGTTCGCGTGACTGCTAGTGGCCTCCAGCAGGTGTGTGTGCACAGCAGCCTCTGTCCTTGTTTTGGGGGAACAGAGTAAGGAATGGCAGGGTGAATGGTAAGATCAGAGGCAGCGAAGTCACTTGTACCAGGAGAGTTGCTGCAGCATTCGCTCAGGGAGTTAGGAGGTCAGATGTGGCTGTGCCCCTCCCCTAAGATGTGGAATCTGACACAGATGACTAAAAATGCAGGGGGAGGGAAGATGGGGGAACGGGGCTGGAAAAGTTTTTTTTGTTTTTTGTTTTTTTTTTAAAGTTCTTAATTGCATCAGTGAAAGACCATGGCCACCACTTCTTGGGCTTTCGGCTGAGATCAAGTGCAAGAGGGCGTGATGGCGGCTGAATTCCCTGAGGGGAATCTGTCTCTGGTGGTGAGAGGCTGGCACATTTTTCTTTTTTGTTTAAGAACATCTTCTAGCTTGTGCTAGTAGGAAGTGTTTTCAAGTGAAGGAAATTAAGAATCGCTGTAAGTACGTGAAGCACTGGCTCACCTGGCTGGAGTAATCTCTCACAGTGTTTATGTACTTCGAAATGTAATGTTGTACACCTTCAATGTATTTGTCAGCTATGTTCAACAAAAATGTGAAAGTAAGTAAATAAGTAATATTCAAAAAGGAGGTAGGGCTGCAGCTGTGACCCAGTGGTCCAGTTCTGGCTGAGCAGCTCTGAGCTCCTCAGCTCAATCCCCAGCACACAAATATAAAATTTTGCTTGGTGTGATGGTACACACAGTGCACTCACTGTAGGAGGCTGAGGCAGGAGAATCACAGGCCAATCACAGCCCTGACAATTGACTGATTTATTGAGACCCTGTCTCAAAGTTAAAAAACACAAAAGGTTGGGGATGTGGCTCAGTGAGAAGGCTCTGGGACCGATCCCCACTTACACACACACACCCCCCACAAAAATCCAATCGGACTTGGCAGGGGTTTTGCTGAGCTGTACTCTTTCCTACCCTTCCAGGCCAGCCGGTAAGAGACAAGGAAATCTTCTGAGTCTAGGGCGCCCTTTGTGGCCAGCTCTGGAACCAACACCCATGTCTCAGGACACAGCAAGATGTCTCCTTCACCTCTGCGAACATGATATCCTGAGCAGAGTGTGTAAGCCCTGAATCTACAGAGCCTGCTCAGGAGCGATATGAGGCCTTGTCTTATCGCTCGGTCAACAGCTCGCTGACTTCTGCGTAGCAAAGCTCCAGGCCTTCACCTCGATGGGGTGAAGCTGGGCACAGGGGCAGCAGTAGGGACACAGACCACATCATCGACAACAGGAAGGCAACCCACATGGCCAGGCCCAGTGGTCTGCAGATGCTCTGCCCATGGCCCTCCCGATGAAAAAGGGGCTTCGGGGCTCGAGTCTACAGGAGGGGCACAGAGGGGCCAGGCACCTGTCCTGGTGCACCCACATGGGCTGGCTGACTCGGGCTCCTGCAGAGCCTCCTGCTCCTGGGCACCCCAGCCCACGGTCCCCGACCTTCCTGGAAGTGCTGGCCCTGCGCTCCATGTGCTGATTAAAGGATTAAGCTCTGTGGACTCACTGCTTTTCAGTGTTTGGGTTAGGGCGCGGGTGCGACTGGCCACCCCATATGGCACAGAGGGCATGCGGTCATAGGTCATGAGAGGACTGGCTCTGCCTTTGGGCCTACATTCCCTGTCTCAAAAATAAGTAAGTAAATAATACTGGGGACTGAATCAAGGGTACTTCACACAGAGCTCCACCTTCAGCTCTTTTTTAATTTTTTATTTTGAGACAGGATCTTGCCAAGTCACTAAATTGCTCAGGTTGGGCTTGAACTTGCCATCTGCCGGCCCCAGTGCCCCAGAGTCGTGTTTGTTTTAAAGGAAGCAACAGCACTAATGGGAAAAGAAGAGCAGGGGAACAATGCATGGTCTCCAAGGTAGAGAGCTAAGAAAGTCCCCCAGTTCTCTTTCCCAGGACTTACCGTTTGGGCCGGGTTCTGGGATGGGGTAGTTCTCCTGAAAGAGACAAACAGCAAAGGCTATCAAGTGTGCATTACAACTCGGCCACACCCACATTTCCCATTTTAGAAAATTAAAGTGAGCTTCCTTTAAACCTTTCAGGCATGGTAGAGTATACCTGTAATCCTGAGGCAAGAAAATTGCTGTGATTTCAAGGCCAGCCCAGGCTACATAGGGAGACGCTGTCTCAAACAAAATCAAACAGATTTCTTCTCAGAACTTACACAAGCTCAGCCCACCCTGCTGCAGGAGCGGATGGAAACGACTCAGTAACCCTCTGGCCTCCTCGGGACAGAAGAACCGCTGGCCCAGCCTCGGTGCCCATCATACTAAACAGGTAGAACCACTCTCCTCAGCCCCTGTGCTGCTGCAAAGAGACAAAGTTCTGAAGCTGGTCCCTTCCCAAAAGAACCCCTGCCCTGGAGCCTAAGACGCCATCTCAGGTCCCAGCCAAAGAGCTTACTAACTCTGGATCTCATTCCGCTCTCTGGTGCCTCCTGCCCAGGACCTTGAGTGAGCCTGGCAGATGTGCCAGGAAAAGAGGGACCCCGATACCTGGCGTGAGGGTTCTTGCACCCTGCAAAGGCACAGGTTTGGTGGGTGTGACCCACACCCTGGGGAGGGCCAGAGGGTACTGCCCCCTCTAGGTTGTGTGGGAGCTGCATGCGCCACCCTTACAGGCTCAGGAAGCGATCGCAGCTGTTCTAGTGCTTGCAGCCAGCAGCAGTGCCAAATGGCCGGGTACAGTTCTGGTGACAAGGTAGTCCACCAGGTAGAAAGCACAGTGCTCCCTGGTAACTCTGAGCACAGGGAAGAGAGGAGGAGGAAGAGTGGAGTGTCACCAAAGCCCACAGCTGGAGCCCGAGGCTGGGTGGTCGGCAGCCTCAGCTACATGGCAGCGCAGAGCGGACTCTCAGGGCTCCAGTGGGATGTCCCCACTGCACCCCAGGAGGCAAGGTGTTAAGGACAGCGAGGCCCACCGAGCACTGAGGGAGGAGGCACTGCACAGAGCCGGCGGCTTCCCAGGAACTTGGCACTAACCACCACCTGCATGGCATCCACAGGTACTGCTTGAGAACGAAATAATAAAGTCCTGGGTGCCTAAGACTATGGCTTTTTTTTTTTTTTTTTTTTTTTTTCATGCTAAAGATCCCAAGGTTTCACATATGCTTGGCAAGCACTCCACCACTGAGCTGTTCTCACCAACCCTTTTAAACTCTGAGACAGGGTCTTGTTAAGTTGCCCAGGCTGGCCTTGAACCCTCAATCCGCCTGCCTCAGCCTCCTGATTAGCTGCGGTCACAAGCATACACCACTCTGCCCACCCAAAGACCAGGCTGACAGCTCTCCAGCACCAGGTACGGGGCCAGGGTCAGTTTCTCCCAAGAGTGCTTCTGAGGGCCTGGCTCTCCCCACAGAGCAAGCGCAAGAATCCAATGAAAGGAAGCCCAAGCGGCTATGATTGCTGATGCTCACAGCCTGGCACTGAGCAGTGAGCCTCTGGGTTAGGCGCTGAGTGCTGAGTACTTTACAGGCACCATCTCCTTGAATCCTCCTGAGACCCCCTAGGCTCTACGTCTTATGACCCATTTGCCACAGCTAGGGTGGTAAGTGGTAGAGCTGCATCCGAAGGAGCCCACCCAGCTTCAGGGCTGGTGGCACATGCCTAAGGTCCCAGCTGCTTGGGGTCATCTAGAAATGGCCACCTTTAGAAGAGCCACCATCAACACCTTCCTCAAAGAAGCTGCGGGTGCCACATTGTGACATTGGACTGAATAGCTATGCTACACTGGGTGAAACTGGAAACCGCAAGTTGGTGGGGTCTCAAGCCAAGGCCTGGGCCTCATATTGTGCGTGCTGGCCTGCATGGTCAGGTTCCGGGACACACTCTCCATCACAGCTTCCATCCAGCCTCAGGGCAGGGGCCTTGCGCCCCGGGCCCTGGGTCCCCAAGAACACCGCTGCAACCTCTGAACAGTTCCGGCCAGGCAGGCACGGTGCCAGACACAAGAGGGCGCTGTGCAGACAGCCTGGCTTCTCCGGCTCCAGGGAGACGCGGGCTCCAGCTTTCTCTCTCCTCACTGCCCCTGAGCACCCCGCAGCTCAGGCCCACTGTCTCCCTCTAGCCATAAGACCACACACAGCCAGCCTAGGAGCAGGTCACAGGGCCCAGCCACTGCGATGACCACATGACGCTCGGTCATCGCAGCATAGCTATGACTGGCGTGTCCTTCATGGGGACACTGGCTCTGGGTGGGATGTGCCTTCCGTGATCTGCCTGTCCTCTTACAGGTCCTCGAGCTGGCTGGTGTCTTGAGGCAGGGCATTGCCACCTGGGCGAGGTCCTGGGTTCGAGCCCAACACCACTTACCTGCTTCCTCACCCCACACCCCACGACGTTCGTGTTCTATTCTCTCTACCACTTTCTTCATTCCCCAAGGTTCTGGGGGCTCTCACACATTCCAGTTGATGGTAAGAAGGGGGGATGGTAAGAAGGGCCTGAGTAGTCTCCAGATCCGATGGCAGTGCTCCGCCCTTTCCCTGGAGTCCCAGGCACTGGTCCTACCCCACAGCTCCCCTTCCCCTCCATCCCTGGCTGCACAGCCTCCTCCAGGAAGAGCCCTGGGCACCAGGCCCCGTGCTTCTCTGCCCCTAAATACAGTGCTGGCTCCCAAACAATCACCCCGAGGAGCCCAAACGTGCACCTCACCTCCTTTCCTCTGAGCTGCACACCATGTCCTCACCTCCAACACATGTGGCCTGAGGCGCAGGCTGGGCCCCAGCCCAGGAGAACCCCCAAGGGTGCCTTCCCCTGCAGCCACTCTGCGGGATCATTGCCCTGGCGCCAGGGCTCATGCTGCTCCGGGCAGCCACACAGCCTGTGTCCTTGGCTTCCTCGTTCAGATCACCAAGACAAATATCAAACCCAGGGCCGACCCCAACAAACAGGTTTGCTGGCATTATGAAAGAAAGAAAATCAAAGTTCTCTCCATGGGATTACATCACCATGGGTGACCAGCTCTGGACGACCTCATCCTTTGCAGGGGGACTTTGTCCTCACATTGTTTGGGGAGAAGCTGTTTTCTTGTGGTTTTTATGCCAACTTTAATAAGATCTGACTATGCTTAAAAGGTTGAGATTTGGGGGACAGGGACATAGCTCAGTGGCACAGGACCAGCCTGGCAAGTGCAAGGTCCTGAGTTCAATTCCTGGTACCAAAATAAATGAATAAATAAACAAAAAGAATAAACAAAAGGCTTGGATTTGGAAGGAAGTACAGCAAGATTTCAGCAGAATCTCACAGTATAGCTCATTTGCAGCGATCCCCCTGCCTCTGCCTCCCGAGTGTCCCAGGCTCACAGCTGAGCACCACCATACTGGGCTTCCAGCATTGTTTTTAAACATGCGTCTGTAAACTGTGGCAAGAGGATAAAGCCTCACCCAGTGCCTCAGCAGGAGGAACAGTGGCAGCACAGGAGGAAGAGTGAGCGGTATGAGAAGCAGCTGCTGGCGGGCCCAGGCCCCTTGCTCCCCACGCCAGGCCCCTGTGACCCTATGTCAGCTTCCCTTCCCCTACATTGTCCCTGCACTTGAGTCCTTGAAGGGCACCGGGCAGGTGGGAGGGGAAGCCTCAGGCTCCCGCAGGCCACCCGCCCAGCGGGCTCTGATCTGCCGCAGCTGCTGGCACATGGGGTCAACACCAGAGCCTGGCTGCTCCCAAAGCCCAGAGAACTGGGTCCTCTGCCCAGCCAGTCCATCCAGCCTTTGTTCTGCTGATAACAATCTCTCTAAAATGCTAATCTGTTTGTAGTCCCCGGTGGCCCTGGAAAGTCCTGTACCCCTCCTAGAGCAGCCCCTCCACCTGTGGTCACCCTACCCGGGAAAGATAAGCCCATCCTTCAAGATTCCTCATGAAGTTGGGTGTGGTAGTGCACACCTGCGATCCCAGAACTCCGCAGGCTGAGGCAGGAGGATCAAGCTCAAGGCCTGGGCTATGCAGTGAGTTCCAGGTGAGCCTGAACTATACAGTAAAACCCTGAGGCCCCCTAAGTTTCTCCCGTGGGAACTTGGGGACATCAAGGTTTGGTGTGTGGCGAGGTATCTGGGGACATCAAGAGGGAGTGTCCAAGTTGGGCTGGTAGCACATGCCTGTAATCCTAGCACCCAGGAGGCTGACACAGGAGGATCCTTGTGAGTTTGAGACCAGCCTAGGCCACAAAGTGAACTCAAGGCCAGCCTAAGCCGCAAAGCAAGACACTGTCTCAAAAAGAAAAAAGATAGTAAGACCCTGTACTAAATAAACTTTAAAAAAAAAATTAAAAAGATATCCCCTTGCAAGCCTTGACATCATCAAAAGCCTTCAAAAGGAAACTATCCAAGAACACTTTCTTCAAAGAATTACATAAATCATTTCACGAAAAAATAAATAAAAAAGTAAAAAAGAAGACAAAAAGGAGGAGGAGAAAAAGATAGAGTACCCAACGGGCAGTCATATTCCTAGAACTGATTCTATGGTGTCCCTTTGCAAGGTACCTTCCCTGTCACTGTCAGACTCAAAGAGGCCTCTTCTTCTACCTATAGGTCCCTGCCCACCTGGCTTTACTAAATCCTTGCAGCTTGGCTGGAGGCCATTCTAATTCTCAGCAGTGAGAAGCAAGCAAAAATTCCTCCCCAACTCAGAATGTAAGAACTCATCCCTACATAAATGTACGAATGTCTCTTCACACTGAACAAAACACTAAGAGCTCGGCTCCTCTGTACCAACAGTGCTCTGCTCTGTGTAACTGAATATATGCATGGTTTTTAAACTTGTTGAGCCAAATATCACTTTGCAAACTGCACATACTTCCCCTAGTAAATAATGATCTTAGTGTAAATCTGGTTTTGGGAAAATCGCCAGCTTTAACAGCCATGTGAAAAGACTCCAAACATGATACCAACGCTACGTATATGTGTGTATACTGCTCCTTCCCCCCCCCCCCATTTATGTATTTGGTCCCGGGTTTCACTACCCAGTTTGGACTCTTAGTGGCCCTCCTGTTTTCAGCCTCCCCAGAGCTAGGATTACAGGCGCACGCCACCATGCCTGGACTCAAGTCTCTCGCTCAGCCTGCCCCAGGGTCAGGGCCGGCACAGCAAGCAGGACCATGATCGAACCCCAGGCCCTGTGCTTGCCAAAGCACACGCTTCAGTCTGCTGAGCTATCTCACCAGCACTACAGTGCTCCTTCTTAATTTTCCTCTCATGTACTTTTTTTTTTCTTATAGTACTTGAGGCTTTACACATTCAAGGCAAGTGTCTGAGCACTGAGGTGTATCTCCAGGTTGTTTTTTTCTTTTTGAGACAGGGTCTCGCTATGTAGTTTGGGCTGGCCTTCAGCTCACTTTGTAGCCCAGGCTGGTCTCGAACTCGCAAGGATCCTCCTGCCTCGGCCTCCTGAATGCTGGGATTACAGGCCTGCAACACCATGCCTGCTTTTCCCCAGATCTTTGAGACAGGCTCTCGCTAAATTGCAAAGTTGCATGGTATGGCCTCAAACTCACAATCCCCCTGCCTCAACCTCCCAAGTAGCTCAGATTACATCTGGCTTGTCATGTAATTTTAAAAGAGGAAGTACCTTCATACACAGGATTCTAGTTTCTCCCCCAGAGCAGGGCTACTTGCCCACAATGTTAGAATCCTATAGGTGGTGTGTCCTGCTCCTGCAGCTTCGAGGGGAAAATGTTAGCTCTGTGGCTCTGGCCCTTTCATGGGAGGATTCTGCCTGCCTTTCCATAGTTGTGGGCAGGGACACAGCTTGCTGGATTTCGTTTCTTGTTTAGAACTGGAAGTGGTTTATCTGGTTTGGGTTTTGCCTCGCTGCTGAAACACAATTTACATCAAAAGAAGGCAGGGATTTCTCTGGGCTGCTTGCTGGCACCCAACTTTTCCTGCAGGATTTGGGCTATGCTAGCTGCTGCTGCCAGCACTCCAGGGGGCAAGTGCACACTGCTAAGCCTCTCAACAATTCCCAGGCCAAGCAGCCTGCATCACTGCCTCCCAGGAATCCCTGGGGTTTAAACCAGAGGCTCTTTAGTGACTATCATTTAATCCAGTGCGGCAGAGGCAGCCTGCTCTGTCTGCTAACCAAACCATCCAAGGTAAGGGCACATGCACACGCGACTTGGGGCTCAGATGTAGCTCGGAGTTGGAGCACTTGTCTAGCAGGGCAGGGCCCTGGGCTTGCTCAGCACTTGAGAACAGAAGAGAAAACAAGAGGGGGCAACAGACAGGACACCCAGGGACACTGGAGCTGCCCAGTGTTCATGAGCCCCACACAATTCCCTTTTCCCCACCCAGAATTCTCACAGCAGAGCACATGGAGCACATGCATCTAAGGGGCTGCACTGCACAAAGGGTGCTCTTGTTTAAAAACTATTATCACTGCAGTTCTTCTGCTTATTAATGTCTAAACTTGGTGCTGGCACACATTTTCTCTTCCCTTTATAACTAAGCAACACCAACCCAGCAGTCTAAATTGCTCATTTTTCTTTTGCCGCCTTCTCTGCTTTCAGAGCAAACCACAACAGCAATGTCCACCTCCCCTGCAGGGCGCTGGGCCCTGAGCTGTACTGTTTCAGGTTGGATGCTGGAGAAGTAGCTGGAAGAGCTGGTCTGCAGGAAGCAGGGAGGCAGTGTACAGCCCTGCACCCTTGCAGGTCTGACGCAAGGCACATGGGAGGGGTTATAACTGTTGCTATGCCAACACAGCCAGGAAAACATTGCTTTGGACCGGTTGGAAATAAAATCATCCCCCATCAGACAGCTTGGCACGTGCCTGGCACGTGGTGGGCACTCATGCACTGACTCACAGGGTCAGGACCCTTGCCAGTCTAACTAAATCAAAGGCATTAAAGGGACAGCCCACAGCTCGCCCCACTGACAACAGCTTCTGTGGAGAGACACTTGCATGATTGTTTTCTGTCCCAAGCTTGGGAACTGGTAATTTAGTCTCCAATAAAAAGCAACCTCTGGATTTCTCAAGACTGACCAAAGAGGCATAAAGCAAGCTGTCTCCAGGGAACTACAAGGAGTCACCAGGCTAGCATCGCCACAGTGTGACTGAGAACTGTCCCTGTGGCTGAGTGTCATGGTCTTTATGGTCTTTTCCTGCCGAGATGTCTCAGCATCAGATACTCGTGGGTGGCCACTGCCTACCTCCACGCTAGCCCTCAGCCCTTTCACATGCTTAATGCCCCTGCACAAGACCAGGAATTTGAAGCAGGAGATAATTTATTGACTCCCACAATTCATAGCGGCCTCAAAGTGGGTACTAAATCCCACTGGGTCCGACTTGGCTTTGACCCCATGTTGGTGCCCATTGGAAGAGGACCTGGGCAAGCTGACAGCATTTGCTGAGAGGCTCTAGGCTGCTCTCCTCAACCCGGTCTCCTTTCCCCACGAAGTCCCAGCTTTATCTAAAGTGGGAGGGGTTGTTCCTTACATCATAGATGTTTCTTTCTCATTCTGACAGAAAATCACCAGTTTCTACACATTTGGGTGTGTTATGTGCACCCCCTTCTACTTGGTACCCTAAGGCTCCATCCCCTGCAGTGGTTGAGGTGCCCATCACCTGCACAGAAAGAACCAGACTTTGCTCTCCTTGGCCACGGCACTCTGTGTGAGCTGGAGGAGGCTGGGGCTGTGTTTCCTCCTGCTTCAGAGGCACGTGGCCCAGGTGCATTAGCCCTGGATGCCGGGCATGACCCACAGCAAGAAGGCAACCTAGGAAGGGTCTGGAAGCCTTGAATCAGTGAACCTGCCCTGCCCCACCCAGGAGGGCACAATGTTTAATTCCTGTGGGCTGGTGCTGTCCTCTCGAAAGAGAAAATTTTGTAGTTTTCCCCCTACCCCAAATCTCGTTATTCACCTCCAGCCTGGCCTAGGTTCCGCAGCTGCCACTGACTTCATCTATTTGTCTCAGCAAATGTGGGTTTCATTTTGTCTCCCCAAAACTTTCCTGGGACTGTTCCTCCCTTTGCTATCTCTGCCTTAAGGAAGAGGGTTGAGCTGGGCGCCATGGTGCATACCTGTAATCCCAGCATTCAGGAGGCTGAAGCAGGAGGATCACCACGAGTTGGAAGCCAGCCTGGACTACATAGCGAGTTCAAGGCCACTGAGTTTGAGAGGCAGAGATACCTCACTTGGGAACCCTGGGAAGGTGCTGGAACAGGGGACTCCATCTGAGGTCTACAAAGGCCCAGATCCGTGCTAGGTTGCAGGTAGCCCGAGACAGCACAGGCCTCTGCTGGTGGCCCTTATGGTCCCTCTTGGGGTTGTCTCCATGGAAACACAGGCCGGTGTCTGCTCTTGAGGGTAGAGTGTGAGTTTAGGAGAAGCCACTGAAGAACTCGCTCCAGCCCATCTTTTCAGCTTCCATCAAAGCCCTGGCAGGCTGTGATTAGTTACTCCTGTCTCCCTTGGGAAGTGTGTGAGCCCGGCTGTGTCCTCCCCCTCTCTGGGTACAGGGCAGGCACAGCTCATTTGGTAAATGTTTGTAAAATGAAGCAAGTTGGAAATCTCTCTGTAAGCTGTGGAGAGAGGTCACCCTCTCCCTTCCTGGTGGACTGCCTGGCATGTACTGCAGTGCATCATCACCTTCCTTCAGGACCTTGGGGAGAGTCCCCAAAGTGAGTGGAAACCACGCTAGCATGGGAGTCTTACTCTGGGCAAGAGTTCTTGGTCTGGGGTCCACAGACCCATGGAAGGCCCACAAATGAAATGAATGGTAGCTGCCAAAGATAGTCTGTTTGCACCATGGGGAAAGACAGCCACAGATTCTCAACCAGTCAGGAGCTGTTAACCTGGATAATCTGAATCTCTCCTACAGTTTGGATCCTGGAGCATGTCTGTATTATCTTGTTTTGCTTGACAACACTAGAGATGGCACCCTGAGGTTCTCCACCACAGAACTACATCCCCCGGGTGTCACTGAATTGCCCAGGCCAGTCTCAACCTTTCGACCCTTCTGACCGGCCTCCTGAGCAGTTGGGTTGTGTTCTTTATGGGAGAAAGAGGTCCCGCATGGTGAAAGCCACCCCAGGCCTGTCAGAGCTGAACTTTGTTACGGGGACACCGGCCTGAGCACAGGGCTGATTCAGCAGCTCCCTGGACTTTGGTCTCTGTAGGCAGGGGCAGAAGTTGGGGCTGAGAAACAGAAAGTCCTAGGTCACAGGGGACATAATACAAATAAAGTACAAGCCTGGGCGAGGAGCCTGATGCGAGGGAAGGAAACGAGAGAAACGGGGGAAGAGGGCCGCTGGGCACGGGGACACTCGCGGCCTCAACCATCGGGGGCCTCTGTCCGCCCAGGGCTGCATCCGAAACTGCAGCGCAGAAGGCTCCGCTCCGCGGGCAACGTCGGCAACGGTCCCGGGGAGGACCGAGCCCTCCCGGCGGCGACACCGCGGCCGCCGCCCCGCCCGCCGGACCCCGCGGGACCCCTGCGTCCTTTACCAGGCGAAGGTCCCCGGGGCCGTGCACCACCAGGGACAGGTTCTCGGCCTTAGATGGCGCCGCCATGTCGCTTGGGCTCAGATGGTGGAAGTTGGAGTCGGCGGGAACTGTGGTGGTTCTGCTACCCGCCGGGCAAGCAAGCGGTTTAGGGTCAGCGACGGGAGGCGGGGCCTGGCCTCGCGGGCGTGCGACGGGGCGGGGCCTGCGCGGGGTGGACCAATGGTCGGAGCCTCCTTGGCGTTAACGGCGAGGCGGGTTCGAAAAAGGGCGGGACTTCTGCGTGAGGCGTTAACGGCAGGGTCTGGACTCGCGCGGGGGCGGGGCTTCTAGGGGCGGGGCTTTCGGGCGGGGCGTCCCTTCGCGCGAGTCCGCGAACCCCAAGCTAGCAAAGCGCCTGGCCGGGATCTGCCGAAAGCGCCAGCGGAGGCTGCACACGGAGGCCTGCGTTTAGCTGCGGAGCGGCAGGCTCGGGCAGTCAGTGAAGCCTTCGAGAATGCGGTTCCGACCCAACGGCCCTGTTCTGGGGCCTCTAGCTTGGGTCCGAACGGAGGGTCCAGCAGCAGGCTCGCGCGGCGGGCAGGGGCACGGTCCCCAACCGCTGTGCCGCGGGATCGGCGAACCCTCCTCCCGACAGCTTGCTCCCCTGCGGACGCCTGCTCGGGCC
>NW_004524681.1:9458671-9467192 GCF_000260255.1 Octodon degus
AAAAAAAAAAAAAACTGGCTTTTTTTCATTTTTAAATTTAGAGATGCATTTAATCCACAAGCTAAAACGAAAACATCTTTTCAAAGTCTGTACACTCAAGCCTTCCAAATACAAGAGGCCTGAAAGTCACATATACCAATTGGAAGAACAAAAGTATAAGGGAGCCATGCCATTTCATAAAACAGCTTACAGATCTCTCCTGGAACTACTTAATCGCCTTTACAAAAGAAATAACCACAGAAACAAAAAACAAAATTGAACAGTATGAGAGAATAAAATTCCAGTGCTTCAAGTCAAATCCTCCACATTACCACAAATCCAGCGTTCAGGCAGCAGGCTGCATTTCCTGCCTCGTTCTCAAGTTTGAATCCCCACTTGTCCAGCAAAGACTCCCCAGGAAAGAGGCAAGCCTGTGGGACCCATACCTACTTGTGCAGTAGTTCCACCATGGTCCTACAGTTGCAGGCAGCTGACTAAGTTAGATAGAAATACTATAGGCAGTCAGACAGGGCCAGGCCCTCAAGGAGACAATATGGAAGACAAGGTGACTTTGCAACTTTGGGAGAGACAGACCCCTGCTGTGGGCCAGACCTCAAGACAAAAGAGTAAACAGATACAGCCACATACTTCCCTAAAAAACTGGATGCCTATCCAGGATTGAGATTCTAAATGAGTCTCACCTTAAGGATGCCTGGAAGAGTCAGGAACCCAGCCTGCTACAGGAAAAGCCCCTGTTCTGTATTCATGCCTGCTTGCCATGTCTGTTCCATTCCATCCTGGATTTAATCAATTTTACCTGAGCAACTGTGCTTGTAATCTCATTGGTTGACCATAGTTTTGTCCCACCTCATGGCCATCTAGGGAGTTCTCATTGATACAGCGGAATGAAACTCTCAACCTGACTTGGGGAGAGTTTTTGTTCTCTAAAACAGAAGAATGAATTTTAGGAACAGCAGAGGTTAACAGCAGAATATATTTATTGAGGGAAAGAAAGCTCCTGTCCAAGAGAAGGACAGAAGGAGGACCTGAGGGGGTTGCCCCGGAAGCTGTCTTACAGGGATTTTTATAGAGTAAAACCATTTCGTGAGACAGATCTAAGGTGGAGAACATGGGAACTCGCTTAGGTAGACATGAGATGAGACAAAACTATGGTTAACCGATACAGTTACAAGCACCATTGCTCAGGTAAAATTGATTAAATCCAGGACCAAATGGGGAATCGAGTCACCTAGCAAGCAGGCATGACAAGCGGACATGAATACAGACCTGGAGCTTTTCCTACAGTGGGCTGGATTCCTGACTTCCAGGTGTCCTTAGGGCGAGAGACTCATTTAGAACATCAGTCCTGGATGCCTATCTTTAGGGAGGTCCATGCAGTCTCCTTGAGGGCCTGGCCCTGTCTGACTGCCTATAATATTTCTATCTTAGCTGCCTGCAACACCATGTTTTCCACCTTTGACCTGCCTCACCTCATGGTTTTACTCTATAAAATCTCTGAAAAAGACAGCTTCCCAGGCAATCCACTCAGGTTCCCCTTCTGTCCCTCTCTCAGACAGGAGCTTTCTTTCTTCCAGTAAATATATTCTGCTTTTGACCTCCATGGTTCCTAAAATTCATTCTTCAGTTTTTGAGAACACAAACTGGGCCCAGGTATCTTTCAGGTTGGGAGTTTTATTCCCCTGTATGACTGCTACTGGGCAAGCTTTCCAACCATGCAAGGTGAGCTGAGGAGATAGCTCAGTAGAATAAGTGCTTGCCTGGCAAGCACAAGAGCCTGAGTTCAATCCCCAGTTCCGCAACAAAAAACAAAAAACCAACCATGCAAGGTCAGAAGCATAGCTGAAAAGAATGCTGAGACTCAAATGAGAAAAGTGAAGAAAACAAACCCTCTGAAGTGTAGGGGCCGAGGGTTCAATCCCCGGGCCTGCCGAGCTGGCCCAGTCCCCGGGGCCCACTGAGATGGCAATTGAGACTGGGCATGGTGGTGCCCACCTGTAATCCCAGCACTATGAGTCTGATCTAGTAGTGAGACCCTGAAAACCCTATAATCCTTCCCTAAAATAAAAATAAAAAGGAAGAAGGAAAGAAAATATTAGGAACATGGTAAGTGGAGGGGAGGACATCTGACAGGGACGTGGCTGTGGCACCCTGGGCTGTCAAGGCCTGGCACCCCATCTCAGTGTGGGCTGAAGAAAGCCGAGGATACCGAGGGTGACCACAGAGGCTGCCGGACTGGGGTATTGGGTTTCAGTAGGCTGGGATGTTTTCTTTTTTTCTTCTCCTCAGGTGAGGAGGCAGTTCAGAGATAGAATATTGGCACAAGTTTTACTTAGAAACGTGACTTTAATTTAGTTTTTATTTTATTTTATTTTTTAATTAATTTTATTGAGAAAAATAGCAAAGAGACAGTTTCAAAACAGGTTAGTAGGACAGTTACAATAATATATTGCATAGTGTTGTTTTCATAGTAGTTATTCTAGTTTTTAGTTCTTGTATGTGTGTATGTGGCTGGCTCAGTCCCCCTTGGGGGCGGGGCTGGTGAAGCATGTAGTGCCGGAGACTGAACTGCAGTCCCTGTGCACTTGCCTAAGCAGGTGCTTTAGTCCGATGAGCTATCTCACCGGCCAGCTTTTAGTCTGCTTGTTTGAGACAGGGTCTCCCTATGTAGTTCAGGCTGACCTTCCTGCCTCAGCCCCCCAAGCACTGGGATCACAGGTGTGTGCCACAAGGCCCCACCACAGAAGTGTGGTTTTGACAAGTCACTTCAGCATTATGTAGAAAGAGACTGAACTTTGAAATCAGGCTGACCTGGAGTGGAGCCACAATTGTTTTGTAGTGTTTTTGCTTTGTGTTTGTTTTGAGAAGAGAGGTTGGGGGAGGTTAGTTGGTTTTTGAAACAGGTTCTCGCTATCTCCAGGCTGACCTTGAATTATCTACTATGTAGCTCATGTGGGCCTCAAACTCAAGATCCTCCTGCCTTAGTCTCCCCAGTGCTGGGATCATGGGCATGTGCCACCACTGTGAGCTAGAATTATAATTCTTTTTTTTTTTAAGGCATCAACAGAAGTGACACAGCTGTTACAGTTAGGTCTTCAGTGGCCCCTACTTTAGTCTATGTGCTACACTTAGTCATTGTCTTGTGACTCTTAAACGTGGTAGAAATTTAAGAAGTAGTGGCCTAGCTGGAGTGGTCTGTGGATTATTAGGGGTGTGTCCCTGGTAGAAATTGTGTGACTTTGGTCCTTTCTCTTTGTCTTTTTTGCTTCCCAGCCAAAGAGAGTGACTGTCCTCCAAGGTGTCCGCCCTAGGCCGGAGCAGCAGGGATGGCCAACCTTGAACCAAAACCTACAACAGTATGAGCCAAAACAAACTTCTTGGCTTTGTAAGGTGATTATCTTAGGTATTTGTTACAGTAGCAGAGAGCTGATGCACACAACTGGAATAGAGGCATCTCAGGAACACCCAGATCAAATGAAGGTGACCTGGGTGACTGTCACAGCTGGGCTGGGCTGGCTGGCCTGCACAGGTGAAGTTCAGTTTAGACTGAACCAGTTTCATAATAGCACAGGGAGAAGAAATGCACTAGCTGAAGGGATGCTCAGTCTCCAAAACCATCCTGGAAGGACAGTGTCCCCATGAAGGCCACTAGGAGCCAGTCTCCACTGGGAGACATCCCAGTTCCACAGAGGAAGAACCAGGCCACCAAGGCTGGGTGGCATCTGCCCATGGAGCCCCCTCCTATCCTGAGGGGAATCCCCCATCCTTTCCTGAGATTTCATGCTTGGTGGGAAATTGTCGGTGACTCTGTGTGCATGTGTGTGTTTGTGTTTGTGTGTATGTCTGAGGGGAGTTCTGAGTATTGAATTCAGATGTGCTAAACTCTCAGCCCGTTTTATCTTTATTATTTTGAGACCAGGTCTCACTATGTAATTTCAGGTGACCTGGACTCAATATGTAACCCAGGCCGGCCTCACTCTCTGCAGTTCTGTCTTAGCCTCCTGAGGGCTGGGATTACAGGCACACACCACCACATCCAGCCTTTTATTTTTATTCTGAGACAGGGTTTTGCTACATTACCCGGGCAGAACTTGAACTTTATGATCCTCCTGCCTCAGCTTTCCCAGCTGCTGGGATAACAAACCTATGTCACCACATAGAGCCTCTGGTGAAATTTTGACTTCTGCACAGACTTGCTTACGAAAGGGGACACTGATAAACCAACACACCCGCCACTTGGAGCTGTCTTCTCGCAATCCAAAGGCTCTGGGCTCAGTGATGGGGCTACCTTGCTTCCCTTCATGATTTGGGGGTGCTGACAGGGTCATGTGTCACTTCCATCCTTTCCTGTTACCCCTTCCAGTCAGATTCTGTGGTAGTGAGGCTGGAAGAGGAAGTGGCGGTGACTTGGGGTCCTGGGACGTCACCCCAGGATGTGCTAGTGCTGAGACTCACACGCTGCCTTCAGCCCTTCTGAAGGAAAACACGCCCGCTATAGAATGCTTCTCCTCGGGCAGCCACCTCTGGTTCTTTTTTTCATTCCTGTGAGAGAAAACCTTGACTTTATAAAACTCTTTCTCCTCCTCCTTGCCTAGTGCTAGGCCCCTCTTTTCTCCCCTGTGCGGTATTTCAGAGTTCTCTCCCAGATTGCCAGCCAGGTGTCATATGTCACCTGCGGCCACCTCTTTCCCTCATCCTGCACTTTCCCACCATCACTCAGCCTCTTTACTCTGTCCCTGGGGCTGTCATCTTTATGGCTCATTTCCTGGTGTCACTGCTATTAGAGACAGCTAAGTCATTTGGAAATGTCACAGGCAGTCAGACAGGGCCAGGCCTCCAGAGCCCAGTGCAGAGGACAACTGTGGCTGGAGGGCATTTGGTTGACTGGTGAAGGTCAGGCCTCAGGGCAATGAGGGCCAAGTACACCCACATCCTTCCCATGGGGAGGGACAGCAGTGACTAAAGGTCTAATCAGGCCCATGTTCTTCCTCCTGGGACCAAAAGCCCCTTACCCACCCCTTCCAGGAAGGCCCTTGTCCGTGGTTGCTAGTGATCTGCTTCCCCATTTGATCCTCACATAATATTACCTAAGAAACTATACTTTTACTGTATTTATTTATTGAGACAGGGTCATGCTTTGTAGTGTAAGCTGGTCTTGAACGCACTGTGTAGCCCAAACTGGCCTCAGACTCATGGACCCTCCTAACTCAGCCTCCTGAGTGCTAGGATTACAGGTGTGAGCCACCACGAGTGGCTCTTGGGTTTGGATTTAAGATCCTCTTGCCTGAGCCTCCTGAGTAGCTGGTTTATAGGCAAACACCATCAGCCTTGGCTAATTATTGCCTTGTATTGATTCCTAGCTCAGTTGCACTGAAGTCATACAACGTACTTGAGGGATTTCAGTTCCTTGAAATTTGGGGGGACTTGCTTTACAGCCCAACTCAGAGTCTGCATGGAGAAGCCACCCCAATATCTACATGCCACGTGGTCTTCTGCAGTGGCACTCTGTCACTTTACTTCTCAGAGAAATGCTTGTCACTTATTTGTGTGTATGTGTGTGTGTGTGTGTGTGTGTGTGAGAGAGAGAGAGAGAGAGAGAGAGAGAGAGAGAGAGAGAGAGAGAGGTGGGTTTTACTACATAGTTCAGGCTCTCCTAAAAACCACACTGGATCCCAGCACAGCCTCAAACTCACAGCAATCCTCCTGCTTCAGCCTCCCAAGTGCTGGAATTACATGTGCTCTACTACACCCAGCAACAGCATGTAGTTATTTTTAAAAGCCAATTTTGAGCTTTTAACTGAAACAGTTAGCAGGCTACCTTTATTTTATTTTATTTTATTTTTAATTATTTATTTGTTTGTGTGTGTGTGTGTGTGTGGCCAGCTCAGCCCACCAGGATGTGGTGCTGGGGATTGAACCACAGTCCCTGTGCTTTGCTAAGCTTGTTCTAAGTAGGTGCTTTAGACCACTGAGCCATCTCACCAGCCCCAACAGGCTACCTTTAAAAAAATTATTTATATACTTAGAGTAAATAAATGACATTTATACAATAGATCTTTTCCTAAAGAAGGAACCCCTCCACCAGAAGAAAAGAAAGCTAGTATGTGATACCATTCTTTGAAAAAGACTCCTCCAGCTGGGTGTAGGGCGCACCTGTCTTCCAACACACTAGGGCAGGGAGTCGAACTCTCGGAGTTCTGTCTTACGGAAGCACCAGGGTCACTAGCTCTACCTAATTCCCTGTACCCAGTGACCCCAAAGTGAATACAAAAGGGACTCACTTCATGGTCACTCATCACCTACTTTATGAAAGAAGCCTGGCTTGGTGCTCCCAGTTTGGCGTTGATTCACCATGCCCGCACAGCAGGGGCACCGCCTGGCTGGGGTAGGGGCCAAGGCCCCAAGTGCGGCCTGACTACAAGCTCCCCCCTGGGGCCCAGGCTGCTGCGACAGCTGTACACCGTCTCCATGTGAGGGCTGGAGTCTTGCACCACTTGTGGGCGTGTTTGCTTTGGCAAGATACAGAACACAAAGGAAACTGAAGAAAAAAAAAAGCAGATATGTACTGAGGAAAGGTCTCTAGGTCCTAATAAAACTAATAGCATAAGTGGATTCCAGGAGTGACAGGACGATAAGATACAGAACTTAGCAGTGAGTGTTAGGGGTCACTCCGAATCAGAAGCCAGATTGGAATTTATAAGAACCTTTATTACTGAGCTGAGGGCCGCCAGTCATTTCTCATGCAGGCGAGGACTGATCAGCACCTAGCCCGCAAAGCAAGGAACTTTTAAAAATGCAAGTCATGTAATTAAGGTATCTTTCACAGTTCAGCGATATGTGCAACTTACTTGCCCGTGTGGGGGCTGGTTGAGTAAACTGTTTTTACTAGATACATCTTAAGCTGACCATGTTTACAGGAATTAGATTAGGGAGGGGAGTGAGACAGTTACTCAGTTACTGGTTACTAAATAGCCTTGAACAGAGGGTGACGACACATTTCTTAGAGTAGATAATAGGAAGCATAAGGGAACCTAATAGTTTCCCATAGTTTCAGCACAAAATTCAGTTGACCCATTATAGTGAGGCTGGTCAAATGAGTATCTACAGGATCATTCACTAAATTGGACTCCATATTAAATAACATTTCAGAGGTCAGTTAATCCAGGCCATTATAGTACTGGTTCAGCAATTATCTTCTAGGGTGGTGTTCTAAGGATCTTATACTTTTATGTTTTATATATATATATATATATATATATATATAGAGAGAGAGAGAGAGAGAGAGAGAGAGTTTAATTATTTTTTATGACAACACATTACACAGCCAGATATGGTGGTTTTGTAGACAGCTAAATTAGATAGAAATATTACGCAGTCAGACAGGGCCAGGCCCTCAAGGAGACAATATGGAAGACAAGGTGACTTTGTAATTTTGGAAGAGACAGACACTCCTTACCGTGGGTCAGACCTTAAGACAAAAGAGTAAACAAATGCAGCCACATACTTCCCTAGGGATGGGCATCAGGGACTGATACTCTAAATAGGTATCAATCACCTTGAAAGAGCCAGAGTTACTAACCCAACAGGAAGAGACCCTGCCTGTCCCATATTCATGCCCTCTTGCTATGTGGCTCACTTCCTCATTTGGTACTGGATTTAATCAATTTTACCTGAGCAATGGTGCTTGTAACATTATTTGTTGACTAGAGTTTTGTCTCACCTCATGCCCACCTAAGCAAGTTCCCATGTTCTCTACCTTAGACCTGCCTTACCACATGGTTTTACTCTATTAAAATCCCTGGAAGGGACAGCTTCTTGGGGATAACCTGCTCGGGGGCCCTCTCTTGTGTCCCTCTCTTCTGTCCCTCTCTCAGATGGAAGCTTTATTTCCCCCAACAAATATTTTGCCCTTAGCCTCTGTTTGTTCCTAAAACTCATTCTTTGGTTTTAGAGAACATGAACTTGTCCCAGGTACCTTTCAGGTCAGGAGTTTCATTCTCCTGTATCATTTGGAGGTCATCCACTGAGATCAAAGGACAGAAGTATGAGTTTGCCTTTTCTTTCTCTGGATTGGGACTTGTTTGGGTAACAAGTTTTTATGCATCAGACATTGATATGTCTTTGCTCATTGTTCATAATTGTTCATGCCTTGCCTCATACAGTTTTGTCTCATATAGTTTTGTTAAAATTGCTTACAATTGCTTAGGCTTTTTCTCTTATATGGTTTTATTAAAATGTTGGTCAAAATGTTGTTGGTAAATCTAAGTTTGTTTATTTATTTATTGTATTTTAGGACAGGGGCTACAGGGTCTACAGCGTCTCACTGCGTGTATCAGATTCATAGTGATCCACCTGTGTACAGCCTCCCAAGTGCTGGGATTACAGGCGTGTGCCACCATGCCCAATCTCAACTGCCACCTTAGTGTACCCCAGGGGCAGGGCTGGCACAGCAGGCCTGGGGATTGAACTCCCAGCCCCTGTGTCTGCGTAAGCAGGTGCTTTAATCTGCTTAGCTATTTGACTG
>NW_004524681.1:9467778-9472550 GCF_000260255.1 Octodon degus
ATGAAACATTGGACTCCTTTTGCCAACTAAATGACATTAGGTTGGCAACTGATCTTGAAGAATTGGAGGACAGATTTCACTGGGATAGACTGGCTCTGATCACCCTCTACATGCCAGAGGAAATGTCAGGACTGCTCTGTTTCAGATTCCTTTCTTTGATCTTACTCCTAATTTTCCTACCTCTTTGTACTTTCCTTTGTAGAGGCATGTAAAATTAGGAAAACTCTAGACTGTTTCCGCTTAGTGAAGCCCTTAGAAAATGAACATTTGTTAACGCTGAAGACAGGGAAGTCGTTTTAGAAAAAGGATACATACCCATCTTTGGGTCAGAGGAGACAAAGAGGACTACGCCATACCAGAAGGGTACATATAAAAGCTATGTCCCAGCTTAGTGTTCTGGGCTCTTCTGTTTGGGATGTTAAACCTGAGACACAGTAGAGCTATCTCCAAAAGCAGCACACTTACAGGGCCAAAACACATTCAGTGTAAGAGAGGATCTCCAGCCTTTTCTCCTAGGCCTAGCTAATATTTAGGTGCATAAGAGCTAAGCTGTGGACTTTAAAACCTTTACTATAAAGTGCTAGGTAATCTTGTTCAGTCTTTTAACTATCCCTTATAGGACTTTTTTTGGGGAGTGGGGGGGACCAGGGATTGAACTCAGACCCTTGTGCTTGCCAGGGAAGCGCTTATTCCACTGAGTCATCCCCCAACCCTCCTTATAGAACTTAGACAAACAGTAGTTACTCTGCCAGCTTGCAAATGCTCTTAGAGCAGCTGCCACTCTAAAGCAGAGGACAGGTTTCCCCAGCATTTCTTTGATGAATCCCCAGTGAAGCCAATAGCTAATGGAATGTTGACCAGAGAGACAACTGGATTCCTTTCTGGAGACTGATCTTTGGTTGTGTGTTCAACAGAAACTGAGAACACCTGAGGGGTCATGGCAAGGGCTACTCTCTGGTGGATACCCAAAGGTTCCTTCGCAGAAACTGGCTCTTGACCACTGAAAGATCTCCACTTATCTATTGGTCTTTTATCTCCCTTTGCTAGTAAACTAGAAGTTCTCCCTCAGTTTTTCAGTAGAACCATTTAATGAGACACTCCTTCAGAAACTAGGCTGAAGGGGCCAGTGAGATAGCTCAGTGGACTAAGTTACTGCGTAGGCAAGCGCAGGGAGCAGGGTTCAATCCCCGGCACCACATGCCACACAGGCCCTGCCTCCAGGCATGCTGAGCCAACTACCAAAACCAGGTGTGATGGCACACCTATAATCCCAACACTAGGGAGGCTGACACAGGAGGATCACTATGAGTCCGAGCTGCATAGTGAGACCCTATACCAAATAAATAAATAAATAAAATCAAGCTGGGAAGTTTCTCCTTAAGAAAAAAAAAGAAAAAAAAAAAAAAACTAGAGGACTGGGAATATGGCTCAGTCATCAGAATAAGTACTTATTCTGTCATCTTATTCAGTCATCAGAATAAACACTTCCCTGGCAAGTGCAAGGGACTGAGTTCAATCCCTGGTTAAAAAAAAAAAAAAAAATGCTGAGGCAGCTTGCAATAGTTTATATTCTAAAGCATCTATCAGGGGAATGATTTACATCTGTGCCTTACATGTTAACTAAGAGTAAGATTTTTGCCAGCTGTATTGTGTTTTTACCAACATGTAAAATGTGATTGCTAGATGATAAATATGTTTCACCTGTGAGCTTCAAATTTAAATCTTGGGCCAGGGTGATAGCTCTGTAGAATAAGCACTTGCTTGGCAAGTACAAGGTCCTCAGTTCAATCGCTGGTACCACAAAATAAATAAATAAAATAAACAAATAAATTTTGTCCAGTTGCTAAAAATGTTTATCTGGGTGATTAGATGGAAAACATGAGTGTCTGGAGACTTTGCTCAGTGCGCGGGGCCAAACTCCTCCAGTCAACTGCTCTATCTATCTCTAGAAGTGACCTTTGTAGCAGAGAAGTGTTCTGCTTCCAACTCACCCTTTTATGCAACTGTTATGCTCCCTTCTATAGACGTTCCTGTCACCAGACCAACTGTAGCCTACAATACTCAGGAAGAGTTAGCGCAGGGTTTGTGAGATGGTTTTAAGGGATAAGAACCGCTCACCAGTTCGAGGGTGGACAGGCTGGTGGGATCCTGTCTTCCTGATCTCCAAAGCACCCACTTGCTCTGGAGTGGTTTTCTCAAGGGACACTTTGGGAGGGGGGTCAATTAGAAATAAGGTGGGGAGGCCCTAAAAAGTGATTTCCATTGGATTCCAGGTTATCTCACAGTCAAAGTCTCTTACTTCTTTAGAGTGCTTCATTAGGCACTGGAAGACATTTGATCCTTACGCGCTCAAAAAGAGCTGTCTAATCCAATGGAATGCAGGTAGAAGTATCAATTATGATTCCATTTTACAATTCGAAAGACATTATAAAAACCAGGAAAATGTTTTTTTTAAAAAAAAGTCTTATGTTCAGATTTTGTTTGCATTAAGAAAGTCATTGTTATCTAGTTTTGGAATGTAGATGGGGGGGGGGGGCTGCCCATTAGCTCAGTGGTTTAAGTGCCTGCTTAAACAAAGCATTCAGGCTCAGGATGCTGTGGTTCAAACGCAGACACTCCTGCCAAAACCAGAAATGCCCTAAACGCATCTTGAGGTGGAAAAAAAAAAAAAAAAAAAAATCCTCTGAAATGAAGATGTGAGGTACAGGAAAACTAGGCAGTTCAGGTGCCTGAGGCATTCGCTATCCCTGAGCCTAAGGCTGACCCCCCCTCAACCTTTGGAGCTTAAGGACAAGACAGTCTTAATCACAGCCTCACCCACCATTACTAAAGGCAAGGTTTCCCCTATTTGCCTTTTTAGAGGATAGGGCTTCTAGACCAAGGGCAATCCAGTCCTCTACAGGGCTACATCCACCCTCAGCTGGGTTTAGGCACGGATAACACCCTTTAAAGAAGGAAAAAAACAATTTGGAACTTCCAGAGTTCATGTACCTTTGTCTCTCAGTGACTTAAAACAGATAAAGTCAGACCTTGGAAAATCTTTAGGTTTCCCTGATAAGTACACTGAGGTCTTTAGAGGCCTCACTCAGGTTTATGAACTAGATTGGAAGGATGTAATGTTAATCCTAAACCAAACTTCGACTTCTAATGAAAGGCAGGCAGCATTACAAGCTCCTATTGCATTTGGAGATGAATATCACATTGCTAATTTTAAAGAACCAAAAGACAGACAGCCAGTGGAACTACCTGCTCCCACTGGGGCCCAAGCAGTCAGACCCCTGCTGGCCGATAGCCAGGCTGGAGATTGGAATAAAGAACATTTTCTAGAGTGTATTTTTGAAAGTCTAAGAAGAACTAAAACTATGCCTTCAAATTATTTTAAATTTTTAGCTATTGAGCCAGTGAGATAGCCCAGCAGACTAAGCACCTGCCTAGGCAAACTCAAGGACCAGGGTTTGGCACCTGGGACCATAGGTTGCACCAGCCCTGTCACTGGGCATGCTGAGCCAGCCACCAAGTTTGGCTGTGGTGGTGCACCCCTATAATCCCAGCACTGGGGAGGCTGAAAACAGGAGGATTATTGAGTCCAAGCTGTGTAGTGAGACCCTGTATCAACCAAATATGTTTTTAAAAATTAGCTATTTATCAGGAGAAAGATGAAAACCCCTCTGCTTTCTTAGAATGTTTAATAGACAGATTACTCTTACAGATAAGTTCATTACTCAGCTTCAGATATTAGAAAAAGAGTTACAAAAGACAATACATTTGGTACTTTAGTAAAAATGGTTTCCTTAGTGTACTATAATCAGGACTCGGAGAAAATCAGGGAAAGAAAACAAAGAGATCAAAAACAGCTGCCATTGTTGCAGCCTCAAAACAGACCCTAAATCTGGCTATCTGGGCTCCAAGAAGAGCTTGGCAATGAAGTTCATCTGCTACTGCCTTAAGAGTCCCCAAAAGCCATGCCTTGACTGCCAAGGCAGCCACTAGAAGTGACACTGCATTTTGAGGTGGGGGCCTCAGAGCTCAGACTCAGCTTCCCAGATGGTCCAGTAGGACTGATGGGCCCTGGGCCTGCCTTCTCCTCTGGCTGGACTGTTACCTCTACCTGCCATCTCCACAGAGGAGCAGTGGATAATCATGACTATAGGAGGGATAAGAAACCCAGCCTATTGCTGGACATTGGCAAAGGTCTCTTTGTCCTTCTCCAACCTTGACCTTCCTTCCAGTCTTTGTACCTCAATAGAAACAGACTTTAAAAGATATCTTGCTTTTGCTGTTACTGAGATAACTTTCTCTTCACTCATTCCTTTTAGTTATGCCTAAAAGCCCAGCTCTTATCCTGGAGAAATTTTATCCTGTCTAAATACTTCAATATATTCAGGTTCCTAACTAATCAAAATTATGCTAAGACTAGTTTTTACAAATGTAATATATATTGTTGTTCCTGTACAAAGACTTAAAGAGTATTTCATTGGTCAAAACAGATCCCCAAGGACAGATAAAATCCTGTCAAGCATAGGAAAATATCTAGAAACATTGGCTATACCTTGTCAAACAGCCTTGGACCTATAGAGCCAGGCCTTGTCTTCAGAACATAAAACTCAGAGCCACAGTGTTAAAAGGAGAAATCCCTCAGCAGTGTCCCTTGCTTACATTGTGAGCCATATCCAAAACACTGAAAGGGACATTGGTTTTATCTGAATGCTATATATTGTATGATAAATGTATAAATTCACCTGGTTGATTTTTCTTTTTTTTTTTTTTTTTTT
>NW_004524681.1:9472650-9473995 GCF_000260255.1 Octodon degus
TTTTTGGCGGAACCGGGGATTGAACTCAGGCCCTTGCGCTTGCCAGGGAAGCACTTATTCCACTGAGCCATCTCCCCAGCCCCACCTGGTTGATTTCTGATGTAACTCAGGTACTTCATGCTGATAGTAAATACAGGTCTAATCTCTCTCAACTAAACCTAGAGAGACATTTAGCAAACTGTCAGACACCATAAATAAAGGGGTCTAAGAGCTAGTGGGTTACAGTTGCTATGCCTCAAAAAAGTTTATAAATTTACCTGTTAGCTCAAATGCTCATGCTTTGTTATACATGCTCTAATGTTTCAAAAAAAAAAAAAATTGTTCTTTCCTAGAAGATACCAAAACCCAGGTAATTGTGCAGGTGAAATCTATAACAAATATGTTAGATTAGGATTCCTTTTACTGGATCCACCAGACCTTGTGTAGAGAAAAGAATTTGATACATATTAAGGCTTTATCTAAATATACTCGGTTGCCTATATCAATATGGCATGTGTTGCTCGGTGGGCCCCAGATATCTGACACAAGCTGCAGAAGTTAGAAGGGTTTGCAGGAACGAATTTGTCTCAGTTGATAGAAATTGCTCAGAAAGTGTTTCATAGTAGAAAGGCAGATTGATAGGATCATGGGTCTTTACCTCTCAGCCCAACAGAACCCATGTTAACTGCCAATATAAGGAAAAAGCCTGTTAAACTTTTGATAGATGCTCGTGCAGATGTGTCAGCAGCTATCCAGCCAGTGGCCCCAGTTGTAAACCAGAGAGTACTCAGTGTTTTCCCTAGATCTGGCAAGTCATGTGTCCCCAGTAATAACAGATTTAGTGAGACATAAAAGCAAGTTTGAGACCACACCCAATGGCCATGGAAGACAAAAAAGGGATTAAACCCCACATTTAAGAGATCTCTGCTAATGGACCTACAAAATTTTCTTTTATTTATTTTTTTTTATAACTTTATTTATTTATTTTGTGTGTGGCCAGTTCAGCCCACCAGGGGGCGGGGCTGCTGGCATGTGGTGCTGGGGATTGAACCACGGTCCCTGTGCTTTTGCTTAGCTTAGCTTGTTCTAAGTAGGCGCTTTAGACCACTGAGCCATCTTACCAGCCCCTCTTTTATTTTTTTTAATTTATTTTATTTTTTATTGAGAAATAAATATAAATGAGACAGTTTCACAGCTGATTAATAGGACAGTTTTGGGTTGTTTTTTTTTTTTAGGACAGTTTGATAATCAATAGATTGTACATTGTTATCTTCTTAGTGGTTATCCATAGCACAAGAAGCAGACAGGATATTCTGTCCAAACACTGTTAGCACACCTCTTTCTTCTCATTGAATTAAGCGAAAGT
>NW_004524681.1:9474425-9476324 GCF_000260255.1 Octodon degus
TTTATTTATTTGTGTGTGTGTATGTGTGTGTGGTCAGCTCAGCCCACCAGGGGGCAGGGCTGGCTGGCATGTGGTGCTGGGGGATTGAACCGTGGTCCCTCTGCTTTGTTAAGCTTGTTCTAAGTAGGTGCTTTAGACCACTGAGCCATCTCACCAGCCCTGACTAGTCTTTTTATAACTATAAACTTTGAGATGTTGCTACATTCTAGATCCTTCTGCTAATGTCTCAATAGCTGCTCAAAAGATATCAGTCATGGTATGTGAGATGCTGACATCACTGGGACCCTATCTTTATCATCTTTATAGGAAGTCATTACTGTCTCCTTGGTGAAAATCATTTTTTACTGTATTCATAATTATTCTGTTGATGTTATTATTTGGCCCATGCATGTCTAATGATTTCTTTGGCTTTGTTTCCTACAGATTTAAAGCTATTCCACCTACTCAAGATAAAAATGCCTGGTGTCTATTGAGGGTCTTTAGAAAAAACCTCTGGAGAGTACCTCTGACTGCCAGCTCACAACTATGACCCCTTTCAGCCTGAAGAAGCCAGAGCGGTCATTGTCCATGATTCCCTCATATCAGTGCAGGTTACTTCAGAGGGTGGGAATGCTGTAGGCAGCTGAATTAGATAGAAACATAGGCAGTCAGACAGGGCCAAGCCCTCAAGGAGACAATATGAAAGACAAGATATGCTGCAACTGTGAGAGACAGATGCTCCCACTGTGGGCCAGACCTAAAGATCAAAGATCCAACAAACGCTAACCTCCCTAAAGATAAGCATCCAGGATTGATCATCACCTTGAGGAAGCCAGGAAAAGTCACTAATCCTACTACTACTGACTGGCTTCTGGATAAACTCTTGTTCTATATTCATGCCTGCTTACTATGTGATTTACTTCCCCATTGAGTCCTGGATTTAATCAGTTTTACCTAAGCAATGGTACTTGTAATCTTACTGGTTGACCATAGTTTTGTCCCACCTCATGCCCACCTAAGTGAGTGCCCATGCTCTCCAACATCTTAGAAAACCACTGCATGTTTTTACCTAGAAAAGTCCCTGGAAGAGACAGTTTCCCAGGGATAGCACAATTAGGTCCTCCACTTGTCCTTCTCTTTCTCAGACAGCAGCTTTCTTTCTCCAATCAATATTCTGCTCTTAACCTCCATTTGTTCCTAAAATTCATTCTTCAGTTTTAGAGAACACGGACCTCCCAGGTACCTTTCAGGTTAGGAGTTTCATTCCCTTACAGTATTATCACTTGGAGCCAAATGATGAAGACTGGATTAATATAGCTTCAGAGGTCCCACTGGGCTTAGTCTCTAAGTGAGCCCCAGCCATGGAACCTTTTTCCTTTATTGAGGGCTACAAACAGGCTAAGGAATGTACATAACTAATTTGGCATTAAAAAGCTGTTATTTATGTCCCTTTCTGGCATTTCTCAAACTTTAAATTTACGTATCACTAGGTGGTAACTTTCCAGGTAAAGGAACAAAAGAATAGACAGGGTATCGCCTCCAGGAATGTTACCTTGTCTGCAGTTTACTGGAATTACAATGAGCAGTTTCCTTAGCCTCTGTTCTTTTTTTTTTCTCCATAATTTTATTGAGAAACAAATAGCAATGAAACAGTTTCAAACCAAATTGGTAGGATACTTTCAATAATTAACACATTGCATACATTCTTCCTAGTGGTTAATTGCTATACAAGATGCGGACTTGATATCCTATTTACAAACTCTATTAGAACAAATCCCTCTATTCATTAAGAGAATATAACTATATATCTATCCTAACCACTTTGAATACACAGATACAAAACAGACATTCATCTGTATCCTCTTTTTTTGTTAAGTTCTGTTATTTGAATACTATAGGTGTGGAAACTCAGCAAAATAT
>NW_004524681.1:9477549-9491077 GCF_000260255.1 Octodon degus
TTTTTTTTTAATCTTATTTATTTGGCACACAGTCTCCATTAGGCAGCCCAGACTCCTAGTGATCCTCCTGTCTCAGCCTTGGATTATAGGCGGGTCACACCATGCCTGGTTTCAGTAAACTGGTTTCAGGAGCTGGCTGGGTGTGGGGCCAGCACTGCATGCAGTACCAGGGATTGAACCTTCGTCCTTGTGCTTGCCAGGCAGGTGCTTAGACCTCCGAGCTGTTTCCCTGGCCTGTCTAATAAGACATTTTAACAGAGGAAATTACAGTCTTTCAATAAATACTGCTGAAAGAACTGAGTGTCCACATGCTGAAGAATGAATCTGGACTCCTACCTCATACTGATATAGGGGAATGAAACTCCCAACCTGAAAGGTACCTGGGACGAGTTTGTGTTCTCTAAAACCAAACAAAGAATTTTAGGAACGAACAGAGGTTCAAAGCATAATATAGTGGGGGAAAGAAAGCTTCTGTCTGAGACAGACAGACAGACAGACAGACAGACAGACAGACAGACAGAGACAGAAAGGGGACCTGAGTGGGTTGTCTCTTCTAGGGACTTTTATAGAGTAAAACCATGTAGTGAGGTGGGTCTAAGGTGGTGGAGAACATGGGAACTTGCTTAGATGCTCATGAAGTGGGACAAAACTATGGTCAACCAATATGATTAAAAGCACCATTGATCAGGTAAAAGTGATCAAATGGGGAAGGAATGGGGAAGCAAGTCAAGGTAGCTAGCAGGCATGAATACAGGACAGGGTCTCTTCCTGTTGGGGCTTGGGTTAGTGAATGGCTCTTTCAGGGCAACTGATACCTATTTAGGGCATCAATTCCTGATGCCCATCCCTAGGGAAGTATGTGGCTGCATTTGTTTACTCTTTTGTCTTGAGGTGTGGCCCAAAGCTGGAGTGTCTGTCTCTTCCAAAGTTGCAAAGTCACCTTATCTTCCATATTGTCTCTTTGAGGGCCTGGCCATGTCTGACAGCCTATATTTCTACCTAGTTTAGCTATCTACAACAATACCACATACAAAAAATAACTCAGTGTTAACCAAATACCTAAATATAAGACTTTCTTAGAAGATGTAGGAGTAAATCTACATGATCTTAGGCAAAGGCTTCTTAGGTACAAAACCAAAAATATAACCAACAAAAGAAAATAGAGAAGCTGGTGTGGTGGTGCATGTCTATAGGAAGGCTGAGGCAGTAGGAGCACTGAGTTTGAGGCCAGCCTGGAATACACACTGAGGTCCTGTTGCACACACACAAAGGATTTCATTAAAATTTGAAACTTTTACACTGCAAAGTATCTCATTAAGTAAAGGGAGTGCCTGACATGGTGTGGGCCTGTAACCCCAGCACTCAGCAGGCTGAGGTAGGAGGATCTCTATGAGTTCAAGGTCACCTACCCTACAAAGTGAATTCAGGACCAGCCTAAACTGCATAGTGAGACCTTATCTCAAAAAAACAAAGCAAAAAGTAAAGAAAAAAACTCTCAGAGGGGCCAGGGAGATGGCTCAGTGGAACAGGTGCAAGGGCCTGAGTTTAATCCCCGGTTCCGCAAAAAAAAAAAAAAAACCTTCTCAGAATAGGAGAAAAGATTTGAAAATTGCAAATATAGTAAGAAAATTATATCCAGAAAGTATAACTCTTAGAACTCAATAATAAAAAGACAACCCAAGTCAGACGTGAATAAAAAACTTGAGTAGACCAAAGAAGATGTAAAACTGGCCACCAGGGACGTGCAAAGGTGCTCAACATCACTAGACATTAGGAAAATGCAAATCAGAAGCACAAGACGCACACTGCACCCGCTAGCAGGGCTGCACGCAAAGCCACCGCAAGGGCCTGTACAGTACGAAAGCAGGTTTTGAGCACACAAGGCCTCAGGCTTGACCTGCAACATCACAAACAAGCATCCATCCATGCCAGGGACAATAACAGTTCTCAAAGAAGTGGACACTGGAGGGCTCTTTACATTGCTACTGGGTGTGAAAATGACAGAGCTACGATGGAAAACAATGAGGCCGTTCTTCAAAATGTCAAACATAGTTATTCACTGACCCAGCAATTGTACTCTTAGATATAAGCCCTATAGAAACAGCAGGCATAACACAAAATTTGCGCATGAAGCGTTCCTAGAAACATTATTCATGATAGAGTGGAAACACTAATCTTTGAACCTTGACTACTGTAGGCTAAGAAGCCAGTTCCAAAACAAAGTGGACTGCATGAAAATATTCATGCAAAATGTGCAGAACAGGCACACCTTTGAGACAGAGAGTAGGTTGGTGACTAGGGATGGATATGTGTCTTGGATAAGGTATGCAGGGTTACTTCTAAGGAGCAAGGGGTTCATGTGGGGAGATGAAAATGTGCCAACTGAGGTTCAGCAAGATAGCTCAGTGGACTAAGCACCTGCTTAGGCAAGCTCAAGGACTGGGGTTTGATCCCCAGCACCACATGCCACTCTGGCCCCACCCCCGGGCATGCTGAGCCCACCACTGAGATCCGGGGAGGTGGTGCACGCCTATGATGCCAGTGCTGGGGAGGCTGAAAACAGGAGGACTACAGTAAGTCCAAGTTGCACAGAGAAATCCTGTACCAAATACATAAAAAAGGAGGAAAATGTACTAAATTTAGGTTGTGGCACCTACAATGCCCTGCTGAACCCCAAGCACCAAAAACAAAATGAACAGATAAAATTAGACTGTGGTAACAGATGCAAAACAAGCCACTCCACTAAGATGACGCAGTGATGGGGTGCTGCTCCACTCATTAAACACCAAGGTCACACCCCCTTTTTTTTTTCCAGTACATTTTTGGTATCAGGAATTAAACTCGGGACCTTGTGCTTACCAGGCAGGCACTGGGCCGTTCAGCTATCTCCCCAGCCCTAAACATTGAGGTTATTTTCACCTAAGTTTATATGAACAATATTTAAAATCATACTACCTTTCAATAGGGAACAGCTTATCTTTCCCTATTTTATCTTCATGTGCTTTCAATTCCTGACCCATTTATGTTATCCACCGATATTTTTTCCTTTTTTTTTTTTTTTTTGGCACTGGGAATCAAACTCGGGGTTTCATGCTTGCCAGGCAGGCACTGTGCCACTGAGCCACATCAACTGCTCCACTGATTTTATTTCTTGTGTACTAGTTCAAGGATATATATTGTATTTGGCTTTTTCTTTCTACATCTAAAGATAAAATCAGTTTTAATTGGGAAATATTCTATTTAGTTGTAGTTCTTTTTTTTTTTTTTTTTTTTTTTTATTTATTTATTTGAGAGAGAGAGAGAGAGAGAGAGAGAGAGAGAGAGGCCAGCTCAGCCCACCAGGGGGCAGGGCTGGCTGGCATGTGGTGCTGGGGGATTGAACCGCGGTCCCTGATGCTTTTGCTAAGCTTGTTCCAAGTAGGTGCTTTAGACCACTGAGCCATCTCTCCAGCCCCTAGTTGTAGTTCTTAACACATGCAATGCTGCAAAATTACTGAATATTCTCTTCCAAGAAATTCTAATGTAAATAATTTGTATAAATTTATGTGATGCTCTCAATAATTAAAGCCTACATGTTTGGTTTCTATGTGAGAAACCATCAACAAGCTATAACTCAAACAAAGGATTCAGCCACATTTTTTTTTTTTTTTTAGTGGAACCAGGGATTGAACTCAGGTCCTTGTGCTTGCCAGACCCTGCCTCTACAATGCTATATTATTAAATTTGAGCTAAGAGAGGTCAGGACGAGGGTCCACAGACATTCAAGTCACCTAGCACTGCTACAAGTGTCTACTTCATGTAGTCCACGGCCACTGTGCACTAGAGGAAGAGCAATTAGGAGATGACAGCTTCCAAAATCAAGTTGCATACATCTCTGTGTTAGTTGATACATTGTATCAACTTGGCTGAATCAGCTCTGGGGATCTCAGCATGGGGGCCAAGCCCTGCAGGTGGGCAGGTGGCCAGGAATTGAGAAAAGCAGGAAGCCACCCTGCCTGGTTTCCTGCTGCCCCGACCGGATCCCGTGGAGAAGTCCCAGTCTTCGGAGGAGCTTGGTCTTCCCGCCACAACTTCGAACTTCACTGGAGTGCTGATCTTCGCAGTCAGCGTAGAAGGAAGAGAGAGGCTTGATGGACGCCGCTGCAGCTGCTGCTTCTCCTCTGCTCTTCATTGTTTTCTGCTGCATGAACTGCTGTTGTTTGCCTTGGAGCCAGTGGAATATGGACTGATCCCTCCAGTAACTGTGAGCTAAATAAGCCTTTCCTTCCTTCGAGTGTCGGGTATTTGTCCCAGCAATGAGTAAAAAGTAACTAAGACAATCTCCCAAATATAGTAAGCTCAAAGGATTCTACACAGAATGACCACATAAACGAAGCCATGAAATCACCACAACATGACACTAGGACATTAGCTTGTTGAAAGACACACAGAAGCTGAGCATAGCAGTGTGTGCTCACAATCGTCCATACTTGGGAGGCCCGGGCCAGCCTGGGCACCACAGAGAGACCTTATCACACAGAGGTGATGGCATATTTATCTCCTCATAAACATAGTACACTTGTTCCCCTTCAGGTTCCCCACACCCTCTTCAGTGCAGTGCTCTACAGTGTGGAGGACCACCTGAGCAGCGCTCCTTGAAAGAAGAGTGCCTGTCTCCATTTTGGCTGAGCCTGACCCTATTTCCTCGTACTGTTATGTAGAGAGCTGGCTAGGACTTCTGTTTATCCTTCAGTTGGCCTTGAGCAATGTATATTGGTCTAGCTGAGGTGCTGGTGATAGTCTCTGAAGGTGGCGTGCGTGTTTCCCTGGTAACCTACACCTGCTGCTCCTTAATGTGAGCTGGGTCGAGACAGGTCAAGATGAAGAGCCAATGCTCCGCGCCACCAGCTGGGATCAATCCTTGGGAGGATATGACTTCCCGGAGTTTGAAAGACATCAAAGCTGAAGCACCAGACCCTCCAAAACAGTAGACACTATCTCAATAGCATAAAGCAGATTACTTTCTCTGCGTATCCTCTCACCTACTTCCCACAATTCTTGGTCATTCCTCAAGCCACTCCTCCACAGAATAAAAATGGATGAGGCCCTGGGTCAGCCTCTTTGTTCCAGAAAGCCATCTTCATGGCTGGACTTAGGGGCCCTTGGCTCCCCAATAATTATATGTTTTAGTGTCTTTACTTTCACCGTGGGTTATGCTGGGAGTGGTAGATTGGAATTAACTTGGTGGGATTTTAATAACGTATCTTTGGCATTATAAATATTAACTTCTTGGACTGAGATGAAAACCAGGAAGGGACTCCTACACTACAGTACCTTGGGGTTCATTTCGGAGGACTAACAAACAGCTGTCTGTATGGAGTCACTTCCAAGGCATTCAGTATCAGAAACTAGGGCCGGGGCCTGGGGAGACAGCTCAGTATAGTAAGTGCTTCCCTGGCAAGCACAAGGGCCTGAGTTCAGTATCCCCAGTTCCACAAAAAAAAAAAAAAAAGAAAAAAGAAACAAACAAACAAACCAGGGCCAGCCACATAGCTCAGCGGACTAAAGTGCCTGCTTCCGCAGAGCACAGCTGCTGGGGTTCAATCCCCAGCATGCCATGCTGGCCCCACACCCCCAGGGTGCACTGAGACAATTGAGACTGGGTATGGTGGTGCGCACCTGTAATCCCAGTGCTTGGGAGGCTGAAAACAGGAGAATCACTATGAGTCTATCTACGTAGTGAGACCCAGGACACCCTGTAGACCCTGTCGTAAACTCATAAAAAAAAGGAAGAAAAAAAAAGAAACCAGCCACACGTAGAGAATGAATTATTAAGATGTTTTATTCCACATGTATCAAGGCAGGGACAGAAATTCAGAGCTCAACTATAGCATTCTAAATTTTAAAATCAAAATAAAATAACCAGCATCGTAAAACCTTGCATTCACAGTATTGAAGCTAGAAAAAGAATGTTAAAATTAAAAAATAAACATTTAACGCAGGAAGAGACTCAGCATGTTTCAACAATATTCTGAACTTGCGAACACACTGCCCCGTGTCAAGACCACTCTGTTCCACAGGATCTCACTGAGAAAAATTTCTCCATTTCTCTGTGCCCACTTCTGGGTCCCAAATGGAGCAGCTATTATGTATATCTCTGGTAACATTTTATGGAAAATAAATGCCCAATTTCACTTAATATTTCCTTTTCAATTCACTTTTTATAGCAGACATATTGATTTCATCTTGAACATGATATGCCAGATAGCCTGAGCTTCCGGGAACAAAGTCATGTAATTCCCCGAGGAATTTCTCCAAGGCATCAATTGATACATAACCTACAAAATATGAAAGGTAAAGATAATACACACTTGAAATCTTGTATCATCTGCATTTCAATGTGTTTTGGACTCAAAATCTGCATTTCAATGTGTTAAGGACTCAAAATGTCCCCCAAAGAGTGTCTTTTAAGATTTTTAAAATGTTTTTTAGAAAAGAATTTGAAAGGTTATTAAATGATTCCAGAGAAGACTGTTTTTGTTAAATCTTTTTTTGTTGTTAAATCTGATTATGAGGCAACATATTCTTTCTCCCACCCTACAACCTTTTACCCCTTTGAAGCCACAGTTGTTTGTTTGTTTTTCAGACAGGATGTCACTATGTAGCACAGGCTAGCCTTAAACTCACAATCCTCCTGCTGTATCTTCCCCAGTAGCTCAAGAGTACAGGCTCTGTCTTAGTTACTTTTCTCATTTGCCACGATAAAAACATCCAACACTCAAAGTTAAAAGGAGAAAGGTTTATTTAGCTTGGAGTTTGTAAAAATTTCAGTCAGTTATTGGCTGGCTCCAAGGCAGGGTGGCACAAGGCATAGGTGCAACTATCACAGTGGTGGAAGACAACAAAAGCAACGAGAGGGGACTATCCTCTTTCTGCTCCTTATACTATAACTGTATGCAGGGTACCTGCCCTAGGCCTATGTGTCATCTGCACCCTTAATCCCAGCACTGTACTACAAATCAATCACACACTCTAGATTCAGCCACCTCCAAAAAATCCCCAGCTACAGGTGCAGGAAGCTTTGTGGGGAAGACACTGACCATAATAAGCCTGTAGCACCATGGCCAGTCAAACCCTGGATTTCTGATAGCTGATTTCACTAGGAGTATGACGTTCGGGTGGGAACTGGAACAAAAAAGCACCCAGACCAAGATAACTAAGGGTAACTGGCTTAGACAGGAACCGCTTAGAATGATGTTACCAACAGCTGCTAAGAGCACAGCAGCTCACCTTCCCTACTGGAGCAGGCAGTGCTTTCCTGCAGTGCCAGCACCTGGATAACATTCTTCAGTGAAAAGCTAATTAAAAAAATAACTCTTCCTTCATTAATAATCTGCTATAGAGATGAGTATCAGGAGGAAAAAAGGAAACCTTGCCCAAATGCAGAAAACTCAGAGATTCAAAGACTGTAAGCGATCACCTGAACACAATCGCTCACTATCTGAGTGATCAGATATAGGTCACTCAAATGTTTGTGGTTGCTAAAGCTGAAATCTAATTTAAAAGTAAATATTGTATGAAAAAACCCCAGTACAACTCAAGTATGATTGAATTTAGTATACCACTACCATTAAGGCCCACAAGTAATCTATGCATATAGTTTAGTTGCTTTCATAATAAATATGTAAGGAATAAATTCAGTTAATAAACTATCAAACCAACCATATAAAATTAGTAACTTTATATTTTATTAACGGTCATTTACTTTTTTTTTTTTTTTTGGTGGAACCAGGGATTGAACTCAGGTCCTTACGCTTGTCAGGCAAGCACTTATTCCACTGAGCCATCTCTCCGGCCCAGTCATTTACTTTACTAGATCTCCTTTAACTCTTATTTTTATTACTGCATGTGTACCAGCGCAGTACCGCATGACTGCACTCGCCCTGGGAGCTGGTATGACATCACACTTGAAGCACTGTTGCCAGACTTCATGTTCATGATCTTAGCATAATGGCTGGGTGCCTGCACAAGATATATTTTAGAGACAGGGTCTCGCTGTGTAGTTCAGGCTATCCTTGCATTCACAGAGTGGCTAAGAATTTGTGGTGATCCTCCTGCCTTGGCCTCCCGAGTGCTAGGACTACAAGTGTGGGCCACCACGCACGGTGACCTGTGTGAAACAAACTAGTGAAGAAAAGTATTAATGTTGACTTAGTTGCACATGTACACTGCTTGAGGTTTCTAAAGACACATGTGAAGGCAGAAATAAAAATTACTACATCAGGGGCCAGGGGGACAGCTCGGCAGCATAGGACCTTGCAAGTACAAGGTCCCGAGTTTGATCCCTGGTACTACAGAAAAAAATTAGTACCTCAGTAAAAATATTCCCACGAGAAGGGGAGGTGTGATATTATTGCATAGATGTTTTTGGCTCTTATCCATGGACCCAATCAAGAAGAATTTCTCTTTCTCTAGGTGGTGTATAGAAATGCCAACCTACCTCTACCCTTCTGTTGGAACTGGTCATAAAGGAATTCCCTGATCTACCCTTACCAAATAGTAGGTCAAAAGAGTCTCCTCTTGCAGGTGCTGGGTAAGCATGTCTTTATTGTGTGACATGCTGATTTTACTATTTACTACCGATCTCCTTATTAGTTACTAAGTCCAACAAACATGAGCTGTTTAGTGCCCGTTAATGGGGTTACCTGAAGCACAGTCAGTGCAAGCATATACAAGGACAGCAGGTATGCACACATCCACTGAAGGTGCAAGTATTGGGTGAACCTGGGCAGCCATCAGATGGTCCTTTTCTCAGGACCTCAGGACTTGTTTAGTTCATTGTCCTGAGAGCTCCCAAGAACTCTTCAGAGGCTCAGGACTGATTTCTATTATCATCACTAGGCAGGACAGTTCTTTGATTTCTCCCAAACATCCCCAAACTATGCATTAAAACTTCTTCTTTGGGCTGGTGAGATGGCTCAGTGGTCTAAAGCACCTACTTAGAACAAGCTTAGCAAAAGCAAAGGGACCGCGGTTCAATCACCCAGCACCACATGCCAGACAGCCCCGCCCCCTGGTGGGCTGAGCTGGCCACACACATAAATAAATAAATAAATAAATAAATAAATAAATAAATAACTTCTTAAGGGCCAGGGAGATGGCTCAGTGCAATAAGCGCTTCCCTGCCAAGCGCAAGGGCCCGAGTTCCAATCCCCGGTTCTGGAAAAAAAAATTTTTTTTTCTTCTTAAAGTGATTTCAAAAAGGTTGTTTTCTGCTACTCAAATGAAGAAGAAGAGGAAGAGGAAGAGGAAGAAGAGGATGAAGGAGAAAGAGAAGAAGAAATGGTTAGAAGCGCTACAGATTTGTGGACTGTTAGCAGAGGTAGATTTGATACTGCTGAATGAGAAAATAGTATGCAATACAAATTATTTTTAAATCCCTTCAAAAACCTATGCTCTTAAAATCGTCATGCTTCAAAAGCTCTATTTAGATTTGCTATTGTTATGGTTTGTGTCTAGAGCTCCCCACAAAGCGACAAGTCATAGGGTTCTTTCAGAGGTGAGTGAATCTAGAATGTGTGACTGATTCCCGGTGTAATGCTGGGATTTAAGGGTGCTGGGAGAAAGGGAAGGTTCGTGGTTTGTACCTAGTTGTCTCCCAAAGCCTCATGTAGTCACCTCATGTAGTCATGGGCCAGGCTTCTAGAGTTTGTGATTAATTCTTTATCCAATGCTGGGATTATGGGTGTGAGTGCTCCACCTGCCCAGGGGCAGGTAATCTGCACACAAATGTAAGGAGGGGAGAGGCCTGCTAGCTGCCACAGCTGCTGCTCCTCCCTTTGATTTTGCTTTTTCCCCTGCCATGAGCCATGAATGGCTGCCCTCTGCCATGTGCCACTCTGCCTGGGAGTCAGCTGAGTATGGACTGAAACCTCTACTGGGAGCTAAATAAACTTTTCCTTCCTTAATTTTTTTTTTCCTTCCTTAATTTTGGACGTCGGGTATTTTGCCTCAGCAATAAGAGAAAAATAACTAAGACAGTGGGTAATTGCTGGATCATTCCATTGATTGGAATGGCACTACCCTGATCCCAATAGACTGGATACAGTATAAAGGACAGGAAGAGGCTTGTCTTGCTCTCTCATTACTTCTACTGTCTTCCACTGCCATGAACAGTTACCCCTCTGCCATATGCCACCCTGTCTTGAAGCCAGCTGATTATGGGCTGAAACTTCTACAAATTGTGAGCTGAAAAAACATTTGCCCTTTACCTGGGTGTTGGGTATTTTGCCCCAAGAATGAGAAAAGTAACACAGTATCTTGGGGATGGCATCCACCCAACTCTCAGGTCAACAAAGGTATGGTTTGCCCTACCCAGAGACCACTGTTTAGTACATGAATATGAGGCCTATCATTGGGCCCATTCTGCAGGGTAATTTCCTTCCTATATGAGTGATTCTCTTCTGTCACCCATATCTAGCAAGTAGAGAGGGCTCTGCTGGCTTGGCACGTGACACACAGCTTTACCAGCACACCACTTCCTTGTTTCTCCCCTACCTGGGTTTACTCTAACTGTTAAGTTACCTGTGACCATGTTGTTCACTGGATAATCCTGAAGCGGGAAGTACATCTGCTTTTCTATAACTGGATCCCTTAAAATATTCTCTTCTGTGCTATAAAATGAAACAAACATCTGTATATATGTATATGTCATGCATATATACATTTCTATACACACTGCACATGCTCATGCACTAGGACCTCGGTGTTCTCTGGGAGACTCGATGAGCACCAAATTGTTTTGGGTGGAAAAGTACCATGCAAGTGAAGTCCCAGGACAAAGTTTTCACGTCACAATGCTCCAAGTACCAAATTCAGAGTTTCAAAGCAATCAAGTACTAAGGTTTATTTATTTATTTATTTATTTATTTATTTTGTGTGTGTGTGGCCAGCTCAGCCCACCAGGGGGCGGGGCTGGCTGGCATGTGGTGCTGGGGGATTGAACCGTGGTCTCTGTGTTTTGCTTAGCTCAGCTTGTTCTAAGTAGGTGCCTTAGACCACTGAGCCATCTCACCAGCCCCAATCAAGTACTAAGGTATAAATGTATGTATTACATGTGTAGATGTGTGTTACAACTGAGAACTTACTAGCTTATTTCAGGCAATACATATTGTATTTTTTCCTTTTTTGGTGGGGCCGGGGATTGAACTCAGGCCCTTGTGCTTGCCAGGAAAGCGCTTAGCGCTTACTCTACTGAGCCATCTCCCCGGCCCTACATATTGTATTTTAATGGTTCTTTGATCAGACTTTAGTTTTACTGAACAAAAATATTAACTGTAAACTTCTTTTGGGCTTCTAAGTAATTGAAGGGCCTGTAAGATATTTTTAGTTCTCTTGGCCACTTTACAAACCAAGTATTCACTGAGCATGTAAATGCTTGGGCCTTTTTCTCAGTATCAGTGAAAGCAGAACAGCAATACCACAGATTGAGATAAAATATGCAGGATGTGTGTGTGCATCTATGCAATCTTAACTATACCAAAGAAAGCACCACATATTCTATCTTAAGAGATTAGAGCACTTTCGCTTTTCAGCGTTCAGTATTAACTAATACTCACATACTTTACCACAAGTGAAAAAAAAAAGTATCTGGGAAAACCATGAGATACAACAAGATCTTGAAGTGATTTGTTTTCTATTCTTTTCTTTCTTTCTTTTTTTTTTTTTGGAAGTGATTACTGACTTTAAAAAGCAATGGAGAAAAGATAAAAGCCACAGAAAAGTGCAAAATGTTAATAAATGAGAAGAACTTCACAGCAATTAGAAGTCAAAGAAAAACATAAAATAAGATTCCACTTTTTTCTATTAAATTATAACAGCATTTCATTAATATTCAACAGTAAATTATTTATTTATTCTTTATGAAACGGGGTCTCACCTGAGCTCAGGCTGGCCTCGAGCTCACCATGCTCCTCCTGCCTCAGCCTCCCTGTGCTGGGGCTATAGATGTGTGCCACCACACCCGGCTACTAAATTTACTAAACTGTAAATTTGTAAGTTGGGAGAAATAAATGGCATTATTCTCAATGGTCTTTAATTAAATGAACATCTCTTTTCTGATAAACTCCACATCTCAGAATTTATATAGAGGAAATTATCTTAAAAGCAGAGCAAGATTTGTCTTAGCTTTATCTTATTTATGTATTTATTTGGGGAACTGAGGATTAGACCCAAGGCTTTGCAGTGAGGTATATCCGTAGCCTTTTTTAAATTTTTTATTCTGAGGCAGGATCTCACTAAGTCACTAAGTTGACTAGGCTGGGCTCAAACTTGTGGTTCTCTGCCTCAGCCTCACAGAGACCTGGGTCACAGTTTATTTTATGTTCTCACTACACTGTCTGGGAGATGGACAAACACACACGGAGGCTTTTTTTTTTTTTTTTTTTTTTGCGAAACCAGGGATTGAACTCAAGACCCTTGTGCTTGCCAGGAAAGCGCTTATTCTATTGAACCATCTCCCCGGTCCCACAAGGAGGCTTTAGGCAGACACAACCTATAAGGTGTATTCATTTGCCTTGTTTATGATCTTTTTTTAAAAAATTGTATTGCATTTTTTTGGTTGAATTGTTTTTTAGAGAAAGTTTATTTTTGGGGGGCCGGGGAGATGGCTCAGAATAAGCGCTTCCCTGGCAAGCGCAAGGGCCTGAGTTCGATCCCTGGTTCCGCAAAAAAAAAAAAAAGTTTATTTTTTTATTTTTGGTGCCAAGGACCAAACCCAGGGATTCCAGCTTGCTAAACAAGCTGGAGCCAAATCCCCAGCCTTGGGTGTATTCATATTCTTTGTTAATTTTACTGTTATTGGATTGGACATACTCTTCCCAGATTTATAAGATCTCTCTAAATGCTAAGTAAATTAGCCTTAATGAAAGAAAAACCTAAAATGGAAAAAGTATGTAAGTCAGTCCAGGGCTGAGGAGATAGCTTGGCAGTCTAAGCGCCTGCCTGGCAAGTGCAAGGACCCACGTTCGATCCCTAGTACCACATGTAGTGCCAGCCCCGGAACCCCAGGTGCCCCCTGCCAGCCACTGAAACCAGACAAAGTGGCACATGCCTGTAATCCCAGTACTGGGGAGGCTGAGACAGAAGGATCACTATAAACAAGTCTAAGCTGTATAGCAAGACCCTGTATCAAATAAATACATATATACATATATACATACATACATACTAAATAAGTCCATTAACCTTCATATGAGGCAAGTTACCAATCAATTATTACAGCCAAATAGCACCCAAATAACCAATGTTCCCTATGAACTTTGAAAACAGAGAACTGAAAAATATGGAGGGAGGACTAGATCAGAAGTTAAGTCGGGGGCTGGCGAGATGGCTCAGTGGTCTAAAGCACCTACTTGGAACAAGCTTGGCAAAGCACAGGGACTGCAGTTCGATCCCCCAGCACCACATGCCAGTCAGCCCGCCCCCTGGTGGGCTGAGCTGGCCACACACACACACTAAATAAATAAATAAATATTAAAAAAAAAAAAAA
>NW_004524681.1:9491417-9493522 GCF_000260255.1 Octodon degus
CTGTTTCAAAAAGAAAAACAACAATAACAAAACTGTTACTGGAACATAGGCAGAGAGCCCTTGTTTCCTTCTTGCAAGGGTCTGACAGCACAGTCAACAGGGCAGCCCTAGAATTAGGCTGATCAGCTCAAATCCTACTACTTCTCCCTCACTTAATCAAAGTTTGTATGACACTGTGCAAATTAATCTTTTTAATCCTAGATCTCCTTTTCTGAAAAATAGGAATGATAACGATCATAACATCAATCTTGTGGGAAAAGACTGCATACAATCCGTGTTCGTTTACCCACCCTGAACTGAGTATCAGTGAAGTACAAGAATTCAGTACCTTTTGGATAATTCTTTTTCAGTCTCTGGGGCTTGTTCACTGTTTTCCCTAACGGTATTTATTTCATTTGATATTTCTTCATCATTCTGTGGACAGCAAAAGAAATCACACTTTAAAAAGTCAGCAAATTGGGGCCGGAGAGATGGCTCAGTGGAATAAGCGCTTCCCTGGCAAGTGCAAGATCCTGAGTTCAATCCCCGGTTCCACCAAAATAAGTCAGCAAATCAATGACCTTCCCACCAAAGAGGAAAAGATAGATGAGACAGAGAGATGTCAGGATTTGTTCATGTTATACAAATTTACTCATATAACTATGCTAGACAGTTAGAGTGATACATAAAGAAAAACGGTGACAGTATTTTAAATGTCCACTCTGATTGCACTGGATAAGTATAACTGGTGTCATTCTCTCACTTTTCAAAGTTTTTCTAATGTGGTATTTCTTTTTAGTGTATGTGCTGCTGAAGCAAGCACAGTATTTCTTTTTATCATAAACATAAACACACACAAATGTATTACTGGGGCTGGCAAGACAGCTCAGCGATCTAAAGCGCCTGCGTAGGCAAGCTTAGGTAAGGCACAAGGACCATGGTTTGTTCCCAGCACCACATGCCACTGAGCTGGCCACAAAAAAAAAAAAAAAAAAAGTCACTGTGCTAAACTTTCCTAAAATGCTTAATGTAAGGGTTTCTGGGCTTCTTACAAATTTCAAATAAAAACTATGAAGAATGCTGACCATACTGTTTCTAACTCAAAGAATTTAGCGGTGATGTTTTGGAAGGATTAAAGCATGTTAACTTTCCCAAAAGACTGTGAAAGTGACTCAGATATTGGTAACTATCACATTTACCTAAAATGTCATTAGGAAAAGTCTAATTAGGTCATAAATCCACTCCAAACAACAGTAATGCTCTCCAAATTACTTTAACATTTTACCCTTGTTTCTTAAATTCACTAAAGTATGAGTTATGTAATTATATTTAGCTGCTATTCAACATTGATCAATATTTTTTATTTTATTTTTATTTTATTGAGAAATAATTGATCAATATTTTAAAAGATCCTTTAGCACATAATAAAATAATTTATAGACAATAGTGAGTACAGCTGGGTGTGGTGGCACATGCCTATAATCGCAGCACTCAGGAGGCTGAGGCAGGAGGATCTCTGTGCATTTGAGGCCAGCCTGAGCTACAGTGAGATTTGTCTCCAAAAAAAATAAAGTAAAAATTTACAAATGAGTATAAGCATACTATATATATTTTTTTTAGTAGAATAAACACTGGACTGGGTTGAAACAAAGCAAATTTAGTTCCACTTTGGTAATATCTGACATGAACTAAGGTCTTTCCCTTCTATTCACTTCAGTTTTCTTATTTATAAAACTAAATAAAACAAGCCAGCCAAATAGCTCAGTGAATTAAAGCGCCTGCAAGCAGGTGCAGGGAGTGGGGGTTCGATCCCTGGACCTGCTGTGCTGTTCCTGCCTCCGGGAGCGCTAAGACAGCAACTGAGACTGGGCGTGGTGGCGCATGCCTGTAATCCCAGCTCTTGGGAGACTGTAAACAGCCAGATCACTACAAGTCCGATCTAGTAGTGAGACCCTGAACACCTTGTAGACCCTTCCCTATACAAAAAAAAAAAAAAAACTGAACAGACTAATGACCTGTGAGTCCTTTTAAGGCCAACAGTTCTGCATGCTCAGTAATTAGTCAAATAATAATCATTCCAGCTGCAGTCATGGCCCTGAGGATCCGTGGGATTTTTTTTTCCTTGA
>NW_004524681.1:9493725-9500939 GCF_000260255.1 Octodon degus
GCTTGCCAGGGAAGCGCTTATTCCACTGAGCCATCTCCCCGGCCCCGGCCCTGAGGATCCTATGACATGAATGTAGGTGAACGTACATTTTTATCGCCTAGCCAAAGATACTAACAGAAATGTTATTTTCAAATGACGACATTTCAGATGTGGGGTTTTTTTTTTTTGGTTGCATTCTGAGACAAGGTCTCACTCTGTGGTTCAGGCTGGCCTGAGACTTTCTACATAGGCCAGGGCTGGCCTCAAATTTCAATCCTCCTGTCTCAACCTCCCAACTATTGGTATTACAGGTGTGTGCCATCATCCCTAGGTTTGGAGAGAAAAACAAAGAAGAATAAAATATATTTTAATTGCTTGGCCTTGTATATATAAAGATTATTTTTGTCTTTAACTTTTTTTTTTTAAAGACAGGGTCTTGTGTATCTTAGGTTAGTTTTTTTCCCCATAGTTTTACTGATAAACAAATAGCAATGAGACAGTTTCAAATCAAATTGGTAGGACAGTTTCAATAATTAACACCTTGCATACATTCTTCCTAGTTCTTAGGCTAGTTTTTAACTCATTAAGTAACCCAGGCTGGCCTTGAACCTAATGTGATTCTCCTGCCTCAGCTCCCAAGTGCTTGGATAACAGGCACTTGGGAGGCATAACTGGCATGCACCACCAAGTCCATCTATCAAGTATCTTATGCCAACAGTCTGTGGGTTTCTTTGGTCTGAGACAGGTCTCATTACGTAGTTTAGGCTGGCCTCGAACTTGTGGTGATCCTCTTGACTCAACCTCTGGAGTGATCAGATTACAGGCATATGCCACCAGGCCCTGCATGAATAATCTTATTTTTTAAAAATTCTCAAATTTACCAATGTAGTGTAAAAACAATGTCAAATAAAAGCATGCCCTTTATGCTGTTTCATTAGTGGTAACATGTCACAAGTAAACATTTTAAGATTATACTGCTTTCAGAAAAATTCAAAATTGCAGATTTTAATCAAGTGCTTTAATTTACTCTTACCTTTTCTATTGGAAATTGCTGGTCTTGTTCCCAAATAAAATTGCCAATTTTTCTTCTTATATCTGTAGTGGGAAAAACAAATCCAATACTATTTTTTAACTAACTTTTGAATTTTGCATGAAATTTGAAATTTCTAGGCCGCCTTATCCCATCTACATCAAAGTTCCCTAAGATTGTTGTTAAAAATACAGATTCCTATAAATCAGATGATTGGGGAGCAGCTCAAGAATTTCCATTTCTGACAAACTCCTGACAATCCTAACATATTATACTCACTGTCTGACCTTTTTAGAACTTTTCAGGTGTGTCTTTTTTTTTTTTTTTTTCTTTTATAGTACTAGAGATTGAACCCAGGGCCTTGTGCATGCTAGGCAAGGGCTCTACCACTGAGCTACATTACCAACCTTTATTTTTTTGAGACAAGGTCTCACTAATGAGCCCAGGCTGGTGTTGAATTTACAAACATCTTGATATGAGTGTCTGTATTAGGCCAAGTATTAATAAAGAGGATAGTTGCCCAGTCAAAATAAAAAGTATAAAACTGATCAATTTGTAGAGCAGAGATACTTAGGAATTAATTTACTTTTCTAAAAATAGATAAGCAATATGTAGGTAAGCAGGAACTCTGTAATACTCAGCATGTCAAATAAGTCATCTTGCTCAGTGATTTCAGAAACTTCCAGAGCATGCCATCTGAGGACAAAAAGAGTAACATTATTCTAGATTTTTGCTGTCCAGTACAGTATCACCTAGCTAAATGTGGGAACTGGGCACTACAATGCATAGCTAGTTGAGATGTACTATAAGGGCAAAACAAACACGGAGTTGAAAGGCTTAGTATCACAAAAATGTAAAATGTCTCAATTTTATATTGACTATATAGTGAAACAATGTTCTGGATATATTAGGATAAATAAGATATATTCTAAAATTAACTTTAGCTGGGTGCAGTGACAAACCTGTAACCCCAAATACTAGGAGGCTGAGGCAGGACTACACATTGTAGCCTAGCCTAAGCCACTTAGAAAGAAGCTGTCTCGAAATTTACAAAAAAAGGCTGGTGGTCACAGCACTCCTGGGTTCAATCCCCAGTACCATAAAAAGAAAAAATAATTTCCCGTGTAAGTAGATAAATACATACACTTTTTTAGTGTATGTGCTACTGAAGTGAGCACATACTTTTATTTTCTTAAGCATGTTCCATTTTTAAAAATTTAAATACATGGTAACAGCTGAGTGTGGCGGCACAAACCTGTGAACCCAGCACTGAGGAGTCTGAGGCTCTGCAAAGATCTCTTCTTGAAGATCTCCACAAGTTTAAGGCCAGCTGGGGCTTTGTAGTGAGTTTAAGCCCAGCTCGGACTACATAGCAAGACCATGTCTCAACAAAACAAAACAATAAAATGGCAAAGGGGGGGGGGCAGGGAGAAGCAAGACTGAAGATGTGTTATGTAAATAGACCAACTCTCAATCGTGAACATCATTGTGTACTGCAGACATGTAGTAGTAAAAAATTTTTTAAAACTCAGACAGAAATGACAATTGAGCTGAGGATATAGCTCAGCAGCACAGCATCTGCCTGGCAATCTCAAGGCCCTAAGTTAAATTCCCGGTATCAAAAACAAAAAAGACAACTGAAAAATCAGATTGAATGGCTATAGTGGCTAGTCTATAATATGAGCTTCTTGAAAGTGGATACTAATCATTACAAATACTTTCTGAGTAAATGAATTATCTTGTCATTTATTTGCATAAGGATTTAGAACAATTTAGCATTGTAAGTTACATCTAGATCTTTTGGGGACATCAACTACAAAAGAAACTATTTGGGGTTTATAAAGGCTCCTCCATGAAAATATTTTCAAGGTGTTTGGTGTTTTGTCTATTTTGATAGCTTTTTTGTGTTTGTTTTAATAGACAGGATTTCACCACATAGCCCAGGCTGGCTTTGAACTTGTGATCCTCCTGCCATAGCCTCCCCAGCCCTGAGATTACAGGCATGCTCTATTCTGCCAGCTGGCTTTTAATACTCCCCTCACTAGGGATCAGTCCATGACTTCAATCTGTCTTCTCTGAGATGGACACATAACCATTGGGTAAACAAGGCATATATCAAGCTTTAGGTAATAATGTGGGTCTTACCACTGGAATATTTCAAGTTAGTTCAGAACAGATACGACTTGGTCAGGTGAATAGGGTAAGAAAGGAAAGTAAGCTGGAGGCAATAGCACACACCTGTGATCCTAGCACTCAGGAGGCTGAGGCAGGATTGATGTGAGTTTGGGACCAGCCTGAGCTACATAGTGAGTTCAAGACCAGCCTAAACTGGATAGTGAGAGCCTGTCGGCCCTTTAAACTTAACAGGATTGTAAAATAAATGTGAATGTACTTCAAAAAGTATTAAGAAAATTACAAGCCAGGAAAACTGGTGCACCTATAATCCCAGCACTCTGGGAGGTAGAAGCAGGAGGACGGCAAGTTTAAGCTCAGCTTAAACAACTTAAGAGACTTAGAAAAACTTGTCTCAAAAGGATAAAGGGGCTGAACACGAAGCTCAGAGCAAAGGCCCTGGATTCAATCCCAAGTACCACCAAAACCAACCTTTAAAGAAAGATCCAGAAAAGTAATGAAGAGACTAAAAAACAGCAAATATATTAAATGCTCATGTCATAAGCCTTAATACACTATATCATTTTATCCTCAGGAACACTGTGGAAGAAATTTAATAACTTGCTAAAGACAGGAAACCAGTAGGCATTGGTCTTAGCCGAGGAGCTCTTGGAGGGCAAGATCTGCATTGGTCTTAACTGTGGATGCCCTAGAGCCTGGCTTGGAACCTGGACTGCAGAGCTCCGTGACTGTGAAAAAACTAAAGCCAACATACCCACACAGGCAAACTGATCCCATGCCCACACTTCTCCCCTTGTATTACATGGTACAAAACTCAAAATTTTCTGATTGGGAACAAGGAGAGTAAAAGTGAACTTGGCTGCCTAACAGGGGACGAGCCAGACTTGGTAAACAGGTATTAATTGAATGATCTTTGCTAACCTTTATGCAGGCAAGCAGGAGGCAGAATAAAATGGCCTAAAGCCACTGAGTTTTTTATTTCAGCATTAGCTACTGCAGAGAGATAGCAGGCATGAAAAACTGTAGCATTGTCTTCAATGTAATCAAGGCTCTGATAAATCCTAGGAGAAAGAAAATCTTTTAGGTTATGAGATAAACAACATATTTAACTTTTTTGAAAGGAAGAACAGTGCTCACTTTGACAGCACATATACTAAAATGGAAAGGAAAAACAAATGACAGGAAGTACAGCACTCGTATTAGGCAAGTCTCAGCTTTAGAGACTTTGCAAATCCCTACATAAATTGAGAAATTTTATCTGAAACAGTGTGGTTACCTGAATATCACCAAGGTATTATCAGCAGCCTATGAGTTTTACCCATAGTCATCATTATAAGAGGATCAATTAATTCTGAGGCAGGAGGAAAGCATGTACTCAGGGATACCTATACAGAGAGAAAACAGCTCTCCTAGTCCTGGCAAAAAGTGAGGGTGGTAGAGCCAGAGAAAAAGAATTACAGGAAGGAAAAGATGATGGAGAAGGTGAAGGGGGGGTGGAGAAAAGGAGAAGAGGACAAAAAAGAAAGGAGGAAGATGATGGAGGAGGAAAGGGGAGAGGAGGAAGAAAGAAGGAAAGAGAAAGAAAGAAGGAATGAAGAGGAAGAGGGATAAAAACGACAAAGAAGACAGGTGTGGGGCGCACGCATATAATCCCAGCACTCTGGATGTTGAGGCAGGATTGTTGGAAGTTCGAGAACCGCCTGGGCTACAACGTGAGCTCAAAGCCAGTCTGAACCACACAGCAAGACCCTGTCTCCAAAAGACATTAACAACAAGGGGGGGGAGGGGGCTGCTAAGAAAGAAGAAAATTAGACAGGTACAGCGCTAACAGGGCTATGGAAGACTTGAAGAGCTCAGTCTGTGGGCAGTCAGGAGGGGAAGGAGAAAGCATGCTGGGCACTGTGTGCATTTCACAATCTGACAGCAGCTGGAAGGGAGATGGAAGAAGGAAGGTTCCAGACACAGGAATCCGTTAGGAAGTTAAGGTGACAGCCGAGGATGGGAATCAAGGCGCTGGTAGCACAGTGGCGATAAGGATGAAGGAGGATCTCGCCAGAGGCTAACAGAGACCGTCGTTTGGCAGAGGCCAGGAAGGTGTGGGGTTTGGAGAGCACGGGGTCTGACCAGGTGTGGGCTGATGGCACATCTGAAGATCCTGAAAACAGGGTTCAGGCACTGTGAGGGGTCTTCAATGTGCCACGGCGAGACGGGGGCCTGCCGGAAACAGGTCGGCGGGCTCAGGGCAGAGCGCAGACCCGGTGGAAAGCATGCGGGACACGGGTTGGAGAGCACGCGAGGAAAGGCGACCGTCGTCGCCCACACTGGCAGCGGAGATCTCCCCCCCCAGCCCCCCTCCACCGTAAGGATTTGTTAGCGGCCTGCAGCGCCATCCTCAGCTCCCGCTCACGTGGGCGAAACCACAGCCTCGACCTCCGTACCTCAGCGTGTCAGGGTGGGAGGCGTCGCAGCTGAACAGGAAGTCAGCGACAGCCGGGTCGCTGACCGTCCCTCCTTCCGTCACTGTGGAGGCAAAAGCACAGCGTGAGCCTGCAGCAACCTGGCACCGCCCCCTTCTCCAGGCTCTTCGGCGGGCTTCCTACCCCAGAACTGCCTGAGGTCCTGGCTGACGCTGCCACAGAACCACCCGCGATGCCCTCGAAACATGGCGCCGCCTGGCCCGAGGACCGGAAGTAGCGCGGGAGTCGCGGTCGCTGATTGGTCCGTGGTTCAGGCCTAGCTCAGTGATTGGCTAAGAGCAAAAGGCCCGGAAGGCCTAAGGCAGGCAGAAGAGGCCTGGTGCAGTGATACCCAGCTGAGGTGCGAATGGCAGAGGAGGTTGCTCGCCCGCTGTGGTGAGTCAGAGTACTCAAAGTTACTGCGCAGGGGCCGGGGAGATGGCTCAGTAGAATAAGCGCTTGCCTGGAAAGCTCAAGGGCTGAGTTTAATCCCCAGTTCTGAAAAAAAAAAAAAAAAAAAAAAAAAAGTTACTGCGCAGTGTTGTGCAGCCACAGGAGCCAGTCCTGCAGCATCGAAACTCATTATCATTTCTTTTTTGTTATTATCATTTCATTGATAAAATTTCACTTTGAATCTCCAAAAGATGAGGGCCTTTTTACGTATTTACTCCTTCCTCTTGAGATGTCATTTTTTATTACTTGGTTCAAAGGTTTTCAGGTTTCCAGTATGAATTTTTTGATTCATGAGATTTGAATTTTTTTATTTTTTTAAAGTTTATTTGGCTATAGGGTCTCACTATGCAGGTCAGACTCGTAGTCATCCTCCTGTTTCAGCCTCCCCAGCACTGGCATTACAGGCGTGTTGCCAGTCTTGGTTGCCAGCTCAGCGCACCCGGGGCAGGGCTGGCACAGCATGTGGTACCAGGGATCAAACCCGGGTCCTCATGCTTGCCTAGTCAGGCATTTAGATTGCTGAGTTATCTCCGTGGCCCAAGATTTGAAATATCTTTATATTTCCAAATACATACAATTTGTTAGTTACATTATTCATTTCTTGCTTATTTGGGGGTTTTTGTTTTGTTTTTGCAGAACTGGACCAGGGATTGAACTCGAGACCTTGCATTTGCCAGGCAGAGACTTATACCACTGCGCTATATCCCTGGCCCCTGATTCCTTGTTTAAATGTATCAAACAAAGAATATGGTGTGGTTAGAATCCTTTAGAACTTGACATTTTTCTTTATAGCTGGTCAGTTTATTGTCAGTATTATATGTATGTTTAAAAATGTTGGGAAGCTGTTGGATGTTCTGGGGTTTTGAATGCACTGTTAAGCAGATTCTCATTGGGCTTGTTAATCATATTGCTAAACATGTTTTCTGATTCTCCATCAATTACTGAGAAAGCCATGTAGTAATTTTTTACCTTAATTATTGATTTATCAAAAACTTCTTGTACGCCTGTTAATTTTTTCCTTATATATTTCAAAGTTATATTGTTAGGTGGATGTCAGTGTACACTTGTCATTCATGTATAGTTGACTGAATCCATAAGGATTTAAAGAAATATGAAAGGCAAAACTTTAAAACATATAGACCACAAGAGAATAGCTTTCTTGG
>NW_004524681.1:9501344-9502721 GCF_000260255.1 Octodon degus
TCTCTCTCTCTCTCTCTCTCTCTCTCTCTCTCTTTCTCTCTCTCTCATCCAAGATAGGGTCTCAAGCTGGTGTTGAACTCGCTATGGAGCCCAAGTTGGCCTCAAACTTGTAGTGATCCTCCTGCCTCAGCCTCCCAAGTGTTGGGATTATAGGCATGCACCACCACACCTAGCTAGGAAAAGAATTTTAAATCAAGGCACAAATGTTAATCATGACAGAAAAGATATGTAAGTGTAGCTGCATTAGCTGCCTCTTAATCAGATACCAAAATTATAGTGAACACATTAGTCACAAAGTGGGTTAAGATACCTACAGCACAAATAACAAGCAAATATCATGTGTATTTTAATTACCATTCAGGATCTATTTCCAGCAAGGAAATCATATGTTGGTTCTTTAAACTTCATGCTTGTTGTAACTTGCATCTAAATGTCCCCACAAAGCCTCAGGCATTCATAGATGAGGCTTTTCAGAACTGGCTATGTCTAAGATGTGTGAATGTGGATTAAGTATGTGAATTAAGGGTATGGATAGTGGAAGCCCCAACCTGGGTGTGGGTGGCACCAACTAGTAGGCTTGTAGCCTGAATGCAGTACAAAGGGACAAAAAAGGCAGGCTTGCTCTCTTGCTTGCTGTGTTCTGCCTGCCAAGGATCACCATGAACTGCTTCTCTTCTGTGATGTTCCTCAGCCATGCCACTCTGCTTTGGAGCTCACTGACTATGGACCAAACCTCTACAAACTGTGAGATGAAATAAACCTTTCCTCCTTTAACTTTGAGTGTTCTGGATATTTTGTCTGAGCTATCAGAAAAGAAATTAAGATAACACTCAATAGAAAGGCTTATGGAAGGAGCTGGATCCTGGCCTGGGGAGGAATGGCAGATGGTCCTGCAGAGTGAAGACTTAAATCCAAGATCGTGGCAAAGCATCTCAAGTTCACTGACAGGACTGTGGTGGTACAAGATGGAAACGTGGAAGGTGCATACAGGACACTAAACAGAATCCTCACGATGGATGGGCTCATTGAGGACATTAAGTGAAGAAAATAATGGCGTCAGGGAGATGGCTCAGTGGAATAAGCGCTTCTCTAGGAAGCGCAAGGGCCTGAGTTCAATCCCCAGTTCCACAAAAAAAAAAAAAAAAAGATACTGTGAGAAGCTTTGGCTCTGCTGCCAGTGGGAAAGCTACAAAACCTGTTGGCAAATCTACAACATAGAAATGGCTCAAAAGATCAACTTCTTGATGAGAGAAAATTATCAGGATCCATGGTTAGGAGGCCCATATCCAGTTTGTGTCTCCACCTCTTCTTCCTTAAAATTCATTTTGTTACCTTTCTCTGTAATAAACTCAGTCACATGTATGCAGAAAGAAAGAA
>NW_004524681.1:9503536-9509581 GCF_000260255.1 Octodon degus
TTTCAACCAGGCATGGTGGTACATGCTTTTAATCCCAGCACTAGGGAGGCTGAAACAGGGAGATTGCTTCAAATTTGAGGCCAGCCTGGGCTACATATTGAGTTCAAGGCCAGCCTGAACTACAGAGCAAGACCTTATTTCAAAAAAAAATTACGGCATCTATTTAAAAAAAAAATAGGGCTGGGAGATAGCTCAGCAGTCTAAGTGCCTTCCTGGCAAGTACCAGGTCCCAAGTTCAATCCTCAATACCACATGCCATGTCGGCCACGAAAACTGGGCATGGTGGTACACACCTGAAATCCCAGCACTACTATGAGTCTGAACTGCATAACAAGACCCTGTATCAACAACAAAATAAATAATAAGAAATGATAATAAAGCATTTTCTGAATTTAGATTAGAATTTATTCACCCTATTCATTCTATGCCCAACTTAATCATGACTTTCCTTGGAATTTGCTCCCAGTACATACTGATCTCTCCTCCTGAATTTTGTAGTCCTTATTGTCTTTCCCCAAGACATGCTTTAAATATCAAGTTAAAACTTGTCATTATATTCTTTACAGTGTATGTAGAAACCCACCATTAGAAATGTATGGACCAGGATATAGCTCAGCAACACAGTATTTGCCTGAGTTCTATTCCTGGAATCCCCCCACAAAAGAGAAATACTTACTCATTAAATATGGGATGTATATTAGCTAGTAATATTGTATCTGTTTAATTTTCTGAATTTGATCTTTTTTTTTAATTTTAATTTTGATAACAAGGTTTTCCCTGTATAGTCTAGGCTGGCCTTAGATTGAATTTGATAATTTTGCCCTCTGGTTATGAAAGGGAATACCTGGTTCTTAGGAGATACTTGCTGATATATTTAATAATATGGGTCATGCTGCTTGTAACTTGATCTAAAGTGGTGCAGCAAGAATAAAAATAATTATATACTCTGAGGGCAGAGACCATAACGTGGCATAGTGTTAATAATTAGAAAGTAAGGGAGGTGGCCATGCGAATGTACAGCTCTTAGTGTAAGTTTAAATTTTTCTTCTTTCTTTTTCTTGTTCTTTTGTGGTACTGGGTAGTAAATTCAGAACCTTACATGTGCTAGGCAAGCACTCTGCCACTGAGCTAAATTCCCAACCCTAAGTTTTCATTATTTTTAAAACAAAAAGATTTATTTTAAAAAGCCCTGTTCAAAAACAAACAAACAAACAAACAAACAAAAAACAACCCTGTTCTTTTAGCTTAGTGACCTTTCTGCCCTAACCAGGAGTTCTAGAAACTATGACTGCTTCAGTTCTTCCTGCAACAGAGTCTTTCTAATTGGTCTTGGGGGGCCTCTGAAGATGAACCTAATATGCATCCATTCTGTGCTAAGAATAATGTATTCCAGGGCAACCCATTCATTCAGGACCTTTCGTGTCTCTCAGAAGCTGTTCCTATTCCCCATTCCCCATCCCGCTTCTCCAGTAAATTTTCCTGCTTAATCTCAAAAAACAAGGAGGGGGGCCGGGGAGATGGCTCAGTGGAATAAGTGCTTCCCTGGCAAGCGCAAGGACCTGAGTTCAATCCCTGGTTCCGCAAAAAAAAAAAAAAAAAAAAAAAAAAGAAAAAAAAATTCAAGCTGTCACTTATATTTCACAAGGGGATTTTTTTTTTTTTTTTTTTTTTGGCAGAACCAGGGATTGAACTCAGGCCCTTGCGATTGCTGGGGAAGCGCTTATTCCACTGAGCCATCTCCCCAGCCCCAAGTGGATTCTTAGTGTACTTTACCTTGGCCATACCTTAGAAATGAATTACATTTTTGTCAGCAGTGGTGGGACAGTTGACAGGCCTATACTACTTGAATACAGAAAGTCAAGTGCCCCTTGTAGATAAAGTAAGGAAAGTGGAACAAGAAAGAAAAAGTCAGATTTGCTAAACTAAAAAGTATCTTGAGAGAATTCAAAACAAGATCATAACCTAGTTCAAACCATCTCTTTACTTCTTTCTTGAAGTCTCTGTAGCAAGTTTTTGTTGTTAGGCCAGGTGTGGTGGTGTGCACCTGTGATCCCAGCATGCTGGGAAGCTGAGGCAAGGATGAGCCCAGCCTGGGCCATTGAGGGACTTAGAGAGACCTTAGAGAGTCTAAAAGTAAGAAGCATAAGAGACTGGGCCTACAGCTCAGTGTGCAAGCCCTGGGTTAAATCCCCAATGTGCACACATGCATACACACACACACACACACACACACACCCCACACAAAAGAGTACATATATGAAAATAAGTCTAATTAGAATTACTAGACTGGAAAAATAACGGCACCATGATAATTGCTGGCACATTTTAAAGGTCTTGCAAGCATCCCAAACTCAAGATGCCTTGGGTCACAATGGCATGGCGGTCAGTCTCCTAAGAGCAGCTCATCCAGAAAGGCTCCCAAGAAATCTACAGAGGATGCCAAGAATGAAATTGCATGCATGAGTCCTGGTATTATCAAGTTCCCCATACCTTGAAAAAAGAACCCACTGAGCCTGGGAAAGGATTTCAATACTTCTTTAATAACACTGAATTTACACAACAGTATGGGTCCTCACTATGGTTGTAGGATCCGCAGTGGTTCTTTATTCTCCCCACCATCATTAAGGCAAGGGCAGAAGTAGGGGTAAAGTTTCTCCATGAAAGTGCTGTGGAAGGTGTAAATGTGGCTCATGGTATTTGCATTGTAGAAGGACACCTGCCCCCCCTCGTAGTCCAGGTAAATGCCCACCTTGGTGAGGTTGTTCGTCAGTTGCAGGCTGCAAGAAGGCAAATCCAAAGCCTTTAGGTCCGTCTGGTTCCTGAGTCTCAGGAGCCAGAATCCTCGCTCAGGAGTTAGAGGACAGTTGCCCTTCCGGATGATGGACTCTCTGGCCACGCCAACTGTCCACTTTGTCTTCTTGGCTACTTCCACTTCCCAGTACCACTTTCCAGATGTGAAGCCCTTGGAGCCCAGCACCGCCACGCTCGAATCAAACCTCTCCGGGTCATTGGGCATGATCTGCTTCACATCACCGTGCCACACGCTGGTCCGGTCTTTGGAAAGCACTAGATTCGGGTGAGCTGTTTTAGGGTCCAGAGTTAATGGATACAGGCCTAGTGGGAAAATAAAAGAAAGCAAGGCATGGGAGGAAAGGGGTTTCAGTGCGGGTTCCCATAGGGAGAGACAGTTTTCCTTTTTGTCTTTTTGAGACAGGGTCTTGCTATGCAGCTCAGGCTGGCCTTGAGCTCACTACATAGCCCACGCTGTTCTCAAACTCACAATGATCCTCCTGGCTCAGCCCCCTGAATGCTGGAATTACAGGTGTGGACTACTACACCCAGTCTGATAGTTTTTCTAAACTAGTGCTTTTTCTCTACAGATATACCAAGTCATATATTTACTTTAGGCATTATTTCTTTCTTTTTCTTTTTCTTTTTTTGTATTTTAGGGAAGGGTCTACAGGGTGTTCGGGATCTCACTGCTAGATCTGACTCGTAGTGATTCTCCCGTTTACAACCTCCTAAGAGCTGGGATTATAGGCACATGCCACCACACCCAGTCTCAATGGCTATCTTAGTGCGCCCCCAGGGTGGGGCCTTCTTGGCAGGCCCAGGATCAAACCCTAGGCCCCTGTGCCTGCTTGCAGGTGCTTTAATCTGCTGAGCTATTTGGCCAGCCCTTTTTAGGCATTATTTCTAAGGGAAAATAAGTATTTTCTTGTCATAGGACATGGGTAAGGTGTATTTTGAATGCCTCGTGGTAAACAAGAGGGAGAAAGTAGGTTAAATACAGTACTTGTGTGTGGGAGAGGAGGTAAGAGCTTCTTCCCTCCCAGAGATTGGTAAGACTGATTTCTGAACAGGGACTCAAACTCAGGACCTTGCACTTGCCAAGCAGGTGTGGTTCTGCAGAGCTATTCCAGCCCCAAGATAGGTAAGACTGAGTAACCATTAGGGTTTAGATGCCAACAGTGAGACGTTTATGTTCAGTTTAAACAGATAGACATTTGAGATCTAGAGCGCTTCATGCTCAGATGTGGTCAGCCAACTGGCTACTGACCCAGGACGATTTATGCAGAAATTGAGAGTAAGCTTTGAGGAGCTTTCAGAGCAATCTGAAAGAATAATTTCATATCAGGCGAATCTAAAAATTACGAAAGTGTGTCTTTGTAACTTTTAAACTAACAGACTGTGAGTAATTACATGTATTCTACCAATAATAATAATAATAACAATAATAACACTTTAGGATAAATTGAGATTTAAAAACATGGAGAAGCTTAAAAAGTTGATCATATAGTGATTACTGAGTCTGGAGAGGAGTAGAGTGAGATTGGGAGACGGGTGCCAGTGGGTCGGAGGAACTCTAGTGTACGGTATTCTAGTACAGCAAGGCACTGTCATCTACAGCAGCTTACTATGGATTTCAAAAATACCTGGGGGAGGGTGACGCTTCTTACTACATAGAAAAGGGAAAGGCTCAAGGAGATGGAAGTGCTAAATGCTAACCACACAAATTCTAGGTGTCAGATAACGGCACAAAATTTGATAACAGGAATATAATAACTGGTCACATCATGAACTCAGATACATATGCATACATTTATTGTTATCAGGTTTATTTTTCCTTCAAAGTGGGGTCAGCAGCAGCACTCAGCTGTCTTCCCAGAAGAGCCTGAGTCTAAGGACTTCTGTTTCTAATAAGAGGCTTGGAAGCATTAAGGGTCCTGAATTTCTCCATACAGGGTGACAACCCGCCTACCCCCCCCCCATGCTGTGGGTTGTCTGCTAAGATGAGGACTAGAGTTTCTCTAGTGAGGCTGTCAGGACCTTTTACTGACCTTCACAGGATCCCAGCTTGCCCACACCACGCTCTGACACTTGTCGCTAGCTCAGCCCTCTGGGGCTATAGAGATCCTTTGGGTGTGGCCTGTTTGCTTCTGTCATACTTTATGGGGGAGTTTTGGGAGCTCTATGCAACTGCAGATAGCTGTGTTTTGAGCTTAAACACTTCCAACTCCTTCCACAAACATACCAGTGGGGGCTGGTGAGATGGCTCAGTGGTCTAAAGCACCTACTTAGAACAAGCTTAGCAAAGTACAGGGACCACGGTTCAATCCCCCAGCACCACATGCCAGCCAGCCCTGCCCCCTGGTGGGCTGAGCTGGCCACACACACAAAAAAAATTAAAAAAAAAAAAAAAATACCAGCGGGGAAGGACTGTAGCAGCCTTTGATCTGTTTCTGTTCCTGCCCACCTACATCTATCTACCTATCCAAATTCCCCTCCAGGGTCTGAAGACAGCAGGAGAAAAACCACATAGTGGCACAAGTAGATAGTACGGTACATTTCCTGTTTTCCCGATCTTTGATACTGCCTACAAATCCTGTATTTTACAAATCAAATTCTCTTTGGTTCTTTTTTTTTTTTTTAATTACTATTTGTTTATTTATTTTGTGTATGTGTGGCGAGCTCAGCCCACCAGGGGGCGCGGCTGGCTGGCATGTGGTGCTGGGGGATTGAACCGCGGTCCCTGTACTTTGCTAAGCTTGTTCTAAGTAGGTGCTTTAGACCACTGAGCCATCTCACCAGCCCCTGGTTCTTTTCAACAATTTCAGATTTTCCACTGCCTCCTCAAAAGTTCTATTCCACCCTTTGTCCCCTCACTGAGTCGGAAGTTTACTCTCTTTCATGGAGAAAACAAAGCACACGCGATAGCATCCCACAGTCCTTCCCCCTTACACTGCAGGGTCTGTGGCAGCGCTGGCAGCTCTGCCACCTTCCTCGCCACTCCTCTTTCAGGGGAACAGGGAAGTCAGCGTCTCTTTGCTGTAGCTCTCTCTCGCACACACGCAGTCTTTCCTGCTACCATTGCTTACACCTTTTCTTTTTTCTTAATTTTCACATTTGCAGTATGTAATGATGGTCTTCGTTCTATAGAGTCAGTACTTGCACATAACACCGTTTATTTTTATTTCCACCCCCTTCCTCTTGCCCTTTTTCCTAGTCCCCTTCTCATTATATGCCCTTTTTTTTTTTTTTTTT
>NW_004524681.1:9510141-9511336 GCF_000260255.1 Octodon degus
CCAAGCTATCTCCTCAGCTCGCTGTCTGTCTGTCTTGCTCTCTCGTGTTCTCACTCTCTCGCTCTCTCTCCCCTCAGTAGGAGAATTTACTGTGAAAAGGACTGGAAATAGGAACTGCTCCTGGAGGCAGGAGGGGTCCAGAATTGGTTGCCCTGCACCCTTTCTTTTAAGCACTGATTTATGCCTTTCTACATGGATTGTTCCAGCATTTTTTTAAAGCCCTCTTTTGGGCTCCACAGTAGAGCGCTTGCCTAACCTGCCCAAGTTCCTTGGTTCAAACCCCAGTACTGCAAAGGAAAGGCCTCTTGCTCCTCCCCTTCTCGGTCAAGCTGCTCCAACTCATGGCCCACACACTGCACCGTTTTCTCCTTTCCAAACCACTCCTGCATATGGAGCACCATTGTTTCTACCTAGTCCATTCTTGGAGCTGTCCTTCTCAGAGGCACCAGTTGTCTGCTGCCTAATCTGATAGGTTCTGGCCCTAGTATGAATTGCTGAAATCCTTACGGTGGTCATCTAATATGGCTAATGCCCTTAAAAAAAAAAAAAAAGCCCATCTTCCCAAGACCACCTCTCCCTTCTTCTCCAATTTATCTCAGGACATAATTTACTTCCACCCTTCCCATCGCCTCAGGGAAGACCCCTCATCAGCTCCTCAGGTATATCTGAACATACCCCCAAACTCCACCCCTGGCAAAGGCCATAAAAGCCTCAGTGTCCCTTTGTTCTAACTGAGAGAATTCCTCATCCTTCCCCACACTCTCTCCATCTCCTCAAAGAAAATAAAGCCTCTTTCCCTTCTTCCTTCTGCCCGTTTCTCTGCTGCCAAGTACCTATCACAATCATTTTCTTAGTTATCTTCTCAAAATTTGGCAAGAATGACCACATGCTTCTCTTTGACACTTTCTTTCCTCAAATTCCACCCTAACTTTATTTCTTGTTTTTTGTTTTCTGCTGCCAGATTTCTCAGATACATCTGATAAAAGACTTGGATCCTTTATAATTTATCATTAAAGCAACTCAATAAAAATCTGGGTGGCCAGGCTTGGTGACTCACACCTGTAATCCCAGCACTTGGGAGGCTGAAGCAGGAAGATCATTGGGAGTTTGAGACTAGCCTGGGCTACAAAGTGAGCTCAAGGCCAGCCTGAACTGCATAGTCAGACCCTGTCTCAAAAAGACAAAATGAAAAAAA
>NW_004524681.1:9512928-9525518 GCF_000260255.1 Octodon degus
AAATAAAACAACTAGTGATGTTTTAGTAGTTGTCATAGCTTCAGTTTAAAATGTAATTACTAATACACTCAACAGCATAGGCAAATCTCAAAAGTAATTGTGCCAAGTGCAAAAACCAGACATGGAATATGATTTCACTTGTGCAGCAATTTTGAGGCGGCACATCTACAGTGGAATAGGGCATATTGATGTGTACCGGGGCAGGGCGACCAAGGGAGGTATTTACTGCAGTGGTCTTGTGGGAACTTTTTTGTAGATAGATGATAGAAATTTCCTATATTTTAATTATGAAGATATATACATAAATTCATAAATTTGTCCAACTCATCAAAATGTACAAGATAAAAGGAACGTTGATTAATTTTATGCTATGGTTTTTTGTTGTTCTTTTATTGTACTGAGAGTCAAACTCAGGACCTTCGCTTGCTAAGCACTGAGCTTCATCCCCAGCCCTTGTGCTATGTTAATTAAGCCTCAATAAAACTGATTTTGTTCCAGCGTCAATTACCTGGACAAATTATTAACAGGGATAAATTTGTAAGTTTAATGAAATCTACAAACAAATAATGAGTCTAGATGTACACTATAAAAACTAAAATTTTATTTGTATAAAAATTTTTGTTTAGAAACATAATTTAATGTTCCGGAAATGCCATATCTGTTTTTCTGTCCCACTCAGTCCTTTAGTATCTGCAGGAATACAAAAATTTAGCAATCTGTGAGACACATTTATTAAAATTACTTGTTTTCTTCAGAGGCATGGAAGCACTCTAAGCAGTTTGCTAAGAGAGCATACTTTATGCTGTGACCATCAAATGCAAGACCCTAAACATAAAGCTAGGCATGGTGATGAACACCTATAGTTCCAGCACTAGGGAGGCTCAGGCAGGAGGATCGTCATGAGTTCGAGACCTAACTGGACTACATAATAAGGTCAAGGCCAGCATGGACTACATAGCAAGACCCCATCTCAAAACAAAACAGATCCTGTAGGTATACAAAAAGCATGAGCAGAAATCTTTAGGGCAGAGAGACCCCAGGGATGCATACAGCTGATTTAACAAAACAGGCTAAAGTGTGGGCTGATTGCCATGTTGTATAGAACAATCAAATAAAACCACAGGCTGAGAAGTAATTCTGATACCATTATGGAGTCACACTTTCTTAGATCATAGCACCAGAAGAAATTCAGTCATACCCATGAGCTTCCTTTCAAGCTAATGCCACTCTTCCCCCACGTGGGACTCTAAAGAGCTCCTCGGCCCTGAAGAGGTCCCACAGGTTTCCAGCCCTGGGCAGCAAAAGTTCCCACCCACGGATACCTGGAGAGAGAGCGAACTGCATTTCCTTCCAGACCATGTACTGGATGGGACCTCGGAACAGGCCCGGGGCCAGCTTCCTGGAGATCAGCCCTTGGGGCACCAGCTCCCGAGTTCCTTTATCCAAGCTGCAGGGGACAAGTCGTTTATTCCGAGACACTCTCTGGGGACTGAAGAAGGGCATCTGGAGGACCACAGGGAAACACTTACCTATTCAAGAGATTTGTGATGTCCTAAGAAAAGAAAGCAGAAAGGTAGAAGTCAGGCGCCTGCTCATCAGTTCCAGGAATTCTCTGTTGGTTCTGACCAGCACCAGAGTGAGCACCTGTCCTCCCCTGCACAGGTGCTCCCCAGCTGATTTCCAAGGTCCTCCTCCCTTCCCATGCTTTTGCTCCTCTGCGCCTCCCATCTGACCCAGGATAAGCTGCCTTTCCTTGCTTTTGATTTCCTAGAATTCCCTTTTACAAGGAACAAAAGAGAAGCCAATAGGACAATAACTGAGGGTAAATGTTGTTTTGTTTCAGAGTCAGGGCCTCGTGCACACGCTAGGTAAGTCCGTGCCACATGCCTTGCCCTTCTTACTTTACTTTGAGACAGGCTTTTGCCAAGTTGTACAGGGTGGTCTGGAGTTTATGATCCTCCTACCTTGGCCTCCCAAGCAGGGATTACAGGTGCCACCATACCCGTGAGTAAGGTTATTTTTTACCCATATTTCCAGAGGGTCTCAGAAAAAAAACACAGCAGCCATTCCTGGCCCTTTCCTCCTCTGGCTAAGCTGCTGAGGGAACAGCGTCCCTGCACAGTGCCCAAGGTGGTTTCCTGTCTTTTCAGTAAGGCCAGCATATGATTCCCGCGAGCCAAAGATTCAGCACAAGCTGTCACATTCTTACCTTTGAGTACTGAATCTTCAAAATTCTTTATAGAAAAAGCTGAAATCAGTATCACATATTGTGGTGTATGGGGTTGTGTCACACTGTTGTAGGCAGCCGAATTATATAGAAATATTATAGGCAGTTAGACAGGGCCTGGCCCTCAAGGAGACAAGATGGAAGACAAGGTGACTTTGCAACTTGGAAGAGACAGACACTCCCATATGGGCCATGCTTGAAGACTGAGACAAAAAGAGGAAGCACAGCTACATACTTCCCTAGGAATGGGAATTAGGGATGGATATCCTAAATAGTATCAATCAACTTGAAAGAGCCCAAATGAGTCACTAGCCCAACCCCCAACAGGAGGAGACCCTGTCCCGTATTCGTGCCCGCTTGCTATGTGACTCGCTTTCCCATTTGATACTGGATTTAATCAATTTTACCTGAGCAATGGTGCTTTTAATCTCATTGGTTGATCACAGTTTTGTCCCCCCTCATGCCCAACTAAGCAGTTCCCATGTCTTCTCCACCACCTCAGACCTGCCTCACCACATGGTTTTCCTCTATAAAAGTCCCTAGAAGAGACAACTTTCCCGGGGAGCTACCCGCTCAGGCCCCCCCCCCCCCGTCCCTCTCTCGGGACAGGAGCTTTTTTCTCTCAATAAATATATTCTGCTCATAACCTCCGTTTGTTCCTAAAATTCATTCTTCGGTTTTAGAGAACATGAACTCGTGCAGATCAGGTCCAGAGATCGTTTCTTCCCGTGTCATTTGGAGGTTCCCTATATTGTTTGGAGGTCACCCACCCAAGAACAGTTTCTCTCCCTGGATCAACACCACATACCACACACCACACTCCTAGCACATCACACCAATGTCTACCAAATAGTGCTGTGAGGCTGGGGTCACACACCCCCATACAATACAATACTATTAGTGGGATTTGATTATCTCAATTTTTTTGCAGAGGGGGCAGTTACTGGGAATTAAACTCATGACCTTGCACTTGCCAGGCAGGGACTACATCACTGAGACTCTATCTCTGACCCTTAGTATCTCATTTTCTAGGAGGATGAAAGAAAAACTTTCTGTGTAGTATAAGGCAAAAGCGTCCTGCTTTTTTCCTAGAGAAATTTTGAAAAGCATCATAGCAGCTCTGTGTTGTTTCGTTTTTCCTTTTCTTTTGTTTGGCCCACATGGTGAAAAGCCACTGCCACAGGCCTCCCAGCCCCCACTGCCATCAATGGACCCGAATCCAGGGCAGTCTCACCTTGAGGAATTCGAAAGCGTTCTGCTGCTCCATCCGAGCCTTTATGCTCGCCAGCATGTCTTTGGCGTGGAGACACTGCTCCCGGAGCTGGCTCAGGCTGTGCTCCATCTCCTCACTCAAGGCTCTCCCTTCTTCCCGGAGAGCGTTGACGATGTCCTTTTCTTTATTGTGCAGAAACTGGTGCAGCTTTAGAAACTCCAGGGACACATGCTCCTGCAGATGCACCTTGTCTTCCTGGAAACTCCAGGAGCAGCACAGGTATTACTGAGAGCAGCCATTGGCGAGGGGGTCCCACGCCACAACTTGGGGAACCCCTGCTAAGTGCAGCCCTTTGGGAGAGTCTGCCTGCTTTCCCAATTGGCTTAATAGTTTAGGATGGGGGGCTGGTAAGATGGCTCAGTGGTCTAAAGCACCTATTTAGAACAAGCTTAGCAAAGCACAGGGACCACGGTTCAATCCCCAGCACCACATGCCAGCCAGCCCCACCCCCTGGTGGGCTGAGCTGGCCACACACACACACACACACACACACACAAACAAATAAATAAATTTAAAAAAAAAATAGTTTAGGATGAAAGGGGCAAGGTGGACTCTAGGTTCTTCCACCTTAGTTCCTGGTTCTGCTTTCTCTAACAAGCTCTCCATGTTAGAATTGCCTGAGAGTGTCCCAGGTGCTTTTCCCTCCTCCTGTGCTTTCTTTCTGGGCGGTATCCTCTCCCCACACCTTTACACATCCCTTCATGATGATCTCCAGCCTTGGCCAGCTTCTGAGCCCCATATCCTGCGATCAGCTGCTGGGCTGATACTGCCTCTCACTTCTAATCAGTTTCCTCCTCTGGCCAGTGTTTGTTTCCAGATGATATGTTGAAGCTCTTCCTTCCCTGCAGCGTCACTGCCTGTCTAGGCCCAGCTACTGCCTTGGTTCTCTGGGACCCCATAGTAGTCTTCCAACTGTGGTCTTTGTCCCTCCTTCTCCTCCAGCCTTTCTCCACCCAGCCATCAGAGATATTTGCAAAATGAAATGAAAGCACGTCCTGTTTACCTCTCTTTAATGATTCCTCAATATTCTGAAAAGGAAGTTTAAAATGCTAACATTTCTCCACAAGGACCACATGACTGAGCCCGTATCTGCTTGAGTATTATCTTGCTTAGAGTAGACCAACTTCATTGTCCTGTTTCTGATTTAGCAAGCAGCTAACTTCCGGTCTCAGGTCTTTCTCTGTGTGTTTTCATCTTCCCAGAATACTTTTCTCGGGACTGTTTTTGTGTCCTCTCATCTGGCTCTCTTGGTTGTTATTTACCCCTGGATTCTCACCTTTAATAAGTGACTTCTTCAGAGGATACTGTCTTGTTCCTCCATTTATATATGCTTAACATGCCCCATTTCATTTATAGTACTAATCACTATTGTTGATTTATTGTTATTGATGAACTGGTTTAATTAATATCCCCTACTGCCAGAATTTGACATAATAACTGACCCACTCAGTAACTATTTGTTGAATAAATCAATGTGAACTCTAACAGTTGAACTGTAGATCCATCCTTCTTTCCATCTGTCATTCCCCTGAGCCTACATATTTCTTCTTCTCCATGTCAAATGCCAAAGAAGGCTTTCCTACATAAATAACTAATGAAGAACTGGCAGCCCTGCGTTAGCTCCCCAACTCAGGGCCTGATCTGCCAAGTCTCTGGCCTTCACTGTTGTTCTAAAGCTTCTGTGAGGTTGGACGTGTAAGCAATAGCTTTATTTAGTTTAGAAACTGCTAAGAAAGATCCAATCAAGTTGGAAAGGCATGAAACTTGAGAGGTCTCTCAGCCCAGGATTCCTTGGTATAAATCCTAGAAAGTGCAGGGCATGGTAGTGCACGCCTGTAATCCCAGAACTCTGGAGGCTGAGGCAGGAGGATCATTGTAAGTTTGAGACCAGCCTAGGCCACAAAGTGAGCTCAAGGCCCGCCTGAACTGCATAGTGAGACCCTGTCTCAAAAAAGACCAAATAAAATAAAACTAAACCTTAGGAAGGAAAATAATTTCCTTGAAAGGAGCAATTTTTAGTGAATTGATAAATTCCTTATTTTAGGGCTGGCCAAATAGCTCAGCATATTAAAGCACCTGCAAGCAGGCACAGGGGCCGGGGGTTTGATCCCCAGGCCTGCTGTGCTGGCTCCGCCCCCGGGGCACACTGAAATGGCAATTGAGACTGGGCGTGGTAGCACGTGCCTGTAATCCCAGCTCTTGGGAGGCTGTAAACAGGTGGATCACTATGAGTCTGATCTAGTAGTGAGACCATGAACACCCTGTAGACCCTTTCCTAAAATACAGGAAAAAAAAAATAATTTTTTTTAACTCCTTATTTTACCATAAAAAGATTAGACAGATCTAAGCCCTACTTAGTGAATACTTAGTGGCTCAACTATCAAAAGGAGTGGGCTATTAAGGGGAAAATTAATCTGCTTTGCTGTCAATTACTGGCAGCCTCTTATGGGTTAAATCTAAAATGTCCCCCATGGGCCAGCTCATGGGCTTAGGAATGGATTGCAAGGACCCTGACCTCACCTGTGGATTAGCTCATAGCTGAATGGGCTCTGAGGAGGAAGGGCTCTGCAAAGGGACTGGGGCATGGGGGCATAACCCCGGGGGGCCGGCTCTTGCCTGGTCCTTGTTCTGTCACTCTTACCCTTACTTTGCTCTCTGGCTGCCATGAGGTGGGCAGCTTGCCTCTGCCAGATCCTTCCACCAGGACGTTTCTGTCTCACCACAGACCCAGGGCAGTGGAACCCAACAACCAGGAGCTGAAGCTGGGAGCTAACGCTAGCCTTTCCTCCTGTGTCTATCTCAGGCAATTTGTCACAGCATCAGAAAGCTGTGGTGGTGCACACCTGTAATCCCAGCACTTAAGAGGTGAGATGGGAGGGTCACCATGAGTTTGGGGCCAGCCTGGGCTACATAGTGGGTTTAAGGGCAGCCCAAATTACATAGTGAGACCCTATATCAAACAGACAAACAAAAAAGCTGACCTAAACAGAACATTGCTACTGATAGGTGGAGTCAGTGTCTGTCCATGTAGTTTTGGTGCACAGGAAAAGTTTGGAAAATTTTGGAAAAGACAGGGAAGGCCTAGAATGCTCTAAGCAAAACTTGCCAGGAATTCTGGTGTGGGCTAGGAGATCCAGAATGCTGATGATAACGCAGGCAGTGAAGAGTGTACTCAGAGACTTCAGATGGGGACAGCACTCTACTCGGAATTGCACCCTTCTTGTTATGCTCTGTCAAAGAAGTTACCTACATCTTATCCATGTCCTAAAAGTTTGTATGAGACTCAAGGGAAAGGTAATTGAGTAGTTTATTTGGAGAAGAAAATTTTAAGGCAGTGTAACATGTAGGGTGTACTATGGGTATCGCCATTAGCCTTCAGCCAGATTTATAATGGATTTCAGGAACAAATAGCAGCACAGAAAAATTTAAATTATTTTCAGTTTGGCCAGAAAAGAAGACTGTGTAAAGCTGGTGACAAAGAAGGTATCATTGCAGAAGAGATTAGCACCACGGAAAAGAAACCAGGTAGCGGGCATGGTGGCGCATGCCTGTAATCCCCGAACCTGGGAGGCTGAGGCAGGAGGATTACCCAAGTTTAAGACCAGTCTGGTTTACATAGTGAGTTCAAGGCCAGCTTGGGCTACACAGTGAGACCCTGTCTCACAAAAAAAAAAAAAAAAAAAAAAAAACCAAGCAGCCAAGTGCTTTGCACTGGGACACATAGAGAGATGTCTTGAGGGCATCTCAGAAGTCAGCAAGACCTCACCTGTTGGTTGTAGGCTCAGGGATGTAAATGTGTGCACCATCTAGGGAACTGGCTCCTGGGATCCACTTCGCCATGCTCACCTGTCCAGACACTCAAAACCAACCACAGCGGGTCCTACCTACTGCTCCAGCGGGCACCATTCCTAGTGTCATCTGCACGATACCGAATGCAGGAGCTCAGGGAGCATGATGGCTTCCACCCAAAGAAAAACCTGAGAGGCCAGGCTGTCCTTGCAGTGTGAGAATCACTGCAGTCAGCCCCTGAGAAGGTGGTGTACGAAGCTCTGAGAGAGAAACAAGGTGCATTAGAGACCCCAGGAAATCAGAGATGCCAGGAACATGGACCATCTGCCCAGGAATGCATGGGCACTAAGTAGAGCCAGCCCAAGACGGTGGCCATGGGGACTGCAAGTGTCAAGGCTGAGGGGGGCTGCTCAGGCTCTGTGGGGTTTGCATTGTGCCGACACATGCCTTGGACACGAAACAGGAACTACAAAATGTGGTATTTGGCTTCCTGGGTGTCAGTCCTGCTTCCTTCCTGGGTGTCAGTCCTGCTTCCTTCCTGGGTGTCAGTCCTGCTTCCTTCCTGGGTGTCAGTCCTCCTTCCTTCCTGGGTGTCAGTCCTGCTTCCTTCCAGGGTGTCAGTCCTGCTTCCTTCCTGGGTGTCAGTCCTGCTTCCTTCCAGTCCCTCCCTGTTACCCTATCCCTCCCTTTTGGAAAAGGAATATCAGTGCTGTGCCAAGTAATCTGGAGAATGTATGATTTGCTATTTAAATTTGGAAGAGGGAGAGTACTAGGGATCGGGCTCAGGATCTTGTGCTTGCCAGGCAGGCGCTTGCGCTGCTGAGCTATATCTCCAGCCCACTTTTTAAATTCTTTTAGGGGCTGACAGTTGAGAGTTGCCTTGAGTGTCATAGGAGACTTTGGATTTTGGGTAACTGTGGAACTTTTAAGACTTCAGAAAATTTTAGAGATGTACTAAATACATTTTTCACAAAGAGAGGGATATGAGGCTTTGGGGCTAGGGATAGAGAATTATGATTTGGATCTAAAGAGCCCCCCAGAGGCCAGCCGATGGCCTCCAGAAGAGCTGGGTCCTGGGACATTCACCTCACCAATGGCCACCAGTTCATTGATGTATTCATAGCTGAAGCAGCCGTTACCAGTAGGACCAAGTTGAAGAAAGTGGGTTGTGGGGAATGAACTGGGGAACTGTATGTTGTCCCCAGTCCCTTCCTATCTGCCTCATTTCCCTCTTTTCTCTGTGCTCTCTGATGTTTCTGTCTTGTCTAGGCCTAGAGGGAGCAGGCAAAACTTTGCTTCTAAAGTTTCAGGCAAACCATGGCCTGAAACTTTGGAAGCAACAAATCAAAATAATCCTTTCACGCTCTCAATTATTTACCTCAGGTATTCTGTCATAGCAGTGAAAAGCTGACTAACACAGAAAGTATTCCACGAGCATATTTCTTTCTGGTCTATTTCGTCAGTTGTCTAATTGTGCAGCCATTTGCAGCCTTTTTTGTCTTTTTGAGACAGGGTTTCACTGTGCAGTTCAGGCTAACCTTGAACTCACTTTGTAGCCCACACTGGCCTCCAACAAACTCCTAGAGATCCTCCTGCCTCAGCTTCCTGAGTGCTCAGGATTGCAGGCATAGGTTGATAATATGTGCACAGGCACCTCTGCGTCATCCCACCTCCCCTGCTCCTCCTCACCTTGCAAGAAGCAATAGCATCCTTCTGCTTGTTCCTGAGAGACTGCAGTTCCTTCAGGGTTGTCTCCATTTGATCCTGGTAAATGGCAAGCTCCTCCTAGGAACAGCAAAGAGTACTAACCCACGCCAGCGTGGGGAGCCAAGGCTATCTGCAGAGCCCAGTGTGCCAGACAGCTTAGTTCCTGTCTCCTGAGAAATTGTGACTCAGACTAAGAATGTCTCGGTGCTTGTGTAATGTGGACAATGGAATTGATCCCCAGCACCACAGAAAGTTGTGAATAGCAGAAAAACGTAGCTGCATCTTAACGGCCAACTGCACCAGTTTTGTTTTGTTTTCATACCACCAGGGATTGAACTTGGGACCTTGCACTTGCCAGGTAAGTACTTATGCCACTGAGCTATATTCCTGGCTGCACCAGGTTGAAGAAGGCAATGGGACTCTGTACATTTTGTCACTCTAGTTACACCATCCTCACCATCTGCCCTTTTGCCTCTGTTGTCCTCACTTGGACCACTAGTTTCTTCCCTCTGCCTACCCACACAGGAATGATTTTCTAGCTCAAGTCCTACCCCTTTCATCATGGTGCACCCTCTACTTTAGCTTTCTCTAACCCTCTCAGAAATTCTAAACTGTTATGAGTTACAAATGTGATCCCTCAGTCCTACATTATCTCAGCCAGGTGTGGTAGCACATGCCTGCAATCCTGAGCACTCAGGAAGCTGAGGCAGGAGGATCTCTAGTTTGTTGGAGGCCAGCGTGGGCTACAAAGTGAGTTCAAGGTTAGCCTAAACTGCACAGTGAAACCCTGTCTCAAAAAGACAAAAAAGGGCTGAGGAGATAGCTCAGCAATCTCAAGTGCTGGCCTGCAAGTGCAGGGACCCAGGTTCCATCCCTGGTACCACACGGCCACCAAAACCGGGCATGGTGGTACATGCCTATAATCCCAGCACTGCAGACTGCAATCGTCCTGCCTCAGCCTCCTGAGTGCTGGGATTACAGCCATGTGCCATCATGCCCAGCTTGTCCTGTTAATTTTAAGCTTGACCAAGTTCTGAAACTTAGCACAAGAACAGTCACTTGCACATCCACCTTCTGTGCACTGTGAGACAGGGAGCCCACGAGAGCCCTGCACGGCACCTTTCCTGTAAACAGCCACGAGGGAGAAATTGCTAGGTGAAACGTTTCGTATCCTGAGCACAGTGAGATTTCTCATTATTATCTGGTTAAAGGAGTGAGGTGGGCAGGGAGAGGCAGCCCCACAGAACACCTCCCTGGCTCCCTCCCGGGCTGCCTGCCCACCCACCGTGAAGAGTCGCACCGCGTCTGGGATTTGCAGGAACTCCTTAGACGGGCCCATGGACAGGCGCGCGTCCTTGCACTGGAAGCAGACCAGCTTCCCGTCGGGCTTGCTGAACAGCTTCAGGTTCTCGCCATGCTCCGAGCACTGCGGCTGGTCCTTGAGCAGGGGCAGCTTCTTCACCTTCTCCACCAGCTTCTCCAGCACGAGGTTGAACGTGCAGTTGCTGTACTGGCACAGCATCTTGCACTCGGGGCAGAAGGTCTCCTTGGCTTCCAGCTTCCAGAAGTTCTGGATACAGGCTTGGCAGAAGTTGTGGCCGCAGCTCAGCATCAGGGGGTCACTGAACCAGTCTTTGCACAGCGGGCAGTGCAGCTCTGTGGTAATGTCTTGCATCGCCACTTTCGAGGGGATGCGGGTGGCTGAACTGTTCACTTCCTGGTTGCCTGGGCGGGTGCCAGAGGAGGCTGTGGAGGGAGCCTTTGGGAGAGAGCAGCTTCAGTGAGCCCTTTCCTGCTCCCCAGACGGCAGGCTCCGTCCTAAAGCAGCTGACAATCAGTGCAACTACCGTTAAGCTGTGTAATCTCCCCTTTCAAAATGATCAAAACTTCAGTGTTTTCCAGCATCATAACTTATGACAGCTAAACTTTAATAGAGAACCAAGGCAGAGAAAGAAAGAGTAACCAGCCGAAGAAACGCATTTTTCGCGTCCCTCTCTTCACCCACCTGCCCACTGCACCAGGGGAGTGTTTTACTTTCGACCTCTGTGCCAGCTGTTGCATTTATTTTTATCCTCTAGCTGTCATATACAACAAATTGGAAGACCAGCTTCCTCCTCAGTCAGAGGCGCGTGAGCATCAGTGACCCAGGCACCTCCCCTTTCATTTTTGAAGGTCACATTATAGAAATACAGATACAGAAAGTTCAGAAATCTGGTGTGTAGCTCAATGACTTTGTGAAATGAAATACATTGCTGTAACAGTTATACTGAGGAAAAAACAGAGCATAACAGCCGAGTGTGGTGGTGTGCGCCTGTAACCCCAGCACTTGGGAGGCAGAGGCAGGAGGTTACAGGGCCTCAATATGTAGTCCAGAGACTGAGCGTGGTGGTGCGCGCTTGTAATCCCAGCACTTGGGAGGCAGAGGCAGGAGGGCTGCTATGAGTTCAAGGCCAACCTGGGATACAAAGTGATTTCAAAGTCAGCTTGAACTGCATAGAGAGACCCTGTCTCAAAAAGAGGAATGAAAGACAGACAGGCAGACAGACTAGATCCCAGAGACTGTTTCCAGTCATTGCCTCTCCAAGGTTGACCCTCTCCTGATTTCTAGCTATTAATTCTGCCTGATTCTGTATTTTATATAAATGTGCGCTTAGAAACATACCCTTCTCCTTCTGAGTCCTTTCTTTTGTTCATTACAATTGTGAGATTTATTCCTATTCTGTAGATGCATGCAGCCAATCTTTTTTTGATTGAGACAGGGCCTCAATATGTAGTCCAGAGACTGAGCGTGGTGGTGTGTGCCTGTAATCCCAGCACTTGGGAGGCTGAAAACCAGAGAATCACTACGAGTCCAATCTATGTAGTGAGACCCTGTAGACCCTGTACTAAACAACACACATTAAAAAAGGACACTATGTAGTCCAGGGTGATTGACTGGGTTTTATGGTTAATTCATTTTGCCAATTGTCAGTTGGCCAGTCCTTGTTACATCCTGCAGGGGGCGCGGTCAGAGCTTGTTGCACATGTGTACGACAAAGCTGTGTTTGTACAAATGTGTCAACATGAAACCCGCCAGTCAGTTATTCCAGTCAGTTATACCAATTATGTCCCTGTGAAATTGACCAGCACTAATTTGTAAAAACTTCATCCTCTGCTGTGAAACACAGGATTGATCATACAATATTTAATGAGCATTCATTGTGCAAATTGCTTTACACAGAGATTTAATCTTTATAATAAGCCCACAAGATGGGTATTATTATTTCTCTCTTAAGGAAAATGAAGCTCAGAGCACTCGAGTAGCATTCTTGGGTCACAGTTACTAAGTGATGGAGCCCAAATTTGTACTCTTTATCTGACCTCAAAGGCTGTCAAAGCCACTCACTGTGCATTGTGGAATTATATTTATTAATGACATCAAATTTGTGAGGCAAACTGCCTGGCTCCAGTTTCTACTGCTCTGGAGGAAAGTTTTAAAAAAAAGAAAGAAAGAAAAGGAGGAGAGGGGCTGGAGAGATGGCTCAGTGGTCTGAAGCACCTACTTAGAACAAGCTTGGCAAGGCATCAGGGACCGTGGTTCAATCCCCCAGCACC
>NW_004524681.1:9525724-9526645 GCF_000260255.1 Octodon degus
AAAAAAAAAAAAGAAAGAAAAGGAGGAGATTCTGAAATTTCAGCACCTGGAAATCGCTTAGGAAATCACATCCATTGCTGTCCTTGAGGGGCAGATCTAACCATAAATCCGAGAGAGGGATTGACATGCACCCCTATAATCTCTATAAACCCTGGATGGCTGGGCTCACCTGCGACATCACCGCCTCCCCTGCTGCTCACTGCACACCTTCTCAGAGAATTAGAAAGGGGAAGGCATAGGCTGGGATGTCCCAAGACATTTGCCAAAGAAAGCACTTTTCTCAGGATATTTCTTTCCTCTGAGAAGAGGTGGACTGTGAATTTTTTACTTCTTGGAGCTGCTTAGAATTAAGAGGGATCTTAAGTCAACTCTCTGCCTCTGCTTGAACGTTCTAAGAGGCCACTCAGCCGGAGTGGTATGCCCACCTGTGATCCCAGCAGCTCACAAGCCGCAGAGAATTGTGGTCCTCCTGCCCACCCCAGCCCTGTTTTATTTTGAAACAGTCTCATTACGTTGATGGACAATTAATGGGCTGACCGCAAACGTGCAGTCTTCCTGCTTCAGCCTTCTGAGGAGCTGGGATTACAGGTGTCTGTCTCCCCGCCCCAAATTTAGTATACCGTTTACTCTAGTTTTTCTCCACTCGATGTGGTGGCTTTCATTACTGTCTTAACAGCTTCTCCAATATAAATTCTCAGTTATTTCAAGGCTTTGTATAAAAACGGCACATTGTCACAAATTAAATATTTCTGCGAATTTCCTTTCATGGGACAAAAATCCACGCCCTGCCTCGGTTCCTGCAAGAGCAGCGGCGCTAGAAGGGCCGCTCACCTCCATGAAGCTCGCTCGTCCGGCCACCAGGGGGCAGAGCAGGCCGCTTGGATCAGCTCCTTGGGCTGGGGCGGCGGCGGCGGCGAGGAG
>NW_004524681.1:9527660-9537827 GCF_000260255.1 Octodon degus
TTTTTTTTTCAGAACCGGGGATTGAACTCGGCTTGCACTTGCCAGGGAAGCGCTTATTCCACTGAGCCATCTCCCCGCCCCACAGCCCTGATTCTGTACTTACTTGCTTTCTATTTATAACATCTGTCTCTGGCTTCTCCAGTTTTCACTTCTGCCTTGTGTAATGTGATTTGTTTTTGATGTTTCATTTTAATTTTGAAAAGAACTTTCTGTAGGTGTTTGTGGTGGTGCTAGGTACGGCATTCTCATCTTAGCATCTGGGCATCCGTTCTCACCTTCAAAAACTTAAAGCAGGCTGGCTAATCTGTGTAATGTGCATTTATTTTACCCACTTGGGAGCAAAGATCTGAGGACCGTTTTAGGGAAGGCTTTCGGGAGTGAGTCAGCAGGCAGGTATTCAGGGCTTAGGAACAGGCAGCTCAGGCACTGTAGAAGCAACGGCTGTGTGCACAGCCGCCAGTCAGCGGGAGACATGGCGGAGCCCCCACCCCATCAGTCAGTGCCCTGAAGGCCAGAGGCCTGAGCCTGCTAATGTGTTCAGGGGAAGGTCTGGAGAAATAAGGGATTTTTGTGAACTCTTGGTGGGAGTGTAAAGCCTTACACGACGTCAGGGGCGGGGCTGGATGAGATTGTTCCTGCTGCCCCTCACAGGGCATCTGCACAGAAAGAGCCTGTCAGCCACAGCATCAGGCAGCAACTCATCACAGCCACAGCAGGAGAACAGCGAGCATCCACGGGCTGGTGCCCTGCAATCCTCCACAGCAGTTAAGATTAACAAAACTGTATCCACATTGACAAGTCACGTCCCACGCTTTACTGAATGAAACAGGCAGCTTGCAGGATACGCAAAGCATGCCAAGCATGACTAGCTCAGATTATGTGAACTAAGCCTCAGTGCTAAGAATGTTTGCCAAGCGTGGTGGCCCACGCCTATAAGCCCAGCATTCTGGAGGCTGAGGCAGGAAGATCTTAAAGGCAGACTGCAGTATAGAGCAAGACCTTGTCTCAAAATAACAAAAGAAAATTTGTCTATGTTTCAGAGTCTAAATAGATATACAGGAATAAAGAATACCAATTTTAGCCAGGATTGGTGGCACATGCCTATAATCCCAGTACTCGAGAGGCCGAGGCAGGAGGATTGTTGGAAGTTCAAGACCAGCCTGGGCTACGAAGTGAGCTCAAGACCCACCTGAACTGCATAGTGAGACCTTGTCTCAAAAAGACAGAAAAAAGAACAACAATGAAAAAAAAAAAAAAAAAAAACACACCCAATTCAAGTTTGTGGCTAACCTCAGTATAAGACTAGAGGATGAATTGGAGAGAGCAAATGAAGGGCCCTGATCATACTTTTAGCTGTTCATGATCTTTTCAAAAACATATTTGAAGGGTCGGGGAGATGGCTCAGTGTCAAAGTGCTTCCCTGGCAAGCTCAAGGGCCTCAGTTCAATCCCCGGTTCCTCCCCCTCTCAAAAAATATATATATATTTGAGAAAGCAAGAGACAGGAAAAGAAATATTGTGGGACTGTCCTGCTTCAAGGTTGTATATGGTGAGATTTTTGGACTTATGTGCAAACATGAGAAGCATAGAATTCTTTATCCTATGTTTAAAATATAATCTAATTTTTAAATGTTTTATCATATTATGTAGGGACTTAAAGTTCAACATATCAATACTTGATGAAAAATACCTGTTCCTTATTATGCCTAAGATGTTTGAAATGCAGTGAGATAGTGAGGTTAAGCTTGATAGCCTAAATCGTTTGATAATAACAATAAGCTTGTCTTCTGGATGGTTAACAACCTAAGTTTGCAGACCAAAATTAGAGAAAAAGGAGGGCTACAAGGAAAGCCAACATTTTGGCCCTAGCCTTCTAAGGTCAATTAAGACCCAGGACATATGAGAACTTGTACTGTGACGTCATGTACCTCCGTAGTGTCCCAAATTTTCTGATCAAGAAGATTATGGGGCCAAAGAGGAAAGTGATCGATGACGTAGAGTGTGCCTAGGGAGAGTCACATGGGGAGAAGACACTCTCTCAGGCTTTCACAGAGAGCACATTGGCCAAGCAATGGCTGTGACTCATCCACATGGCTGACACTGACAAAGGTTCTACAATCTGAGGTACAGGATCTCAGGATAAATCCTGAGGGCATTTCACTGACCTTCTCAGACCAAAAAGCTACAACTCTTGTTGCACAGGTCCTGCTTTACCTTTCTTAACCATCAAGTAGAAAAGTATGAAGACGAAATATAGGAAGTAAAGCCATGTTGTTAGGTTGAGCTGTGGGGGACTCAGGTCAATAATTTCTGACATTGCCAGTTAAACAGAGGACCCAATGCTATTATGGGCTACTGGATTCTTTTGGAATATTTTGCTGAGTTTACACACCTATAATATTCAACAACAGAACTTTAAAAAATTGGGATATAACTATGAATGTCCATTTTGTATCTGTGTATTCAAAGTGGTTGGGATAGATATATAGTTGCATTCTCTTAATGAATAGAATGATTTGTTCTAATGGTGTTTGTAAATAGGATCACAGGTCTGCATCTTGTACAGCAGTTAACCACTGGGAAGAATGTATGCAGTGTATTATTGAAAAAAAAATAACATTTTTGGTCTACAAGCTTTGAAATACTACATAAAGATAACATATGTATATGATAGTACAAATCTGATGATGTCTGCCTATACTTGTACAGAAATTGTGTACCTAAACCCATGCAAATTTTCCTATGAAGAATTTTATTGTTATCAATAAAAAAAAAAAAAAAAAAAAAAAAAAAAAAAATATATATATATATATATATATATATATATATTTGAAATATTTAGTGTGAGCAGTCATGTGCACATCTGCCTCTGTATATGGAAAAACACCAGACCATGGGGGTGGTTATGCTAGTGATGTTTGGGGTGCTTATTAACATTCTTATTTGTACCTGTATTTTCTGAATGTTCTTTAAGAGTGTTCATTGTTCTCTGAAGCAGTGCTTCAGAAGTACTTTCAGGAGCAGCCCCATGGGACCCCTCCTGCCACTGGAACTATTCCTACTCCCCAGTGCTGTTCCCCACTCCTTTTCTCCAGTACATTTATTCTCCTGCTCTTAAACAGAAAGGCCAGGGAAACAGTTCAGTGGCACAAGTGCCTTTCTGGCAAGCCCAAGGGCCTGACTTCAACTCTGGGACCAAAAGAAAAGGAAAACAAGGACTTTCATTTAAATAAACATTTTATTACATCAGACATAGGGCGAGGCAGCACACAGCAGTCCCGCAAAGCCACACCCGGCTCTGGGAAGGAAACTCTCCTCGAAGCCTTTGTGCCTTCATAGTGGCCTTGGATCAAGCAGCTGCAGGATTTCCGCAGTAGCTCTGGGCCTTGTGAGCTGCTGGTCCCCAAGGCTGTGGAGGGTGATGTTTCCATGGTAGGTGATGCAGTTTGAAGTGCACATGGACTTGGGGAGACAACACCACAAACTTTATAGGGGTGCCATTCCCCTAAGCAGCTGGTTAGGGCAGGGCCGCAGAGCTGGTGGAGTTCGCGCCCCAGCCCTGGGGACTGTTCAGAACACTGCAGCCCACATCCATCCAGGAGAGGGTGCAGTGAGTCCTTCAGGGACACGCTGCCCTCCGGATCTGGTCTGCAGGAAGCAGGGAAGTGAGGGGCGGGGGTGCAAGCCTTTACGGCCCTTTACTCCATCCCCAGACTTTGTAAGGGGCCACAAAATGTGGTCGCGTGAATGAACTTTTACAGGAGACCTAATGACCTCGGCTGTGAATGGAAACCCCAGGAAGTGGACGCCACACCCCGCCAGGACCTCAGAAAGACGGGGCGGGCACCTTCTGGCCGAGCCACCCCAGACTCCTCATGCAGGGCGCCGAGCCCACGACCACCCTGCAGTGGGCTTCCCCCTCCCAGGAGCTGGTCACCCTGCTATATTTATGCTGATGTCTACATTCTGCATTCCCAAGAGCACAGAGCGAAGCCGAGATGATTTCTGCGATGTAGCAGCGCCTTGTGTCTGTGCCGCGAGCTTTTGGCAAGCGCTCCAGATAACATACCTGCAGCGGTTTAGATCACATGCTTGAGCCAGACATGGGGACACTCACCAGTAGGCCCAGCACTTTGGGGGGCTGAGGCAGTAGGTACAGCAGTTCAAGCCCAGCCTGGGCAACTTACAAGACTGACAAAAGCCTGACTCAAAATTTTTTAAAAATTTTAAAATTTTTTAAAAGGCTGGAGATGTAACCCAATGCGAAGGGCCTTCTTTTACCCTCCACTCTATAAAACAAAACAAGACAAAACAAAATAGATTCGGGTTTCTGCATCGAGAACCATGAACTGCTGGAAACACCAGCTGACTGCAGATCTGCAGCCTCCTGGCGCTCTGTTCCCACCTCCAGGCAACGCGTGAACAGACCAGGACCCCCAGACGTGGTCCGCAGCAGCAGTGAGGCCCTGCAGCTCTGCTTTGGCTCTCAGCTCTGACACTGGGAAGGGCAGAGCGATTGAGAAGTCTCAGGGGCCGAGGCTGGTAAACAACTCGCCCCAAGGGTTCCCTGGAAACGCTGCTTTCTTCTAGCACCTGCCCCTCCAGGATCCCTGTGCCACAGCCTGCGTCACAAACAGACTCATATGCAACACATGGTGGTTTGGATTAATCACTGTTTAGGTCCCTGCTTCAAAGCCAGGACACCGTGGCTACATTTTCAAGGTTTGCGGAGTATTGGCCAGGGAACAGGCTGTGCAGACCAAGATTATTTGGGTCATCTGTTTTTACTAAAAGTCATGAGCAGATTTCTAGAAAGCACTGTAATCGCTTCTCGGCCTTTTGGCTAAGATCAAGTGTAGACAGCACTGTAAAATGGCACTTGGTTTTATTAGGGCAAATCTTGCCTTGTGACAGTGTGGGTCGCACAAGTAGAAGGCGCCTCAGTACACAGCTGCAACAAGAAACAAGTTAAAGATTTTGACTTACAGACCCGGATGAGGAGGCTCAGTATGCCAGGAGGGCAGTCTTCTGGCAGTGGTCATAAGGGACAGAACAAGGAGCAGGCCAAGAGGGGAGAGCTCGTGGCAGCGCAGGGTGCGCCGGAGGCAACTGGGTGGGATCACTACACATCCAGAAGTCTGAGTTCTTAGCCAAGGGCTCCAGCCAATTAGGTGTGGTGTAGACCATCACCACACCAGGGAGAACTGAGATCTGATTCAGGTAGGGGACAGAGAAACTTGTGTTCAAATGGATACCAAAGGGCTAGCAAGTGTTAGGATTTGGATCTGGTGTCCCCCCAGTCTCAGGTGTTTGAAAAGGAGTGCTTGTCAGAAGCATCAGGCCCCTTCAGCTGATAAAGTGCCTGCTTAGGCAGGGGCCAGGATTTCATCCCCGGTTTGCCATGCCGGCCCCACCCCCAGGGTGTGCTGAGACGTTGATTGAGACTGGGCGTGGTGGTGTGCACTTGTAATCCCAGTGCTTGGGAGGCTAGACTGAGAACAGGAGGATCGCTGAGTCTGATCTACGTAGTGAGACCCTGTAGACCATGCACTAAATACATTAAAAAAATAAAAATAAAAAAAGGAAGCAGCAGGCCCCTGGAGCATGGCTGGGAAGAGTGTATTCTTGTCCCTGGCTCCCCTTCCCTCTCTGCTTCCGGCCACTGGGACGTGAGCTGCTGTCCTCGGCCAGCCCATCCACTGTGCTGCTCCCATCTTGGAGCTGACAGCCCCTGGGCTGAACTCCGTGAAGCCCAGAGCCAAATAACCTGTGCTCCTTTAAGTTACAGGCGTCACAGCAAGGGGAAAGGGGGTAAGACACTGACTCCATGGGTTCTGGTTTCCTGTCAGAAGAGTCACATAGGAGTAGCTGGCATAGAAGCAAGGATTTGTTCTTACACTTGATCAAAAGGGGACAGGGACCCCAGGACCCTGTCCTGGGGGTGTGCAATTCAGGGAACACACTTGGGCACAGGAGGACACAAAGTCAGCTCAGCCTTCAATTCCCTGACCCAAACGGGAAACAGAACCATGCAGTACAGCTTTTGAGGCATCCACAGGGAAAGCAGGGCTTCATCATGCCTCGAAAGGACAGGCGGGTCTCATTAACACCTTAAATCTCTACCCAGGTGTGACTTTTACAATGCGAATCTGGTAGTGGTAGCCATCAGCTCCCTCTGCAACTACCCTACACGTGCACTTGCCTCTGGGCATCTGGAACGTGCTCATCACCTGGGCAAGTTGCTAACTGGGATGGGGAGCAGGGTGGATCAGTCCTGCCTCGGTGGGGTAGATCTGAATGACCTCATTTTGCTTGGCCCTGCTTCTCAGTATCTCTGCTGACCACATGGTCTTCGAAGGCTGAGCTGACTATGTCCTCCTGTCCCCAAGTGTGTTCTCTGAATTGCACAGCCTTGAAGGCTGGTGGGGCCCTCTTTTAATCCCCAATTTCCAAGTATTAACACAGATGACTGAGAGTGCCCGCTGGTGCCTCAGAGGCAATGTACAATTATAAGAATTCTGACCACAGGGGGTGATTGAGCACCCTAAGGTGCGCAGGCTGCTCTAAGTTGTGGCAGTGGGGAAGGAGGTACTTGGCTACCTGGCACTGATCTGATTTTAATCATATGTGGATGAGCATAGTGGCCACCACCTGAAAAGTCAGGACAAGGATCTGCGTCACTTGTTTAGGGAACATCCAACCATCCGCAGTGCTAGCTACAAGGAGACCCTAAATTAGTCAGGGCAGCGAGCAGGCGCTGTCTGTCGGCCGTGGTCTCGCGGGCTTCTCCTGGCATGAACGGCAGTTTCTTCACAACTACCTACCTTGTTTCTCCTGGGAAATACACACAGGAATCCCAGTGGAGCCTTTCTCAGACAGGGCGAATGAGCTGTGTGGAGGTGGATCCACGTGTGGCAGGGTGAGAATGCTGAACACGGTGGGAAGCGGTCTGGACACCCCATTCACGAGGGGGGCACGGTGCAGGTTTGTCTGCCGGCAGCTTTGGGGACTAGCAGCTTACAGCTTACTAGCAGCTTACTATCCTTTCCAAACATTTGCCTGGGCAGCAGGGACCAAGCCCGGTTGGAGGAAGGGTACAAGCTGCCTCAGGCTTTTTCTCAGAGGACTTTATCTGAGAAATTTGTCTTGGGCCAGGGAGATGGCTCAGTGGAATAAGTGCTTCCCTGGCAAGCACAGGGCCCTGAGTTCAATCCCTGGTTCCGCCAAAAAGAAAGAAAGAAAGAAAGAAAGAAAGAAAGAAAGAAAGAAAGAAAGAAAGAAAGAAAGAAAGAAATCTGTCTTAGGGGGCTGGAGAGATGGCTCAGTGGTCTAAGGCACCTACTTGGAACAAGCTTGATAAAGCACAGGGACCGCGGTTCTATTCCCCCAGCACCACATGCCAGCCAGCTGCACCCCCTGGTGGGCTGAGCTGGCCACACACACACACACACACACACCCCAAAATAAATGTTAATAAATAAATAAATTTTAAAAAAAAAGAAAGAAATCTGTCTTAGTTACTGTTTTCTCATTGCTGGGACAAAATATCCAACACCCAAAATTAAGGAAAGAGAGGCTTATTTAACCTCCAGTTGGTGGAGGTTTCAGTCCCTCGTAGGCTGGCTCCAAGGTAGATGGTACTAGGCAGAGGGCAGCCGTTCATGGTGGCAGAAAACAGCAAAGAGCAGAGGGAGGCGCAGCAGCTCGCTGGCGTTTCCCCCTCCTCACATTGTACAGCTGGGGGTGAGGGGGCTGCGGCACAAACTCCAGAAGCTGCCCCATGACTGTGTGAGGCTTGGAGGGACCCCTGAACACAAACCATAGCAAAATCTGATACAGTTTAAATATCACACCAACTTATAATTGAACAATGACATTTCAATGGGTCCTCACTAAGATATGCAGATAATTCCAGGAATACATTTTCTTTTACAGGCGGACGCTTATACTGCTGAGCTATATCTCCAGCCCTATTTTTTGTCTTTTTGAAATAGGATCTCACTGTGCAGTTCAGGTTGGCCTTGAGCTCACTTGGTTGCCAAGGCTGGTCTTGAACTTGCAACAATCTTCCTCCCTTGGCCTCCACAGTGCTGGGTGGGATTACAGGAGTGCACCACCATACCCAGCAGGAATACATTTTAGATACATCTGGAACACCAGAAGAATTTTTCAAAGAAGGGGATTGAACTCAGGCCCTTGCACTTGCCAGGGAAGTGCTTATTCCACTGAGCCATCTCCTCAGCCCCTAGAATGTAGCTAATTTATCTTTTAAACAACTTAACAGTTGTCTTCTGTTGTATGTAATAATGCATAAGGAAGATTTTTATTCAGCAAGCTGTTTTCTTATCTACTTTACATTTGGTTCTGCATTTATTGAAAATTATATGCTGTCAGGCATAGTGGTAGACACATGTACTCCCAGCACTTGGGAGGATGAGGCAGGAGGATCCTTGCGAGTTTAAGATCAGTCCAGGCTACCAAGTGAGCTCAAAGCCAGCCTGAACTGCCTAGCAAGTCCTGTCTGAAAAAGAGAAGAGAGAGAGAAATTATATGCAGTGAACTGTGCCATGAATGTGGGTGGAAAAAAAATGCTATTTTGATAGTTACTTGGGTTTGTTCATTTTACTTCCTACAGGATCATGAATCCTAGCTCAGTATCCAAGACCTGACAGAATTATGCTTGCCGAGTGCCTCTCAAACTTGACAGAAATTTATAGGGAAGCTAAAGTAAAAGCTTGCTTGTGTCTTGCTGTGCCATTATGTCCACGCAGCGTCCTTTACTTTTTTGTGGAGGGGGGGATTGAGACATTCTTACTATGTAGCCCACACTGGCCTCCCCATCGCGGCAGTCCACCTGCCCCTGCCTCCTGAGTGTTGGGGTTATAGGCATGCAAATGCCTTCCCCACCCCCACCTTACACCCCACCCCCACGACCTGAAGCCTGGCCCCACCTCTTCTCTTCTCTACTGTTTCCCAATAGCACCAGCAGACTTTTGCTTGCAGTTACATCATTTTCTTGCAGAGGGCTGCACTGCCCTCCTCCTCACAGCAGTTCTCAGCAGGGACGTAACACTGGATTTTAAAAAGCCCATCCCATACTTTTCTAGTATAAATTTGTACACTAGCGTAATAGTGGCTGGCTCAGCTGCTGCATCTGGAGGATACAGGCAGCAGTCTGTGTCTACCCTGTTGGTCTGAGGGGCAGCAGGGTGGTGGCGTGTGTGCACAAGTGTCAAACGGGGATTTTTGCCCACAGTTGTGCTGCGTCTCACAGTTTGGCATACGTTTATCTGAGCATCATGGTGGTAAAATACACCCATACCATTCTTTTGCTATGTAAACATGTTGCCATAATGGAATGTGGATTTATGTTGATTTTTCTGGTATAAGTAGCCCAATTCAGTACAGTGGCACATGAAAAACCACATTTCCAAGTTTTGGAAGAGGGCAAAAGAGAGTCATCAGATCACTCATACATAGAAGATGACGACTGTGACCTTGGCTGTGTGAGCCAAAGTGCCTGCGACTGTGACATGGAGCAAGAATGAGCTGATCCAGACACAGGACATACAGGCTTTCTTGATTCAGATGATGAAGAAAACGCAATGGGAGTACTTATTTGACCAGTCAAAATAGTCACAACCAAATGGAATGATCCAATGTTAGAACTAGGCCCAAAAATACAGTGAGGACCATGGGAGGGAAGATCGGACTCATAGTGATCCGCCGGTGTTCAGCCTCCCATGAGCTGGAATTACAGGCGTGCGCCACCAGTCTCCGCGTGCCCTGAGGGCAGGAGTGGCACAGCATGCCAGGGATCAAACCAACAGCCCCTGCGTCTGGGAAGCAGGCGCTTTCATCCGCTGAGCTATTTGGCCCGCCCTGAAAATGCTGATGTCCATTTGAAGCACTCATTACATATTTGATGTTTTATTGATTATCTTATTTTCCTGCTAAGTACACATTATACAATATAATAGGAAGCTCCTGACAAAACAGGAAGAGAACAGAGGTGATGAGAAGGGCCTGCCACATAGGAAAGGAAAGCTAAGCACACGTGCTGCCAGTGGGTGAGGTGTGGGCACGGAACATGCACTGTCCCGTGTGGAGACTGCCTTGGGAGTGACAAGTGAAGCAAAGAGGCTTTGTTTGGGTTTTTTTTTTTTTT
>NW_004524681.1:9538807-9540397 GCF_000260255.1 Octodon degus
ATAAAACTCATAAAATCAAAATTAATAATTCCTCAATAGAAATATCCTAAAGAATAAACACAGGTATTATATACCCCCCAATAATGCGCCTTTGTGACAAAACCACCATGATGTCTGTCGGGCTTGCGTAATCCATGGGCCAGCACCTGTCATCTGACAGCATAGGGGTTCTGGCTGCCGTGTGGGCAGGGTGCAGCCAATGCCAGTGTCACACAGGATGACCCAGGCCACTTATTTCAGAGACACCAAGTCACCTGGACTGGAGCCACAAGGGCTGATATAAATGTTTCCTCCTCATTGTGTCTTGGGTTATGGAATAGACTCTGCAGCGAATTTGTATTTTTTATGAATAAACAAACTCATGCAAAAAGAACCTACATGCTTATAAGTTTTTGAATATTTTGAACATTTTCTCCAGGTTTTCAAAGATTTATATTTGTGAGAATTTATCTGAGCTATTGATCTTCAACCCAGTAGAGGAAAACACATGCTAATAGACTGATCTGAAATTATGAGGAGGCTCATAGAGATAAAATAAAAAAGAGAACAGACCTTCCAAGTAACATCTCCAACTGTCACCAAAAGCTTCTCAGCTGGTGGCCTTCTCCCTGAGGAAATCTCTGGTTGTGACAATGGAGAGATGCCATATCGGACATTTGCAAATTAATACAATAAGGTTATAGTCTCCTTTATACAATAATTAAAATGCATAAGGTGAATCTAGAGAAATTAAAGGACTCTTATAAATTACTGAGAAAGAGATCCCAATATACAATACAAGAATGAGGTATTCTTACTGGTGGTGGTGCATACCAGTAATCCCAAAAAGCACTCAGGAGGCTGAGGCAGGAGGACTACCTCGAGTTTGAGATACGCCTGAGCTACAAAGCAAGATCCTGTCTCAAAAACGCAACTGCCCCCCCCAAATATGATGTCATTAAGATGTAGCATAATAGTGCTTTGTAAAGTATTCCAGGACAGGCAAATGCAGGCATGCCTAGTTCATTCACTTCCCTTGTCCTCCCCTAATGGGAGTCAACAATTTAAAGTCAAAAAATACAGTAACTTTTAAACCAGTGATCTAGCACCAAACTTCTAATGCCAAAATAGCTATCTCATGTGTACAGTCAGACCTTCTTATACCGTGACCTACCTGATAGGTCTGGCCCTAGTATGGATTGCTGAACTATTATGGTGGTCATCCAATGTGGCTGAAGCCCTTAAAACAACAGCTCATCTTCCTGGAGATCACCTCCCCCCTTCTCCAACCCAGCTCAGGGTGCAGTTTACTCTCACCTTTCCCGCCGCCTCAGGAAAGACCCCAATAAGCTCCTCAGGTATTTCTAAACACCCCCTCAAGTTCCACCCCAGCAGAAGTCCACAGAAGCCCCGGCTTTCTCTGTCTGAGGCCAGAGGACCCTCCTGCCCCATCTGCCTTCCATCTTTTCCCTGTCTTTGGAGTTAATAAAGGCTTCTTGTATCTTTCTCATCTTTTTACTAAGCTGGTGAAAAACTATCACTACTAGGCTAGCCCAGGCAATCCTCATGTGTCTCAGCATCAAGGGAAGTGAATAGGATTACAAATGTGAG
>NW_004524681.1:9541987-9543475 GCF_000260255.1 Octodon degus
CAGCACCACATGCCAGCCAGCCCCCTGGTGGGCTGAGCTGGCCACACACACACACACACACACACACACACACACACACACACAAATAAAAATTTAAAAAAAAAAAACAACCCAAAACCTTCCTTATCAGTAGTAAAACTGCAAAATTAGAATGAGATTCTATTTCAGCCACTCTAGAAGGGTTTAGACTGATGACCGCAAACCACTGCTTAAATTCCCTCTGAGAATGAAGCATTCCCACAAAGACACAGTTACGTTTACAGCAGCTTCATTCAAAGCTCCAAGTTGGAAATAACTCAGATATCTCCATCAACAACGTGAAATAGAGGGCTGGCAAGATAGCTCACCAGGGTTCAATCCCAGGCACCACATACCGCACTGTTAGGGCACTGAGCAGGCCACGGAGACCCGCCGTGGTGGTGCACGCCTGTAATCCCAGCACTGGGGAGGCTGAAAACAGCTATCACTAGGAGTCTGAGCTGCTTAGTGAGACTCTGTACCAAATACATAAACAAAACCAAACAAATACAAGGAAAAAAAAAAAAAAGGTAAAATAGGCATTCAGACAGGGCTGGGCCCTCCAGAGGTCAGTATACAAGGCAATTTAAGACCAGGCTTCAGGAAAAAGAATGACTCACCCAGATACTTCCTTCCTTTGGGGATAAACAGCAGCGATTGATATTCAAAGTAGGCTTCAGTCACCTTGGGGTGGAGGACCAAGCCTAACCAAACCCTTCCAGAAGGGCCCTTGTCGCTCCCATGTACACTTGCTACTTGACTTGTTTCCCCATTGCGTCTGCATTTACAAGGGACTACCCTTGTAATCTTCACCACAGTCTGGGGTCACCTCCTGCCTACCTTGTGGTCCCTCACTGGACCAATATTACCTAAGCTCCTCTACTTGTAAGCTTACTGATTGGCTGTAGTTCTGTCCCACCTTAAAACCCACCTCACCTCACAGCTTTGCTCCATAAACAAAGAAATGTGGTTGGTGGGTAACCCACTTTCCTGGCCCTCTTCTGACCCTCTCAGACAAAATCTTTCCTTCTCTCAATAAATTCTTCCTACTCTTAACTTCGGTTGTGCTTAGAATTCATTCTTCGATTGGTGAGAACGCGAACTCTGTCTTGAGGACATCTAGCAGGTTGGGAGTTACATTCCTCCAATATCAAAAGTATAAGCACTCATTGGAATGCTTCGCAGCAATGAACGATACTGAAGCCGGTGCCTGCCAGGGTACAGATGAACCCCGAAAAGGAAGAAGACAGACAGAAAGGTTGTGTGCCTGCCACTTTAAGTTTAGATCATTCACACTGGAGGACTGGGTGCTAAGAGCAGAAAACGGCAGGGGGGAACCAAGTCGTGCAGGCCATCCTTGAACCGCAGTCCTCCTGCCTCAGCCTCTTCCTGAGTGGCTGGCAGTCAAGCCAGCAATTAGCAAAAACTCATCAATGTGTACACTAAAAAGAAAACTAAACTAAAACTATG
>NW_004524681.1:9546160-9549440 GCF_000260255.1 Octodon degus
AATGTCTTTACTAAAATAACCAATAAATTTTGTCAAACTAAAAAAATAAATAAATAAATAAATAAAAATAAAGAGCTGGGTTTCAGCACAGAGTGAAAGGACACTAGCACCCAAACCAAAAACAGAAAAACCAATCAGCTGACTTCCACGATTACACAAGGACATCCCTAAAAACTGAGACAGGGGAATTTGGGCGGCTTCCCCGCCGGGTCCGGGTCTTTCCTCCTAGACAGCGACCCCAGGTCCTCGCCGCCCTGCAGGGAGCTAAGACTCGCGACAGAGCCAACCAGCGCAGAACCCCGCCCCTTAGCTCCACCCTTGGCGCCTCGGGTCTTGAGGTCCCGCCCCTTACCTTTCAATCAAGTCAAACGTCGCGCGTAGCAAGCCAATCGCAAGCCAGATCTAGAGGAAGAGGCGGGCATTTTTCCGGAAGTACTTGGAAATCCCTCCAATCAGAGGCTCCGGGCGGGAAGTTTGAATTGTGCTTACGCTAGTTTAGTCGGCGTCCCCGCGTCGGAGGCAAATCTGGCCGTCCAGACTTGAAGGACTCTCATATTTTTACTCTGGTTGAGATTTTCCCCAGAAGTTGCCTCAGGTAGGTGGGTGTTGAGGAAGTAGGGGTGGAGGACGCCGGCCTGCTTCCGGCGAAGGCCGGCGGCTGCGGGCCAGTCGCCGCTCCGAGGGCGGCTGGGGCCGAGTCGCCCGCCCTCCCGAGGCCGTGGCTGAGCCTCCGGGGACTTCAGCTTGTCGCCGTGATGGCCACAGCAGTCAGCGTCTCCCCGCCGGGGCGTGACTTTTAGCGTCCCCTGCCCCGACCTTCAATTCCAGGAGCTCCCCACAAATGCCCGGACCGCTGCAACCGCCCGCGCTGGGCAGCCCCGGGTGGAAGGGAGCCACAGGACGCCTCGCTGCGTCCGAAAGCCAGGCTGCTGGCCCTGGGCCGGCCAGGTTTCCGCTGTGCTAACGCGAGCAGCTACGGCGGATGGCGGTGCGGGAACTGCGGCACCTTCTAGGGCGAAGGTGGTAATCCAGACGCCCTTGACGCAAGCCTGCTGGGTGATTTTAAATGACCGAATTTAGGTTTGTAGCGTTTCTTTAGTATTCAGCAAATTGATACTTGTACACGATAACAACCCACATCATAGAGTTCTTCATGAAAAGCACAGCTCACTGTCATTTCCTCTCTGCTCTTTAAGGAGGATGTTGTTAGCATCCAGGTCAGAAGGATTCTTGCTTTTCTTTCTTTCTTTTCTTTTCTTTTTAATGAGGCAGGCTCTCACTATGCAGTTCAGGCTGGCCCAGAGCTTATATATAGCCCAGGCTGATCTCAAACTCGAAATGTTCCTCCTGCCTCAGCCTCCGAGTGCTGGGATTATAGGCTTGTGCCACCACCTCCGACTCCAGTACTCGCTTGTTATATGTTGCTGGTTGCTTAAAGTTATTGTATGTAACATTTTGTTTATTTTTTGTGTATGTCATTTTTACCTGAAATTTCCCAGGGGACTTCCTTAGATATTCTTTGTTTGTTTGTTTGTTTGTTTTGTTTTTGGCGGAACCGGGGATTGAACTCAGGCCCTTGCGCTTGCCAGGGAAGCGCTTATTCCACTGAGCCATCTCCCCGGCCCCTATTCCTTAGATATTCTTGTTGAAAAGTATATTGTGTGCCTGTGACATTGTAAAGTGTCTATTTGGTCTTCGTCCCTGTTTCTTGGTTTGCGGTTCATGAGCTCCTTGGACTCCCCAAACTGTCACATAAACAGCCTAAGGAGCTGACTGCTTCTGGCCTCAGTGGGCAGGGTGGCTTCAGGGAGATGGTTGGGCACTGGAAGGAAGGAAAGACCTCAGCCCCCCTCTAGAGAGGGGAGCCTGGCCGAGACTGAGTCCATCGCTCCGGCCATTCAGTCGGTCGGGACTGTGATGGAGCCTTCCTAAAAGCCTGGAAGATGAAGGTTTTTAAGGGCGTAAGGCGAGAAACAGATGGACAGTGGTGAGCCCATGGGAGCTAGGAGCTCCGTGCTGCTTCCTGGGCATCTCCGCACCTGTATCCTTTGTGACTGACCAGCAGGTGTGAGTTGTCTGGCCAATTAGTGTGAGCTGAGCAGGTGGGGTGGGAACCTTGAAGCAATCTGTGGCTGGCATTGGCATCATGTGGGCCCGGGGAGGGTGTCTCGTGGGCCTGAGCCCTGCACCTGTGGGCTGTGATGCCTCCCATGGGCAGAACAGGAATGCATCTACTTAGACATTTGGCTGATGTTACTGCCGGGTTGAATACTTGCTTGACAGATGTGAGGGTAATAGGAGAAACTGAGTCTGTTTATTCCTATATTCTCAGAGTACTTTTACTTTTTTATTAATAAAAATATTAAACAATATAGAATTTCACTAAACAAGATGATAGAAATTCAACAATGGTGGTTTTATTATATATTGTTGTCTTCAAATTAGTTGTTCATATTACCAAATAAAAATATACAAAATTGGTCAAAAAATAATTTAAAAAGATTTAAGATCCTTTCAATAAACCAATAGAGGGCTGGCCAAATAGTTCAGCTGATTAAAGCGCCTGCAAGCAGGTGCAGGGGCTAGGGGTTCAATCCTGGGGCCTGGGGCGCGCTGAGACGGCAATTGAGACTGGGCGTGGTGGTAATCCCAGCTCTTGGGAGGCTGTAAACAGGCAGATCACTGTGAGTCCAATCTAGTATGAGACCCTGTAGACCCTGCCCTAAAATACAAACATAATGATAAAGGGAGTGCACCAAGTAACTGAGGCGATTTCTCGCATGCACAAAGCTGATGTGGCAAAATGCTCACAATGGTAATTGTTCCTGAAAGCCCTTTTTCTTGGTCAGAAATATCCAACTTCCTATTTATGACATCTTGTGTGTCTTTTGCTTTTTGTGGTTTTGTTTGGCAGGTTTTTGTTTGCTTCAGTTATTTTATTTTTATTTTATTTGATACAGGGTCTCAATATGCAGCTCAGACCCATAGTGATCTTCCTGTCTCAGCCTTCCCAGCACTGGGATTACAGGCCTGCACCACCATGCCTGGTTAGCAGTAGGGGGATCAAACACAGGTCCTTGCACTTGCCAGGCAGGCACTTAGACCGCTCAGCTATCTCTTCAGCCCCTGCTTTGGGTTTCTTTGAGACAAGGTTTCACTGTTTAGCACAAGATAGCCTTGAAAGTTCAACATATCAATACTTGATGAAAAATACCTGTTCCTTATTATGCCTAAGATGTTTGAAATGCAGTGAGATAATGAGGTTAAGATTGATAGCCCA
>NW_004524681.1:9551080-9552491 GCF_000260255.1 Octodon degus
CAGGATGTCTTCGTATTTCGCCAGCCGTCACAGAAAGGATTTGAGCACTGAGATGATCAGAACTAAAATTGCTCATAGGAAATCCCTGTCTCAAAAAGAAAACAGACATAAGGAATACGAACGCAACAGACACTTTGGCTTGAAGGATGTCAACATTCCAACCTTGCAGAGTAAAGCTTTTGTTGAATTAGATGAGTCTTCTCAAGAACTTGTTCCAAAAAAGGCCAATTCCAAGCCAAGTAAGAGAAAGTCTGTCATCATCTTAAACACTGTACTTTCCAGAGTAAAGTTGGTCCAGTGCCTGTGGGGCGGGGTGCGCTGGATCAGAAGGGCGAGCCTGAGACGTCCTGCTGCAGAACACGGTGTTTTCTAGATAAATCACTGCATCTTGTCTGTGTCGAGGCTTTAGGGCCGCGCTCGACTGAAGCCACTCCCTGTGGTTATTAAACCATTTTATTATCTACATCAGCTTATAGAAAAGCTGATATTTTTCTGGAGCTTCGTTAAGGTCTGTGTTGACAAGATAAATTGATAAGTATAAAAACAATGATTAAGGGGCTGGGGAAGTGGCTCTGTGGAATAAGCGCTTCCCTGGCAAGCGCAAGGGCCTGAGTTCAATGTCTGGTTCCGCAAAAAAAAAATAAAAAAACAGTGATCAAAGAATCTGTGGGAATAAGAATAAGATAACTCAGTGGCTTTAGTGCCTGCCTAGCAAGCGCAAGGTGCTGAGTCCGATCCCTAGTACCCAATAAGAAGGATGATGATGATGCATTGGCAGCAGGAACATTGCTGTACTTAGAGGAAAGAGCAGATAATTCATACAGTTTGCCTGCTTAGGAAGAATAGCAATAGTTGTACAATTTTGAGACTCCACTGAAATCCAGTGAATTGGATACTTGTTTTTTGTTTTGAGACAAGGTGTTTCTTTTTCTTTTTTTTTTGCGGAACCAGGGATTGAACTCAGGTCCTTGTGCTTGGCAGAGAAGCACTTATTCCACTGAGCCATCTCCCTGGCCCTACTTAGGAAGAATAGAACCAGATCAAAAGAAATAAGCTGCGTGTGGTGGAGCATGTCTATAATCTCAGCACTGGGGAGGCTGAGGCAGGAGGAGTGCTGCCAATTTTGGGCTAATCTGAAGGACATACTTACAAATTTATCACGTGTGTGTGTGTTTTATTGTTTTTTTCTGTTGGTACTGGGGATTGAATACAGTGACTCCGTAATTACATCCCAAGTCCTTTCTTTTCTTTTTTATTTTGAGACAAGTTCTCACAAAGATGACCAGCCTGGGCTTGAGAACTCCTGACCTTCCAGCTTCAGCTTGTATCCCGGAGTGCTGAGATTATACACCAGGCCTGGCCTCAAAATACAATTTTAGGAAAGGGCCAGGGCTGCAGTGCCTTGGTAGGG
>NW_004524681.1:9553387-9568846 GCF_000260255.1 Octodon degus
GGTACATACTAAAATTCTCAGGGGTGAAAGCTCGTGAGTTGAATTTGTTTCCTTAAACATCAAGTGTAGCAAAGCTTTTGTGATTCATTTTGGAATGGGGGGGGCCTCTGGGACTTATTCCCCTTGTATATTTGAAGTTTTCCACAATCTTGGAAAAGTGGCAGGTAGATGTGAGAGATGGCCTCGACTGGGACTGAAATAACCTATGGCTGGAGGGTGCTGCGGGCAGACGCTGGAGGCTGCGGTGAACTTAGAAATGGTCTAGGCTAGGTGCGCTCACTTCCCTGAGGGAGGCTGAGGCAGGAGGATCATTGACAGTTTGAGGCCAGCATGGGCTACAAAGTGAGCTCAAGGCCAGCCTGAACTGCATAGTGAGACCCTGTCTCATAAAGACAAAAAAAGAAAAAAAAAGAAATGATCTTCCCGGCATCTGCCATGGCCTTTTATCTGATTGCCACGCGCTGTGGTGTTCAGTTCCCCTCTCCCGCTTAGAGTCTATGAAAACCCTTCTGAGCGATCAACGCAAACAGATGCTCCAGAAATACAAGGAGGAGAAGCAGCTCCAAAAGCTGAAGGAGCAGCGGGAGAAAGCCAAGCGCGGGGTCTTCAAAGTGGGCCACTTCACCCCGGATGCCCCCTCCTTCCTGTCATCTTCGGGGCGCGGCATCAGGAAGCCAGAGGCAAAACACGTGAGTGTGTGCCTTTCACTCGGGGCAGAGGAAGAAGGTCGCCACCATCTGGAATTGTCCTTCAGAGGCCTCATGATTGAAATCAGCCTTTAGTCCTTTAGTCATATAACTATTTCATAAGAAGTAGAAATGACATAGTAGCTCAGAACAATGTCAGGGTTGGCTTTTGTTTTGTTTTGTTTTTTTGTGGGTTTACAAATTGAACTAGGACTTCACACATGCTAGATAAGTTCTCTACCACTGAGCTACATCTCCAGCAGATAGATAGATAGATAGATAGATAGATAGATAGATAGGATCCATATAGGTTCCCCGGGTTGGCTTTCAGTTTGAGACCCTCCTGCCTCAGCCTCCGGGTTGGGCATGCACCACCATGCTAGCCAGGTTTCTTGATATATGTATACATTGAGATAGGATAACTCTTGGAATACAGAACCAGGCTGAGTCACTGTGCTGAAGGGCCTGGTATTTATCCTGCAGGTTGGAGAGAGCAGGGCAGGCTTATAAATGAGATACAGCCACCATCAAGTTAACTGCAGACCAGTTGTGACAGGAAAGCCTCTGTAGGGAAGGCTTGTGACGGCCCTTCTAAGGGAATGGGTGAGCTGAGTGGGCCTGAGCAGTGCATTTGGAAGCGGCCAGGGTGAGACATCACAAGAGACCAGTGATCACGGAGGCGGCACGGGTGAAGTCCCTGCGGTGCCAGCGATGTGCTATCCTGGGACTGTTAGTCTGAGCAGCCATCTAAGCAGAGTTCAAGAAAAAAAACAAACACTGTAATCAGGGAATGTTCAGGACTCTTTGAGAAATTTATTTTTTAAAAAAGTAAGTTTTAGGCCAGGCATGGTGGTACACAACTGCGATCCCAGCACTCAGGAGGCTGAGGCAGGAGGGTCTCTATGAGTTCAAGGCCAGCCTGGAGTGCATAGCAAGACTTGTCTATATAAGGATTTTTTTTTTTTTTTTTTTCTCCGAATTCCTTCAGGGCAGGTTTGGCTGGCTGGAGTGTTGTGGGGATCGAACTACAGCAACCTGAGGCTGACAGCTTTGTGGAAGCAGCCACTTAAAGGACTGAGCTAGGGCCAGGCCCCCTAAGACTTGTCTGGAAATGGGGGAGGGGGGCTTCTAGGCAAGTGCAGGACCAGGGTTGCATCCCAGGTACCACATGCTGTGCGCCTTCCCTACCCCCAGGTGCACTGAGTTGGCCACTGAGTCCGGGCATGGTGGTGCACACCCTTAACCCCAGCTCTGGGGAGGCTGAAAACGGGAGGATCACTAGGAGTCTGAGCTGCATACTGAGACCCTACACCAAATACATTTAAAAAATAAAAAACTCCGGGGGGTGGCGCATCATGGGAAGGCACATTTGGGGATCAGGGTGGACAGGCTACTGGGCAGAACCCAGGGTGTGATGCTGGGCGTATGGCAGGGACGAAGGCCACAGGACAGTTCAAGCCCTGGCAGCAGGGTGTCCCTGCTCTGAGGAGGTGGAGAGGCTGCAGATATCCCAGAGCGGCACTTAACACCTCATCTTAAAGAGCTGTTTAAAAGATCTCATTGCACGGGCAGTCCTGGTTAAAGTGAGAATTGAATAACACAGAGCTGGGCGTGGTGGCACGCCCCGGTTACCCCAGCACTCAGGAGGCTGAGGCAGGAAGATGACCATGCGTTCAAGGTCACGCCAGACTATGTAGTAAGACCCTCATCTCTAAAATTTTTTTTAGGGGCCAGGGAGATGGCTCAGTAGAATAAGCGCTTGCCTGGCAAGCTCAAGGGCCTGAGTTCAATCCCCGGGTCTGAAAAAAAAAATGTTAATAATACAAAGGCCCAAGGTATTGCTTGCTTTTCTGGGCTTCATGAATGCCATTAATTTACTTAGCAGCTCTCTCATTGTGTATTTGGAATGCAGCTTGACATTAGGATAGTGTGAAGAGACTGAAACTGATAGGTATAGTTCACAGTGGAAAGATGAGCTAAATGTGTCCTGTGTATATTAGAGGAGAGAGAAATTGTTTCTATTCAGAAGAAAAACAGACTGTGGAGGAGGTTAGATTTCCTGCAGGCTGCTCATCTAATCCTTTCCAAAATGGCTAATCTTTTTTTTTTATTGTTTCTTTGTGGGGGCGTTTTAAAACAGCATCTTACTATGTCCTTCAGATTGGCCTTGAACTCACTATGTAGCCCAAGCTGCCCTCAAATTTCTGTATTTCTCTTGCCTCAGCCTCCCCAGTGCTGGGATTGTAGGCATGCACCACCACACGTGCCAAAATAGTCTTATTAATTAGAATTCTAAGACCTGGTAAATATAGGTACCTTCTTTTCCTAAGAAATTTGATTAATTTTTGAAGATACTGACTTCAACATAATTTAAATCCATCCAGAATCAGCAAAAGTAGGTGCGTAAGGATAAAATTTGAACTGGAAACTTCATTTTGTAGTGAGACATGGAGGTAAATGTCAGCAGGTAGCTTTGTCTTTGTTTTGTTTGACTTGATGATTTTTTGACTGTTTAAAGGCTACTTCATCTTCTGTCCGAATGACAAGATCGAAGGCCAAGGACCAAGTGGAACCAAGGAAGGTAGAGTTGCTAGTGTTACTAAAATAGCTAATAGATTTCTGTTTCCTTAGTGGCAGGAAACTTATTTTTAATCAAGTGTCATATTCAAACATGGTGATTGATTCCCAGAACTGGCAAGTAGTGTTGGGGCCGTGATGGATTTGGGCCACAAGCTCAGGCTGCGTCCAAATGAAGCATCCTTGCCCATACATCCCCCAGGATGTCTGTCCACTTTGTCTCTGTGTCCTGCCATTTGCCAAGCTTCTGTGGCTGCTACAGGTTGCCAGCCGGAAAGGCAAGAGTGAAAAGCCAGTTGGGGGGGAGTTAGAGACATCCAGGGTCTTCTGAATCTCACCAGAGGCGCAACTCCAGGAGGTCACTAAGATTAGTGCAGGGGAAGCAGTGGCGCTGTGCTCACCAGGTGAGGAAGATAGGTCTCCCCGAGTATTCAGCAGACCTCAAGTGACTGCCATGTTCCTGGCATTCTGTAGGCTCTGGATCTCAGGAAGGAAAAACAACAAACAATAGAAGTATACAAAGAAACAAAACCCCCCAATTCCCCAGCTTGGTGGCAGTTTTATGTAAATGCATAGCAGCCAGGTACTTTCAAGTGCAATGAGGGAGAGGACAAAGGAGGGAGTGTTGGGGGGTGGAGTGGAGGAGTTGGGGCAGCTGAGCAGGGTCTCCCTGAGGCTGTGGCACTGAGTGATGACTGTGGAGGGAATGAGTGATGGGGAGAGCTCCCTGCAGGAGGGGTCTCTTCTCTGGCCTTTTAGAAGTCCGAAGCCAAGGGGCCTGGCCTAGGAAGGGAGTGGCTGGCTGGGTGCTCTCCAGCTCTGCTCATTGCATTTGTCAGCTCTAGGCTTCTATAGGAGGATCTGAGGGGAATTGTATAACAGAACCCTCTTCTTCATTTTCTTCCAGTTAGTGCATTTTTTGTTGTTGGATTCCTTATAATTGCCAGGACTCGGGTGCAGTCTCACGTTCCAGATTAGATTGGGGCTCCTTGATCCATGAGCGATTACATCACTTGGTTCATCCTCCTCTCTTAAACAGATTCCTGCCTCTGGGGATGTCCGAGCCGTTGGACCTGGAGGAAGGCTGACTGCTAACAGGAGAGTGATGGACAAAGAGAATAAAGGTGGGGCTGCTCGAGTCGCGGGTGGGACCCTGGCGCTGCCACCTTGCTGCCCACTAATGACGGAGAACGTTTGCTGCTTCTCCCACAGCTGTGCCCCCCGTGGCGCCCGTGCCCACCAGGATGACGCGATCGGCGACTCAGGCCGCCAGGCAGGTCTCCAGGCCTGCCCCCGTGGCCAATGTCAGAAAGACAGTCACCAGGGCTACTCAAGGTGAGGACTCTTCTTTTTGGTGCTGAGGACTGAACTCGGGGCCTTCGCACTCAGTCACACCCTTGCCTTTTTTATTTGGAGACGGAGGCTCCATAGGTCTGTACATTGCCCGGGCCGGGCTTGACTTTATCATCCTCCTGCCTCAGCCCCCCGGAGTGCCGGTCACAGAGTGTACCCGCATGTCCAGCAGGAAGTGCTCGCTGAACGGTGGCTAAGCTAGGATGCTTTGGCCCTTCAGGTTTTTATGTTTAAGATCAGCCGGTGCTTCTCCTGAAGGGATGGGTGCCAGGGTGCTGACCCCAATCAGCATAGGCAATGCTGCAGAGTGGAAAATGAGCAGCCCCCCAATCTTACTCCATCTGTTGAAGTTCTCGCTGGTCAGGGCGTGGTGGTGCACACCTGTATTCTCAGCACTTAGGAGGCTGAGGCAGGAGGATTGCTGTGAGTTTGGGGCCAGCCTGGGCTACATAGTAAGACTCCTTCAAAATCTAGTCCATCCATCTGATGTGGCCTCTAGGAACAGTGTCCTCAAAGAACACTTAATGACCTCGGTGGTGATATATTAAGTAGGCAAAGAAAAACAGGCAGCTGAGCAGTAGCGTCGCAGCTCTGCAGGGCTGTGACATCGCAGGCGTAGAAAAAGGTGGAAAAGCATATTCTGAAGTGCCAACTCAGGAATGGAATTGAGGGGGGGGGAGGGGAACGTTAGGAAAGGGAGGGGAGAAGAGAGGGGCTGGGCACGTGCTTCCCCACTGAACCTCCCCCTACCCATTTAGATTTTTTCAGTTTTAAGACAGGGTATCACTAAGTTGCCCAGGCTGGCCTTTATTTTAACTTGCAGCCTTCCTGAGTAGCTGGGGTTATAGGCTATGTTTTTCTAAGTATTTAATAAACATATGTTTGGTATTCAGAGGAAAAAGTAAGACACTTTTGTGTTGTTTTGAAAATGGGTGGCCTGGCTATGCTTGTCAGGAAATTTTACTATTTTTTGTCATAAAAGCTTGGCACTGGGAATTGAACTCAGGGCCTTGCACTTGCCAGGCAGGCGCTTGTGCTGCTGAGCTACATCACCGGCCCTGTTATAAAACTTTTGATCATAAAAATCCTTCAAGACATACACTCCTATTATTGCTTTTTTTTTTTTTTCCAAATTACCTAGCACTTTTCATTTTGTATATAGTCGAAATAGGTATCTTATTTTTATTTTTATTTTAGATAATGAACCAGAAGGAAAGGCGCTTAACAAAGGAAGGCCTGCCACGAAGATGGAAGCAAGAGCCGACAAGGTAGAGCGCTAGCCGGGCTTCTCCCCGGAGGCTTTGGAAGCCTCACTGGTGCTTGCGTAAAGTTGGACTTGAAGTGAACCTGCCCGAGTGGTGAAACCCCTCGAACCCGAAGGCAGCGGGAGAGGATTCCCTGCTGTTGTTTTCCCAGATTTCCTAAGTCTTTCAGGTAGAGAAAGCATAATTTGGTTAAAAAAGAAGATGGAGGAGAATAATAAAAACAACCAGGAGAAGCCACTATGAAAACTGGGTCCGAGAGGCTGGAGCAGGGTGATGGGCATTGATCGCGGGCTCCCGCAGTCTTGTGCTGAGTGTGGTTTCTGCTTGGGATTCGCTGCAGAACTGAGCACAGTGTGTCCCGGGCTTTTCCTCTGTCTCTAGTAGATGGTTCCTGCAAAGAGTCATCGTAAGAATTAAATAAGCCCCAGTTCTGAGCGTAGCTAGCGGAGGGTCTGGTAAAGCCCTAAGCAGGGAGCACTGTGTTGAGGGCCTAGTATCTAGGGTTCTGTCTATGCTATGGATCCTTCAACTTGCAAGCGTCTAGCTAAAGAGCAAGAAAGCCTGCCAAGCTTCTAGTAAGAGTCACGTGCCAATCCCGCCTTGGACCCTACAGATCAGCTGGAGGTCCTCAAAGGGACCCAGCTCCTCAAGACCACCATAGCTTTGCTGGCCTTAGAGGTTGTGTTTTCAGCTAACCTCTGGTTCAAGTGGAAAGATCTTAAGAGTACAGATCTTATTAAAAGTCGGAAACCTGTGAGGCATGGTGGCCCACACCTGTAATCCCAGTACTCAGGAGGCTGAGGCAGGAGGATTTCTATGAGTTCCAGGTCAGCCTAAGCTATATAGTGAAATCCTGTCTCAAAAAGACCAATAAATAAAGTCAGAAACCTAAAAAAAAAAAAAAATTTGAAAGATCTAGCAACTTAGATAACCTCTGAAATATGTTTAAATCCCAAATACTATATTTGGTTTTGAGATAGGGTCTCATTATCTAGTCCAGGCTGGCCTCAAACTCAGCGGTTCTATTGCCTCAGCCTCTCAAGTGTCTGGATTACGAACCTGCACCGCCCACCCAGCTGGGGTGGTGCAGTGCTGGGGATGGAACCTAGGGCCTCCTGCGGGCTAGGTGCGTGCCCCGCCCCTGAGCAACTCCCCAGCCCCTCTCACACTTCAAAGCCTGTAGGAGTTGCCTGACTGCGCCCTTAGAAATCCTGACTCTTCCATCTGCTGATCTCTAGGTGGTGTCTTTTGAAGTCCAGAGTGAAGGAAATACTTTGCAAACCAACACGACCCGTGGAACCGAGCCAGATGGAGTCTTACCTGAACTGGAAAGCTTAGCTAAGACAAATCCCACAAGAACAAGAGGCAAGAGTTCCTTTGCCCCTAAAGACTTCGTGTTCCAGCCTCTGGAGGGGGTGAAGACCTACCAGGTGATGCCCATGACGCCCAGGAGCGCTGAGGCTTTCCTGACGCCCGGCCTCGCCTGGGGCCCGCTCCAGCCAGAGGGGTGAGCGCCCAGCCCTGCAAACGGCCCCACACAGACACTGAGAGCTGCAGAGATGTGGAAAATCTTAGTGATGAGGTCTTCGTTAGGAGGGGTAACAGGTGCCGTTCTTAGGTTTGTTGTGCGCTTTTAGTTAGTGACATATGTTGATTAAACATGGTTAGAATTTGTCCTTCTGAGGAAAGCCCTCCACAAGGCTCTAGTGCCTTTTGTCGGTTTTCATATTTGCTGTCATTGCTATTATTCTCACTATGCAATAGAAGGCTTTTGGCTTTTTAGTTTTTTCTACTGAGCTATCTTCCCAGCCCCAGCTTTTTGCTTTTAATAAGTGATTTAATGATAACACTTAGAAAAGAAAATCACATAAAAGTGTAGCTCAGATTGGGTATTTTGGGCTGAAAGTTCTTTTAGAAAACCTACCTCTAACAGGAAAAGTATATTTAAACGTGCCCCGTGTTGGAGGCCGGGTGGAATCTGAAAGACAAGGCAAGATTATTTTGCTAGATTGGCGGGCAGCAAGTACAGCAGACCCTCGGCCTGGGGACTCGACGCGTCCCTGAGGGCTGGCTGCGACGCAGGCTGTCACGGAAGGCTCAGGCTCCCGTGCACAGCCTTCAGAGTCTCTCCTACACACAGGCAGTGCTCGGGGTCCCAGGGTTTCTCAGTGAACCCCACACGGGAAAGGCGTGGTAATGTTCCGGAGCTCTTTAAGGCTCCACCTGCGTCTGAGACCATCGGGAAGCACGGAGCAGCCTGAATTCGGGTCGTTACTCAAGACTGGTCATAAATCAGAACTAAAATTTAGTCAGAACCCAAGCTGTCCGGATGTCAGGCTGGTCACAACTCGCGGGCCCACTGGAGATGCAGTCTCCAAGCCATCTGGGTTGTGTTTCGCTGTGACAGCGTCAGAATCTTGGGCTCTCTTACAGTTTATTAATAAAGATGGGCATTCTGGTCACAGCTTTCACATTTCCCCACTAGAATAGGCTTTAAAAAAAAATAGAAACGTCTTTTTTTCTCAGACTTTTAAAAAGCAACACAGTTTTGAAGCCCTGCAATACATGGACTTCATGTTTCATGAAATAATATTTTTGTCATTTCTTTAGTGATAAGATGCAAGAAACAGGAAAAGAAATCTCGACCCCAAAATGTAAAGCTTTTACCAACACTGTGCAGCAAGACTCAAGTAAATTGCTCCGTTCCCTGGATTTGGTAACAGTTCTCAAGGAAGGTACAGTACTTTAGTCAGGTTTTGTCCCTGGATTACAACTTAGCAGTGACTTGTTCAGAGCTCATTTTCACCATTCCCTTAGGCATACTCACCAGACTTGCTCAGCACAGCCAGTCTCTCTCTAGCTCTTCTCTTTTACTTTCTCAAATAAAATTTGTCCCTGTCCAAAAAAAAATTTAACATTGAGAATATTAAAGATTTTTTTTTTAATGTCTTTTGGTGAAGGATGCCATTTTAGGAATTGTTATTTTGAAATTTATATGTAATGTTTTATTTAATTTGTAGAATATAGCCTAAATCAAAACGAGGTTGCTACTGAAGATTCTGAGGGCCTGTCCGTAAACAAGGCCTGCAAAGGTCAGATCCCTGAGCCACAGCATGATGTGCTATATTTCAGGTTTGTCTGTTCCCAGTACCAGAATTTTTATTAGTGTCTAGACATTTCAAGCCCATGTTAAAATATTTAATTGTAGCTGAATACGTTGGCACACACTTCTAATCCCAGCTGCTGAGGAGGCTGAGGCAGGAGGATTGCCAGTTTGTGGCGAGGCTGGGTGGGTTCCAAAACACAACAGAGGGGCTGTTCTTGTAGCACACTGCTAGAGCCTTTGCTTAGCATGCACCAGGTCCTGGGTTCAATTCCCAGAACCACAAAATAAAAGTAATAATAATATTTTCTGTAATAATATTTTAACATCAAGTTAATGGAAAACTGGGTGGATTTCACTTTTAGGTTTTAGTTATTATTCCAATAGCAGTACATTCGTGAGGTTTTACTTAGAATGTAAGACAATATATAGGTTAAAAATTGCCCAGTATTGAGCCAGGGACATAGCTCAGCAGCTTAAGCACCCACCCAGAAAGCCCATAATCCTTGGTATCAAAAACTGCCCAGTGCAGGCCCTTCCACGTCACTGATGGAGGAGTCCCCATGCTCTCATGATGTGGCCCAAAGCTGTCCTATAGAAGCGGCTAACCCTGCCTTAGGCTCAGCTTTCTCTGCCATTGCTGACATTTTAGATCATGTGCTCTGGGGATTTCATCCTGAACACTGCAGGACATCTTTGGCATCGGGAGCCAGGCCCTCCTTGTGTCGTGTATCGTCCTGTCATTGTGCTGTATTGCTGGTTCTTGTCAAACTGAAATGCATGTCATAATTTTAGAAATATCCTCCAGTCAGAAACTGAGAAATTGACTTCGCACTGCCTAGCCTGGGACCGGAAGCTTGAGTTGGACATTTCCGATGATGGTGAGGGGATTTTTTGTCCGGGGTGTCTGGGCTTTGTTTCTTTCATTATGGGTACATTCATCCAAAATGTGACAACCTAGTGCTGTCCCAACTTTATTGCTTTGTTACTTAAAATAGCAAGAACTTTTTCATTTCTCATAGTTTTATTCCCCACTATCACTGTTGTAAAGAGAGGTAAGACTTTTATTATTAGATTTATTTACATGCCTTCATGGGTGACCTCAATTTCTGGTAGTATTCAATGGTACAAAAATATTTTTTGAATAAACAAAAATTACTAGCTAAAGCATTACCGAAACATTCCTTCATCTTACTTGGCAAAGCTGCTTAGAAACCAGTGTGTGCACCTAGCTGTCAGCATGGAGCTCCGCGTAGGTGCTGTGCAGCGTGGTGTCAGAGGCCGAGTTCTTACGGAACACAAGCCAGCGAGTGCTGCTCATTACATCATGTGTGTGTGAGAGCCAGCGTCACTAGGCCTTGGGGCTAAGTTAAGGGCTAGCATTTGTATGACAAAGTTTTGCAGTAGTGTTTTTGTTTTGCTTTAAAGATTTCATGCTGTAAGTCCTCGGGTATCTGGGATGTATTCTTTTTGTTGGCTGGCTCCCCACCATAAAGGCCGTTTCATCCTCTGAAGCCCTCTTGCCTCTTTCAGCTAAAGAGCTCATCCGCACGGCGGTTGGCCAAACTCGCCTCCTCATGAAGGAAAGGTTCAGACAGTTTGAAGGACTGGTGGACGACTGCGAATACAAACGGGGCGAGAAGGAGACCACCTGCACTGACCTGGACGGGTTTTGGGATATGGTTAGCTTTCAGGTAGGTGGCCAGGGGTTTTGACTACTAACCAGATTGCCTTTTTTTAATGGAACACGGTAGTCACTTGGGTTCCTAGGATAGTAAGCGAGCTCTTAAAAATGTATAGAAGCAGCACAATCAAAATGTATCACTGATGTTTTCCCTGTGTTGTCAGGTTACTGTCTGTACAGTTACAATTGGAATTATGTTCAGTTCTCAAATAGTCCATATAGCGATCCTTTTTTTTTTTTTTTTTTTTTTTTGAGAGAGAGGGTCTTGCTTTGTAGCTCAGCCTGTCCTTGAACTTACTTTGTAACCCCCGCTGGTCTCAATCCTCCTGCCTCAGCCTCCCTGACCTGGATGACAGGCATGCACCACCACACCTGGATAGTTCACAACACTTGTATCCGTGAGAAAGGAGCCAATCTCGAGTTGAATTAGCAGTTGTTGAGTACCTATTGTGTGCCAGACTTTGGATCGGGAGTTGGTAAAAGGCACATTCTCTGTCCCAGAGGGGCTTTAATACAGTGAGGAACTTAAAGACAACATTGATCTCATCTAAAGTAGAAAGCTCTGTAACAGAAAATTATTAGAGTTGATAAGGGCATGGGAGGTAAGTAATGCTTTCTGACTTACTGAGCTTATTTTAGAAATGTGTATATAAAATTCCATTTTCAGAACTAATAGCCAACAACAGGTATTGGAAGGAAAGTGTTTTCTTTCTCTCTTGGGTGATGCTAAGATTGAACCCAGGGCTTCGGGCATTTAAGCACGGACTCCACCTCTGAGCACTTGCTGGTCGCCAGAGCGAGCTTTAGACCTGAAAGACCGAGGCCGCAGCAGAGCTTTAGGGAGACAGCTATTAGAACATTGGACAGCCTCTTGAAGGAAACCTCCCAGGAAGTGGAGCCTCGTGATGTGTAACCTAGAGAACAGGTAAGCAGTAGGGCCTGCCAGATAGCTCAGTGGACTAAAGTGCCTGCTTAGGCAGGCTCAGTGACTGGGGTTTGATCCCCTGCATGCTGTGCGTGCCCTGCCCCCAGATGTTGTGGCACATGCCTGTAATCCCAGCGCTTAGGAGGCTGAAAACAGAAGCATCACTACAAATCTAATCTGTGCAGTGAGACCCTGTACTTGAAAAAAGAATAGGTAAGCGAGTTCAGGGCCAGGTCCCGATGGCTGGGATTCCAGAGCAGAAGAATATGGAGATATGGCAGGCCCCAAATGGTCAGTGACAGAGTGGAAGATTTTTCCTCCAGGAGGAAAGAGCCTAGATTCTAGGCTGAGGGGCCCACTGAGTGCCCGCCAAGACAGGCCACAGGGACCCAAGCCATTGCAAATCATGGGGTGTGGAGACCGGGGTGCTTCCGGAGAGGAACAGCCGCATGGAGCACCCGAAATCAGTGTAGTCTTGGCTCACTCACTGCTGATCCGTCTTTTGAGACAGGCTCTCACTGTGTGGCTCAGGTTGGCTTCATGTTCAGCTTGGTCCTCCTGCCCCAGCCCCCCAGGTGTGCCACCGGCCAACTCCCTGGCGATGTTAAAACCTGAATAATAAATAGCTGGCAGAATTTGCGGGAGAGTCATTTCTAGCCTTCCTCAGTTGAGCGTAAGGCTGAGAAGGCATTTTTCAGACCACAGTGTGCCTCCTCTCCTGCCTCCCTTCTCAGGCAACTGGGACTGCACCTCACAGATAAGAGGGTGGGCTAGGGGTCGCGGAGGGTGAGATGCAGCCCGGAGGGCGCTGAGGGAGCAGCCAGCAGCAAGTGTATGACGAATTTCAGATAATCTACGGCTTGGTGGTGCACGCCTGTCATGCCAGCTCGTGGGAGTCTGGGGCAGGAGGGTAGTCGTGTGTTCAGGACCAGCCTGCAACACAGCGAAACCTAAGCTACTGTGATAAGGCTGAGAAGCTGCAGCTCCGATGCGGGATCAAGGGACTCAGGGCTCTGGGAAGATGAATGAGTGAATGAGTGAATGGAAAGGAATACCTGATTGGCTATTTGTCATTGTGCCAAGAAGAAATTCTGGGTTTGTAGAATGATTTTAATTATTAGACGTGTAAATGTTTTTAACTTTGGTGAAATTTGGTTTGTGGGATTTTTTTCTTCTTTTATGTTGTACTTTGGACACGTTTAAGGATTCTTACCTAAACACAAGGATTTTTTTTTTTTTTTTTTTTTTTGAGACAGGGTCTCTATAGTTCACCCAGGCCTTCAGTTTCCTGTGTAGCCCAGGCTGGCCTCAAACACTCTTGATCCACCTGCCTCAGCCTCCCAACAAAGGTTTTCTTCTTTGCTTTTTTCTTATGGTTTTAGCTGTTCCAACTAGGTCTAGTCTGGTTTGTCAGCTTCTGCATATGAGATTGAGAGAGCCGGACTCATCCTCCCACGAGTGCGCGTGTCCACTCGGCCAGCCCGGTGTGGAGGGATGTCCTTTCCTCTGTAGACCAGCTTGGCGACGTTGTTGAAAATCACCTGCCGATAACTGCTGAGCCCCAAGTCATTCTGACCTTACCATGTTTTGAGACAGGAAGTTTGAGGGCTGCGAGAACGCAGGGGCGGAGGGGCCGTGGAGTCGAGCAGGCTGTGGGCAGTGGTCCCCTTCCGAAGGGGCCCAGCAGCACCTGGGTGGAGTCCTGCTTCCTGCCCTACTAGGGAGCCTCGCGCCTGAATCTTTTAAATGAGAAGCCACAGCCTGGGGGAAAAACGTTTGGAAAAGACATCTCTGATGGAAGACTTACCCAAAACACAAGAATGTTCAACTCAAAGGCAGGAAGCCGTCAGCGGGGCTGGGAGTGCAGCTCCCCACCCACCCACCCACCCACCCACCCAGACTGCCGGCTTGGTGCACAGGGGCCCTGGATTCTACTCTCATGGCTGCAAAGCAAGAAGACAAATGAGCAAGCAAATGACAAACTGAGCAGAAGGCCAAGCAGATGCCTTCCCGAAGAGAGAAGCAGATGGCGAGGGCATAGGACGTGAGGCGGCGCCTGCGTCCTGGGAGTCGCTGGGAGCGCTGAGGCCCTGGCGCACCCTACATGCCTGCTAGAGCGGTGTGGCCTGCACCGCGGCTGGCCAAGGGACCCCAGAGTGTGGGCGCCAGGAAGGCTCCGCTCGGTGTTGCTGCCGAGATCGCAGAGTGCTCATGTGTTTTAGAAGCCAGCTTGGCAGCGCTCTGCGCAGCTAAACGCCCCTGTCATGCGGCCCAACAGTTACCGTCTGCGCATTTACCCAGTGAGCAGAAACCTGTGTCTACGCCAGACTTCGCATGGATTATTCATGATTTCCAAAACATGAAAGTCACCGAGATATCCTTCAGCAGGGAACTGGATAAATAACTTAAGAGGATGATCTCCATCCGTATCGTCTGACTTGAGAAGCAAAATATTTAGGATGTCTCTCTTTCCAAGCGCCTGCAAGCAGGCACAGGGGCCAGGGGTTTGATCCCTGGGCCTGCTGTGCTGGGCCTGCCCCCCCGGATGCGCTAAAACAGCAATTGAGACTGGGTGTGGTCGCTCATCCCTGTAATCCCTGCTCTTGGGAGGCTGTAACAGCATTATTGAGTCTGATATAGTAGTGAGGCTTTGAACACCCTGTAGACCCTTCCTTTAAAAAAAGTCTCCTTTGGTTGTATAGGTCGGAAATAATCTTGGAGTCTTTATGTAGAGTTTGGAGGGTTGTAAGTCCAAAAATAAGGACAATTTTATGATTAAGATTAATTTTAGGGGCTGGAGAGATGGCTCAGTGGTCTAAAGCACCTACTTGGAATAAGCTTGGCAAGGCATCAGGGACCGCGGTTCAATCCCCCAGCACCACATGCCAGCCAGCCCCGCCCCCTGGCGGGCTGAGCTGGCCACACACACACACACACACACCACACACACACACTCTCTCTCTCTCTCTCTCTCAAATAAATAAATAAAAAAATTAAGATTAATTTTAACTTCAACTCACCACTTATGAGTTGCCATTCTCCATTCTTTGGAGCTTCAGTTCATTAGTTTATAACTAATATGCTGGCATTAACCTGATAAACTTGGGCTTTATCAACAGATAGAAGATGTAAATAAAAAATTCATCAATCTGATGAAACTTGAAGAATCTGGATGGCAAAACAATAACACAAGCAAGAAAGTCCTACGGGTAAGTTGTGTGTTCTATGTCCAGGTTTCTAATACAGACTCCTGATTGTGTTTTTGTTTGTAAATTTTAAAACCTTTCAGCTTCTGGGTTTTCATTTCATAAAGAAGGTTTTCATGTATTACTTCAATGTTCTGCTTACTTTGGAAAAGACGCAAGGAAATGGCCAACATGAAATGTAAGATGCTCATTGCTGAGGAGGAAGTAAGGGCCACCATTGAACTGGGGCACCCTTGGTGTCCCCAGAGAGCGGTTCTGTCAGCATTGGTGTCGGTTTTATCCTCTAAACTGTGCTTGTAGACGTGGTGGTGGTAATACTGCTAGTGGGCAAGTTGACAATGTGATGTTGAGCCCAACGGCTGCGCACACAGTAGCTCCTTACGTGCAACAGCAGCGCTGTGGGAGGCGCTGAAGTCCAAGACCTACACCCTCGGGTCACTTGCCAGAGTTGGAGTGGGCCTTGGACCAGCCTTTCCCGTTCCAGAGTCCATGTTCTTGACTCATAGACTGCCTTATGTACCTTTTTGTGTGATGGGTTTTATTTTCTGTGGTTTGGTTTTGTTTTGCTGCTTGTTTGAGACAGGGTCTCACTATATAGTTCAGGCTGCCAGCGCTTGGGAGACTGAAAACAGGAGGATGGCTAGTAGACCCCGTACTAAA
>NW_004524681.1:9568978-9571657 GCF_000260255.1 Octodon degus
TGGTGCTGGGGGATTGAACCATGGTCCCTGTGCTTTGCTTGGCTTAGCTTGTTCTAAGTAGGTGCTTTAGACCACTGAGCCATCTCACCAGCTCCCCAGCTCTCTTGATCTCTTTTTCCACTTGAAGATCTCCCTTCGGCCAGCAGGTGACCCAGCTGCGTCCTCCTGGATGCACAGCAGGGCGCCCTGGCATGCAGAGCCCACGCTCTGTCTCTGTCCATCCATTGGCGGCTTCCAAGATCTGGCCTGATGAATTAATGGTACTGCTGTACGCTGGGTGTGCCTGGCTCGCTGTAATCAGATGTCCTTTATTCTTTGGGGAAGATGCCTCTCGGGAAAGCTGGGTAAACTGTAACCTCTCTTTGGTTTTTGAGGCACCTCTGCACTGATGTCTACAGCAGCTGTCCTAGCCCACAGCCCCGCCAGCCGAGGAGCCGCTCGCCAGCATTTGCTGCTACTTGATTTCTTGCTTTAATTCATAATTTTCTAATGATTGGTAATTTGAGCTTTTCTTTTTTTTTGTTTCATGAAAGTACCAAAAAAAAAAAAAAAAAAAAGCTTATATACAAAACAGTTAGATGCAATGTGTTAATTATTGAAACTGTCCTACCAATTTGGTTTGAAACTGTCTCATCGCTATTTGTTTATCAATAAAATTATGGAAAAAAATTTTTTTAAATAGTTAGAATAGATATACAGCTACTTTCTCGTAGTTCAATGAGAAGAAAGATTTGTACCAGTAGCGTTTGGACAGGATATGTCATGTCTGCATCTTGTACTATGAATAGCTACTACGAAGACAGCAGTATGCAATGTATTAATTATTGAAAGTGTCACGTTGCTATTTGTTTCTCAATTTAAAAAAAAAAAAAGGCTGCAGACGTAGCCTGTGCAAAGGCCCTGGGTTCAATCTCTAGTCACCTCCCTTATGTAATAACATTATTATTCATTAACGAAGTCTCATGACAAGGACACTAAAGGCAGTGACTAAATGATTTTAAAAATTTCAAATCGAAATAGTGCAGAATATTTTATTTCATATTAAGAAATCAGACGTAGGGGTGTGTGAGATTTAATCTGGTGAGAGTCTTGCAGTTCTGCCTGGTACCAGCAGATGGCGCCCACCTACTGTATTTTATAAGCTACTGTTTGTTGGTCTAATATTTGATGTTTTGGTTTGCTTTGTGTCTTAGTTACTTTTCTCATTGTTGAGACAAGATCCCCAATGTGGGAGGAAAGATTTGTTTAGCTCTCAGTTTGTAGAGGTTTCAGTCCCTAATTGGCTGGCTCCAAGGCAGGGTGGCAAGGGTCACGGGGCAGAGAAGACAGCCTCTTTTTCTCCCTTGTGCGGTATCTAGCCTACCGCGACCCAATCAGGGGACTGATCAGACAACACCCACCCTTTAATCCCCGCGCTGCACCGGGATGCATCACACATTCTAGCCTCAGCCCAGCTGAGCACACCCAGGGACCGTGTGAGGCAGTTAGCCAGCTGCACGCCTGTGCGCAGTCGGCCCTCGCGCTCCCAGCCCGCCCAGGCCCTTTCTCCAATGCCCCTGGAGCCGCCCCCAGTGATTCATCCACCAGCTGCCGGGGTCACGGGGCTTGCTTTCTGACTGCCAGCCCCCCTGCCTGGTGTTAAATACAGCTGGCTTTCCCAGCATCTTCCTGTAGCCCCCGTCCGCACTCAGACTGGGGAGCTATGCTCCCCGGAGCCGCATCCCAGCCTTTCTGATCCTCAGATCGGCCTTTCAGTCTACTTGGCTGCTTTAGCTAACTCTGTTCCCTGGCTCAGTGTATCGTGAAAGTCAGAGTCCCCAACGGAAGTCATTGCTGCACACCTCGGGTCACCCTGTCCTCATAAGGAGCTGGGATGTCTCCTTGGATCCTCCCCTTTTCCTCCTCCACCGTCTACACACACCCCCACACCCAGCGCTCTCCACTGTCCAGGACAGCATCCTGCGGCACAGACTGACAGTGTTCACCTCCCGCTAAGCCCCCTTGACCTTGGTATGGACGGAGCTGTGGTGTCGCAGAGAACTGTCAGGCCATCCCCAGGTCGACGGCCACCTCTGCCGGATCTTCCCTGTTGGCCCTGCCCACGCTCCCTCTGCAGTCTTTCTGACGGCCTGCTTCAGTCTGACACCTGGTGCCAGCCGCTGTGGGCCCTGGGTGCCTCTCCTGACCCCGCCTGCCCATCGGCCTTGTCTATCCTCACCCCAGTGAGCGCCAGGTGCCTAGAGATGGGCCTTACCCCTCCCCTTCTTCCCTAGATCCTTTGCCCACACTGTGAACTTGGCAATATTTGGTGGCCGGGAGTGGTGGTGCAGGCTTGTCATCGCAGCATTTAGGAGGCTGAGACAGGAGGATCTCTGTGAGTTTGAAGCCAGCCTGAGCTGCACAGTGACATCCTATCTCAAACTCCAAAAGATAATATATGGTAAATTTGTGACTTTTTTTTTTTCCTCCTGTACCAGGGGTTGAACTCAGGACCCTGCACTTGCCAGGCAAGCACTTATTCTACTGAGCTATCTCCCTGGCCCCATTGTGACATATTTTAGATACATTTTTAAGTATCAAAATTTGACTTGAGGGTCTGGTGAGATGGCTCAGTGGTCTAAAGCACCTACTTAGAACAAGCTTAGCAAAGCACAGGGACCGCGGTTCAATCCCCCAGCA
>NW_004524681.1:9571942-9602507 GCF_000260255.1 Octodon degus
CTCTCCTTACAGAAGAAACCTGTCTCTGGCCTGGCCAGCAAGCCGACAGCAACAGTGGACGACTCTGCACGCGCAGCCGCCAGGAGCCGCCTGGCTGCAGTCAAGAGTGCAATGCGCCAGCGGACGAAGCAGTCTGGGGACAAGGACAGCATCGTGTTTGATGCCGGCTTCTTCCGAGTTGAGAGCCCCGCCAAGCCCCGCTCTGGTAAGTGTTCGCGAGCCCGAGAGCCCCAGGGCGGGCAGCACTAGGGCGATGGGGCGGCGCAGTCTGGGCCAGGGTTGGGTCCTGGTCCAGAATGAGGACTGGGTGGGAGCTGGGTCAGCGCCAACGGAGGGGGAAGCAGGCAGCCATCTCAGGGCGGCCCCAGTGCGTTCAGATACAGCTTGCAGAGGTGCGCTGGGTTCTGTGGGTCTGAGTTAAAGCTGTTGCCCAAATGCATTTGAAAAGCAATAAATGAACTAACTTCCCAACTGTAAAATGCTCCAGTCAAACTAGTGGGGGGGGGGTTGTTTTTGTTTTTGAGACAGGATCTCACTATGCAGTTTAGGCTGGTCTTGAACTCTCGATGTAGCTCAAAATGGCTTCAGACTTAGCGACCCTCCTGCCTCAGCTTCCAAGTGCTGAGATTACAGGAGTGCGCCACCATGCCCATCAGAACTTTTTTTGGTTTTGGTTTTGGTTTTTTTTGCAGAACTGGGGATGGAACTCAGGCCCTTGCACTTGCCAGGCAAGCACTTATTCTACTGAGCCATCTCCCCAGCACCCCCAGAACTAGTCTTTAATACTTTATTTTTATTTATATGGCACAGGGTCTAGCTATGCAGTTCAGAGTAGTGATCCTCCTGTCTCAGCCTCCCCAGCGCTGGGGTTACAGGGGTGCAACACCACACTGCGCTTCTGGGCCAGCATGGCAGGGCTGGTATGGCATGCAGTACCAGGGATCAAGCTCTGTACCTGGCACTTGCCAGGCAGGCGCTCAGAACACTGAACTATCACCCCAGCCCACGTTTTTAATACCTTAGAAAACCAGTCTTCAGTTTTTGTTTTTTATAAACAGTTTTTCAAACTACTTCCATTAGATCAAGCGTCTTTCTCTGGGTGGAGATTACTCATGTATAAGCCCTGGTGTCCACCAGGGGGCCTGTGTCCACTGAGACACCTTCTGCACGCAAACTCTAGCCTCCCTCATACCTGCAGGCCTTGGCTACTCGGGAGCCCGACGCTGGCGCTTTGGGTGTTAGAATTGGTGTGGATTTTCTTTGTTCTGATTTTCCTGCTTGAAGCTGCTGTACGTGAGAACCAGGAGTCTCCATCAGTGCTCCTTCCTGAGCAGGTTAGGGGTGCTGCTCCCCGTGCCCCCAGGCCACCCTCACCCTGGTGGATGAGGAGGTCTGTGAAAACACTGCCCTTTTGAACCTGAAGTTCAGTTATAAAGTGCAGTATGGCATGAGCTCATCCTGAAACAACAGGGTCCAGAGAGGCCACACCTGCCAGGATGCCTCACAGCCACCGCTACATCCTGACAGGAGCTTTTGTGCTTTATACCAGCTCGCTCACTCATTCTGTCTCTTCCCCTCCTCCCTTCCCTCCCCTGCCCTCCCTTCTCTTCCCCTTCCCCTCCACTCCCCCTCCTTTCCCCTCCCTTCCCCTTCCTCTCCCCCTTCCCCCTCTGCCCTGTCCCCCCCCCCCCGGGTCTCGCTGCGCAGCCTAGTCTCCCAAGTGCTGGGATTGCAGGCGTGCACCACTGCCTGGCCCTGTACCCAGCTGTGTAAATGAGGTTTGATCTTTTTTTCCAGAAATTTTTTTTCTGGGTACTTATATTTTTCCATATACTTATTCTAGGAAGGACTGGCCAGATAGCTCAGCAGATTAAAGCTCAGTAGATTAAAGCACCTGTTTAGGCAGATGCAGGGACCGGGGTTTGATCCCCAGCATGCTGTGCTGGCCCCGCCCCTGGGGCAGCTGAGATGGTGATTGACACTGGGCGACTGGGCGTGATGGCATGCGTCGATAATCCCAGCTCTTGGGAGGCTGAAAACAGGAGAATCACTACAAGACCAGTCTACATAGTGAGACCCTTAGACCCTGTACTAAATACATTAAATATATACTTTTCACACCCCTTGGCATGCTGGCCGCCAACAACTCAAGCCATGTAGCCGGGAAGAAAGTTGTGCGTCAGCAGTTCAGCTGTAAATGTTCACTTGTTTTTCATATCTTCCTCTTAGATCTTCCCACTCTAGCCATTATCCCCTAAGCCAGAACCTTCTGTTTCTCCTTTTCTGGAAAAAAAAAAACTCTTGTTTTCAGAGGTAGAGAGAAATGGATGTTGACAGTCTGCAGCAGCTCTTCTTCCCAGAGTGGTGGCCTCATACTCATTGGTGTGGGTCTGCTAAATCACATTTGAGATTAGCATGTCTGTATTGTGCCTTCTGGAATGTTCTCACTGGCTTTGTGTGTGTGTTAGCTTCCTTCCCCCTAGTAGAGCTCAAATGCGCTTTGGAGGTTACTTCTGTTAATGTTGCAACAGGAAACCGAGTCCAAGGAGGGCTTACCGCTGTCTGACACCTGACTCTGAGGGAGGAACCGGTAGGGCTTGCGCCATCTTCCTGGCCGCAGAGAGCAAGGAGCGAAGGCCCTCCGTGGTGCTGGGCTGACTTCTCTTGTCTTCCAGCACTTTCCTGTGATCCACCGCCACAAAGGCCGGGAACACCCACATCTCTCCCTGGAACGGTTCCCAAGAGCGGGGCTGCCGCCAGCCTTGAGAGGCAGATGCCATCACCAGAGAGCCCCAGCCCTCGGAGCACCCCAAGTGGACATGGTGACAAGAAGACTTTGTTTTCGAATACCCCTGAGAGCAGGTTATTTCTCTAATGTGTCCTTAAGAGTTGCACGTGTGGGTGAACTACATAGCCCTCACATAAAGCCGGCGCAGTGTGCAGGCACGCTTAATTGCATTTCAGCAGGAAATGTAGTTCAAACCCTTCTCATCCCTGAGGACGCTGAGGCTCACCTGTTCGGGAGGGAGCCGGGCGTGCGCTGTGCTCCCATGGGCCCAACAACCCTTGGGTCCGAGGCAAGGGTCTGAGGCAAGAGCGTTGCTCGAGCTTACAGGTTTGAGACCAGCCTACGCCACACAGCACGGCCCCAACCCAGAAAGTGAAGTGCCTGCATGGGGGCAGAGCCCAGCTCAGTGCCCGCCTGGGAAGCTGGGCCAGCGAGGTGCCTGAGCCCTGCTCTCCTCTGATGATGCCCACCCTGGGTGTGCACGTGCCCTTGGCGTCCTCTCATCAGCCTGTGAGGTGCTCCTGCCCGTTCCAAGTAGACGATTTTGACATTTGTTTATCTCCCTGACATTCAGCTTAACGTTGGTGAGACTGACTGTGGCACACATTCTTTCTGAGCCTGCAGCACAGCGCTGCCCCTGCCCCTGCCCGAAGTGCATGGAGCTCGAAGAGGGCGCCATGCTGGGGACATGGCACACGGGAGACGAGGCAGGGAAGTGGTAGTGCTTCATGCAGCAGCACGTATATTAAAATTGGAACAATACAGAAGATTAGCAAATTTGTGAAGCATTCCATATTTTTTAGGGCTGGCCAGATAGCTCAGCAGATTTTGGTTTTGTTTTGTTTTTTTTTTATGGCGGAACCAAGGATTGAACTCAGGCCCTTGCACTTGCCAAGAAAGCGTTATTCCACTGAGCCATCTCTCCGGTCCCTATAGCTCAGCAGATTAAAGTGCCTGCTTAGGTAGATGCAGGGTCCGGGGTTTGCAGGGTCTGGGGTTTGATCCCCAGCGGGCTGTTCAGGCCCTGCCCTTGCAGTGCTGAGATGGCGACTGAGACTGGGTGTGGTTTCGTGCTCCTGTAATCCCAGCATTTGGGAGGCTGACGGCAGGAGAATCCCTAGGAGTCCAATCTGTATACGAGACGCTGTATTAATTACAATAAATAAATGTAGTAATGCGGTGCTGGGCAGACTGAGCTGGTGAGGAGGGCCAGGCGGACAGCACACGTAGCTCCCAGGCTCGGCCTTCGCGCTGCTTATGAAACGTGTTGGCCTTTGGGACGAGGTACCTTAGGTGTTCAATCTGCGGGCTAAGCTACCAATGTATTACGTTTCCCAAATGCCGGCTGCTGGGCTGCAGTACGGGGCCTGTCATGTGTGGCCGCGCCCAAGCTCACACTTGGGGCATACTGCGATGCTCGCAAATGCTGATTGCCTCAAATTGTGCCGAAAGGGAACAGCTACTCGCAGATAAAGGACAAGGACAGTGGGAACTAGGAAGATGGAGTGCACTTTTGAAGAAACAACCCTGGAGCTGTTGAAACACTTAATAAAAGGCGAATTCAGAACTTCACACCGAGCATACCATAGTTCAAGGGACAGGCGGTGCGCCTCCCTCATGGGGCCAGGGCCCTTCAGGAGGGGCCGGGTGTCAGATGCGGTCCCACCACCAGCCCACTCTCTGCTCCATCCCTCCCTCCATAAAGTGTGGGCCGGGATCCCAGACCAAAGACAGCCGCGGTGCGCTGGGGTATCTGAGGAGAATGCTCTTTTCTTTTTTAGGAACACTGCTGTTGAAGGTGCTGGGTGTCCTGGATTAGAGGATTTGATCGAAGGGAACCAGGTGAGTCCTGGCCGTGTGGTAGAGGCCTGGGGCATCGGCTGCTTATCTCAGTATCCACAGCAAGCCCAGCATGCTAGCCAGGGTCAACACCGGAAACCCCCATGACACGGGCTCATTCTTATGTCAGTGGCTTTGCGTATTCCTCCACCTGCGTCACAGCCGGAGGTAGAGAACTAGGTCGGCCAACTTTGGCCACTGTGCAAAGCAGGCTGCGCAGTAACATAGTCACGCTCATTTGTCGGCACCGTATCTGGCTGCCTTGGGTGTCCCGGGACAGTGAGCGACTAGGGCCGACAGGCAGGATCACCCCGTCTCTAGTGTTCACTGCCTGGTTCTTCACAAAGAAGGGCTGCTGTTCTCAAGTTAAGTTGGAAGCCAGAGTGGAGGCACTTCTGAACAACCCTTCTCTCCTAGTATCCCCGTAATGTTATCCGAGGCCACTGTCAGGCAGCAAGACCATAGGGCTTATAGGGTGGTGTTCTTCAGCTCTGTTCAGAATGTCAAAAATACATATATTTTAGTATTTTATAGCAAGACTTTCACCTTCTTGTAGTTAAATGTAGTGGCCATTTTTACTTCCAGGATGTAAATAAAACAAACATGGAGACGGATTGTTTCCCCAGTGAAGCCCTGGGTTTGCATCTTGTGGGCGGGACAGCAGATGACAAGACAGTGAGCGAAGAGGAGAGTTCAGGTGTCATGGAAAGAATGGAACTCAATTCCTCCTTCACCGCGCAGGATGTTCAGATGAACAGTCCTGAACATAATAATGCCCCGCGCCAGAGGAGCCCCCTGCAAGAAGCAGCCGCTCAGACCCCTTGGCCAGCTAAGAGCTGTTCAGGTACAACAAAGCTTTGCTTGAAAATGAGCTTGGATTAAGGTGCTGATCCATCACATGCTGAGTGCCGGTTCCTACAGGTAAAAGCTGAAAATTGGACACCCATAATAAATGCCCCATGAAACAGTCCATAGTGTTGCATCCTTCTTGTCCCCAAAGCCCTCAGGAGATGAAAACCAGCCACAAACACTAATCCACGCTAGGCACAGGGACTTGTACCCTAGACCTGAGTGGGACAGTGGGGGAGCCAGAAATCCTCCAGCCATCACTTCTCTGCCTTTTGGCTAAGATCAAGTGTAGAAATCCTCCAGCCAGTTGTTAGTTCCTCCCGTGTGTGCATGAAGCTGGCCAGGTGTCCTGTTTTTCTCCCCAGTGCCGCCTCTGACTGTTTTGGGTCACTGTCCTGCAAACCTTACAGGTCTCTGGGCCGTGGTGGTGCATACCTGTCATCTCACACTGGGCTGCCTCAGGGTCCAGCAGCAGCAACAGAGCCAGTAGGGCTGCGCCCAGGTCCTTGTGATATGATGTGTTGGGTCTGACCTGCTTTCCCCGCACAGCACTCTGGGAGGGCTGTACATTTCCCGTCCTGCCCTTGTCAAACTGCCTGTGTATTTTTTTTTTTTTTTTTTTTTTTTTTTTGGTATTGGGAATTGAACTCAGGACCTTGCTCTTGCCAGGCAGGTACTTGTACCGCTGAGCTATTTCTGGATACTTTTAATGCTTTCAGCATGAATTTTTTTTTTCACGAATAAGGATAAGAAGTTTATTGAGACATTTACATTAAAAAATAGCACAGAGTGGCCTGTGTGTTTGTCTTTGTGCAAAAATTCATGTCTTTCAAAGCTGTGTCCATTTCTGTGACAATAGTCTTTAAAGTTAAAAATTATTTTTTCTTATTTTTCTAGTACTATTTGATACTCTCACCACCGAACACCGCCTTCTTGATTCAGTAAGTTTTCCAACTTAATTTAATATTCCTTAGTTGTCTGGACTGGTTTTATAAAGTGAATTACTATTTTTTCAATTTGTGTGAAGCTTGACATTATGTCATGTTATCTTTTTGATTTCAATTCCATTCGTTATTCATTTTCTAAAAAGAGGGTAGTTTTCTATGCTTATATACCCTAAAGTGCAGTACAAGGTTTCTTAAAGTGTTTCATTAGTACGTATTTGTCATATTGATCACATGGGCATTTGTGCCTGTGTGATTTATCTTAATTCGCTTTTCCTATCCCCTCCCCTCCAAGCCCTCTTCTCCTCTTCCCCTCCCCATTAGTACAAGCTTTGCTGCCCTTTGTTCCTGTCATAGAACACAGGCTGCCTCAGTGCTCCCCGGAAAGGTTCATTTTCCTGTCTGACTTAGGGATCAAATCTGACGCTGCAGATCAGCCGAGTACCTGGATGTAGGCGGCCTCGGTCACAGCAGGAATTTCCCGGCGCCCCAAGGAAAGCCTGTGGCAGCCTTGGCCTCACTCACCCACCCTGCAGGGACTCCTGGCCACCTCCAGGGCCCCCGGTTATGCCATCCTCATTCTTTTAGGTCCATTTCACTCCCACCAGGCCTTGCTGCCCTCCGGCTCCCTGGAGCTGGGCTCTTCCCCTCGGCATCTCCACCCGCCTCGCACCTTCCCGGCCCCTTCTCACCTGTGACTCCCAGGCACGTGCTGGCCCTGGAGCCGACCTGAGGAAGCCTGTGCTGGCCACGTGGGGTGGCACAGAGAGGGACACTGTGCACGCACTGCACCTGTTAGAGTGGGATGGCAGTACATGCTGTTCCTAAAATACAGCTGCAAATCCAGTTGCCTTAGTAACTGTAGATTCCCACTGGCTGGCTGGCTCATGTCTGATACAGACCAAGCCGTGAATTCCTCTTGGGCTTCTTTTCTTCTTTTGTTGTTTTTCAGCTTGGGGTGTAGAACCCCGCGCCTCACACTGAGCCCCAGCCCTTTTTTATTTTGAGATACCTGTTTTGTTTTTTAAATTATTTTATTTATTTATTTGGTACAGGCTCTCACTACACAGCTGGGACTCATAGTGATCCCCCTGACTCAGTCTCCCTAGCACTGGGATTATACGCATGTGCCGCCAAGCCTGGTTTTGGTGGCTGGCATGGCAGTGTGGTGTGTGGTACTGGGGATTAAACCATGGTCCTTGCACTTACCAGGCAAGCGTTTAGACTGCTGAGCTATCTCCCCAGCCCTGGAGACATCTTACTAAGCCTCCAACTTACCTGAGCAGTCGGGTGGCCTCACACTTGCATCTCACCTGCCTCAGCCTCCCAGAGTGCTGGGTTGCAGGCCTGGACCACCAGGCTCCTCTTAGGATTTAAATATTCAGGCCCGAGCTCATCTTACTCAGCAGCGTCACTGACCCTGGAGGAGACTCGGACGCAGTCAAGGCCTCTGCCAGCTGGCGCTCTGCATAGTGTAGGGTCTGCAGAGCTGCAGCCTGCGTGTGTGGACTGTCCCTTCCGGTATTCCTCGCCTCTCAGGCTCGGGAGATTGCTACTGCTGTTGCCAGCTTGAGTCTGCAGTGACCCAGCCCTGTGGAAACGGGGCGGCCTCAGTGACCTCTGTGCCTCCTTCCACAGCCAGGCCCAACCCACGGCGACCCCTTCACCCTTGCAGAATGGCGGCGGCGTTCGGAAAGGACCCGACTGGCCTCTTTCGGTGGGAACCTGATCGCCTTCTCCCCGCTCCGGCCCTCTGTGTTAGAAGAGCCAGAAGAAGAAGCCTTGTGAATTTAAAAATATGCCAGCGCTAGTCTCCCTGATGTATTATGTTGGAACTCTGGACAACGCGTAGCTGCATTCACTGTTTAACCCGTGTAGCCAGTGCCCCGGTGTTTTAATGTGCAGCAGTCACCCCAGTGGATTTTAGACGTGGTGCTTCCCGGGGGTGGGGTTTTGTACACTCGGCACATAGAATAAAAGGTAGACCTCGTCCTGCTCCATTGGCGTGAAATGCATGAGGCTAGTGCGAAGCATACTTATGTGGAGCTTATTGACATTCTTTTAACTTTGACCAAAATATTTACTTCCTTTTAACTCCTACAAGAATGCACTGACTAGCCTGGTATGGTGGCACACACCTGTAATCCCAGCTCTCGGTGGCTGAGGCAGGAGGATCACTGCGAGTTGAAGACCAGCCTGGGCTACAAAGTGATATCAAGGTCAGCCTGAGCTATATAGTGAGACCCTGTCTCAAAAAGACAAAAGATAAAGTAAAAAATTATGAGGCCAAGTGGTGAGAAGCCCATTCACGGCTTCCTTTACTTCTCATTGTTTCATTTGCCAGCAGCCGCTGTTTTCTTGAAGAGAATCCTCCGTCGCACTGCACTGCCCTGCCGTAAGGCCAGTGTCCTACAGCGCCTTACCTGTGGGACCGGAAGCAAGGGGCCACCTGCACCCGAGCAGCAGGAGGCCTCGGTAGCTCGCCTGGGGCCGGGTCAGCATCTCTTGGGAGGGCTGAGCCCTCACCATGCTGGGAGCGTGTTTACAGATAACCTTTCAAGATGGGGGAATTTCAAACAGGAAACACCTCAACACTTCAGTCCTGTCTCCACACCGGGGCTGGGGCCTGAAAACAGTGAGCTTCATTCCTCACCCAGCCCTGGGGAGGCTGAGATGGGAGGCTGCTCGTGAGTGCAAGGCCAGCCTGAACTGCATAGCGAGACCCGGTCTCCACACAACGCTCCTGGTCCAGCCCTCCCCGTGGCTGGGGCCATGGTGTTGCCACCACACCAAGCCCACATCTACCTTTGCTGTCAGGGTGTTCGTGATTCTGACCCTGGAAAATTTTTTTTTTTTTTTTTGCGGTACTAGGGATTGGACTCAGGATCTTGTGCTTGCCAGGCAAGCACTTATTCTACTGAGCTATCTCCCCGGCCGAGAAATCCTTTTTATGAATTATTTGTTTTGCAAGTGCCCTTTTGTGTGTGTGTGTGTGTGTGTGTGTGTGTGTGTGTGTGTGTGTGTGTTTAGGGAAGGGTCTACAGGGTGTACTAGATTGGACTCATAGTGATCCGCCTGTTTACAGCCTCCCAAGAGCTGGGGTTACAGGTGCGCACCACCACGCAGTCTCAATTGCCATCTCAGTGCGCCCTGGGGGCAGGGCCAGCACAGCAGGCCCTGGGATCGAACCCCAGCCTCAGCACCTGCTTATAGGCACTTTAATCTGCTGAGCTATTTGGCCAGCCCTAGAGTGCCCATTTCATAGACAAAGGAATTGTTGCTTCCAATTCCAGTAATTCTAGATAAGCCAAGATATTTTTCCCCCTAAAAGCAACACTTCCATTTAAGCATGAATATAGGAGCAAATATATCTGAAAGTTAGGTTGCAGAATTTAGCTGCTGAAAAACATTGCTGTGATGTGCTGTCCAAACCCCTCTTTGGAACCCAGGCAGTGCCCACCACCCCTACTCAGTGCCACCTGAGTCTGGACAACCCTAGCCGACTTATCCCGCAGCTGCCCCGGCCTCTGCCCTAGTGCTGTCCCCCAGGGGTGATGCCGCCCCTCCATTCCTTCTGTTCTGCCTCCTGGGAAGCCCGGCACGTCAACTGAAGGTCCAGATGCTGAGGAGGCTGGGCTGTGGGGACAGTGGTATATGAAATGAGCTCTCCCGTAGGCCTGTGCTGCAACCGCGGCTTGGCTGCAGTGTGCTCACTGACCGCAGGAAGAATCGCCATCTCTTTAAAAGCTACCTGTCTGACACTCTGGGTTTTCTTTCTACAGATCTAGAAATTTCCTAAAATCCAACACATGGAGATAGTCTCCCTGGTGTTAAACAGTCATTGATACCAGAAGTGAGAACTATAGAGATAAATTTTGGGTTAATGAGTGGTCAAATTCGGGCTTGGTGGCACTTGCCTATAATCCCAGCGCTTGGGAGGCTGAGGCAGGAGAATCTTGGGAGTTCAAGGCCAGCCTGGGCTACAAATGAGACTTTGTCTCAAAAAACAGGTTTGCTGTGTGGTTTGCAGCAGCAGCAGCCGCCCCACCCGCCTGGCGTGGCCAAGGCACCCGGCTGCATCAGGAGGGGCTGAAGCATCTGGGGCCGCGCAGGACACTACCGTGTGTGCTTGGCGCTCCTTCGGTAAAACCAGCCCTGCTGCTAAGCAACCAGAACGCAGACAGGAATTGCTGGGACTGGCTTCCTGCTCACCTCATTTCCTCCTCTCCTGGAGCCAGGAAATCACAGAGCTTTCCTTGAAGCATCTCCTAGTTGTAGGGATACAGACCAGAGATTTTGGGGGTGCTTGGTATTTACTTTTGGTGGGAGAAGGAGGTACCAGGAATTGAATGCAGGGACTTTTCATGAAGCCACATCCTAACTAAGCCTTTTTGGGTTTTTTTGAGACTTGAGTCTAAGTTGCCCAGCTTCAGCTCAAACTTCGGCTCCTCCTGCCTCAGCCTCCCGAGTACCAGGATTACATGCGTGTAGTCCCGGCTCCCACTGCTTTCTCTTTCTCTAAGTGGGCTAGCAGCGTAGGCTTCTTAGGCCGTAGGCTACTTAGGCAGCCCTCCTGGAGTGTTAGCATTGTTGTTTCTTTTTCCCTGGACACTAGTAAATAAGCTGCTCTGATGAAATGACTGGGGGGAGAAAGGTGACTTCGCATGACATTTATTAAATGATTGACTTACGAGAATATTGATACATAAATGTAAAACTCTTCACACGGAGTGAACCTGGAGCCTGTGAATGGGCAAGGTTTGGACTCGATCCTTTCTACGTAAGCATCTGCCTTCCCGGATTATATCATGGTGTAGGATGCACTGGTGAGGTTTATGTCGCCAGAAATCCCCAGTCTGTTGATTGCCGTGAAGTTCCTCACCCGGTGGTTGTACTGCAGCAGGTGGGCGTCATTGACCGCCACCTTGAAGTGGTCAGGTTCCACCAGGACCTGGATCTGCAGGGCGCAAACACAGGGTCAAGGCTGTGAGTGGCGCCTGTTGTCACTTCCCGCGGCCACCACACCTGTATCATTCCTGTCCATTTACAAGAGGGACCTGGGAGTGATGGTTGTCACCTAGCCCTAGGGAGGCTGAGACAGGAGGACTCTCGTGAGTGCAGGGCCAGCCTGAACTGCATAGCGAGACCTGGTCTCCACACAACGTGCTTCAAGTGTGTGGGGCTTTAGAGCGATCCCCTCTGAGCAACAGTAAGAGGGCCCTGGCTTACCTTGAACTGTTTGCCTATCTCGAAGGGGAAGGCCTGCTGCCGCTCCTCCCGGCCCCAGGCATTGTTCTGCTTGGTGTTGCACACGATGACCCGCCTGTTGTTCTCGTTGAAGCGCGGGTTGAAGTGGAAGGCCACGTCATTTCCTTGCTTGAAGTCCAGGGCCAGCCTGTGGGGACCAAAGACCAGTTACAGAAGGGGCCGCAGGGGCGTGCATTTCCCAGAGCCCATTGCTTCACAACACACAGCAGACGCTCTGAGCGGCAGCAAGTAATGGCAGAGTGGGTTCAACAGAAATAGGTGGGGCACGATATCCCATATGGTCAGCCGGGCATGGTGGCTGTGCCTGTGATCCCAGTGCTAGGGTGGCTGAGGCAGGAGGATCTCCTGAGTTCAAGGCCAGCTGGGCTACACAGTGAGACACTATGTCAAAGGGGGTGGGCAGAGAGATGGCTCAGGATAAGTGCTTCCCTGGCAAGTGCAAGGGCCTGAGTTCAATCCCTGGTTCTGCAAAAAACAAACAAAAGAAAGGCCCAGGTGATAGCTCAGTGGCATAGTGCCTGCCTAAGTTTGATTCCTGGTACAAAAAGCCTTGCAGCACCAAGCAACAATGTTTCAGTTTACTACCATCGCTGCTGCCAGCCAGCACTAGGGAACTACCGCAGGCTCAGGGTGCATCTCCAGTGTTCCTGGCACTAAGTCTCCTAAGAAGTGACCTCAGGGTGCGAGTGTTCATGAACCTCACGGGAGGGAGACAGGTCAAGCTGCGGGCACACTTGCTGTGTTGGGGTCACATGGCCAGGGCCACAGGCAGAGGGGACTCCAGGGCCCCACGAGTGTCCACACAGGCAGTGTGCAAAGGACGGTGACGACTGGCACAGGGATGGAAGCTGGGGAGGAGAGAGTGGCTATGTGGTGTGAATCACGGGGTGAGAAGCTGGGGAGGAGGAGAGAGTGGCTATGTGGTGTGAATCACGGGGTGAGAAGCTGGGGAGGAGAGAGTGGCTATGTGGTGTGAATCGCGGGGTGAGAAGCTGGGGAGGAGAGAGTGGCTATGTGGTGTGAATCACGGGGTGAGAAGCTGGGGAGGAGAGGGTGGCTATGTGGTGTGAATCACGGGGTGAGAAGCTGGGCCTCTGGGGAAGGAAGTGGCCCTGGCTGACTCACAGGAGCTACGTGACAGGTCCCTGCAGGCATTCCGGAGACCCAAGCGGGCTGTGCGCACTGCCGGGGAGCCAGAGACCCATGCTCAGTGTAGCCACAGCCAGCGCAGGGCAGGCACGGGGGCGACCTTGGGCCCTCCAAGCCCGGAAGCCACCAACAGCAGACTCTGCCTCAGCCTCAAAGACAAAAAGGACAGCGTGCATAGCAGGATGCAGAATAAGGTACGTTGCCATGTAGGTTGAGTTTGACGCCTGGAAAAATTATGCAGGAACCATGTTGACAGGTGGGTCCTCTATTATGGTGGAGCCAAGAGGCTACCTGCGTAGTTCTAAAAATCCTGCTAAAGTACACAATGAATCACTCTGTACTACAGCCAACCAACACCACCCGGGGCTGCTCTGGGTGCCCCCCCTACCTGTTGGCGTTGGGCTTCACGGTGCCCATGATTGTTATGAGCATGCGCGGGACGACTCCACCAGGCAGGGGAAGGTCGTAGGGCACAGTCTGTAAGGGGACAAGGACAGAACGTCAGCCTGGAACCCCATTTGCTTGGGAAAAGAAAAACAATGACACTGCTGAAGTTCCATCCTGGCTGACAAGTGTGAAGGCGACACAGCTCCAGGGTTTAGGTCACCTCACCCACAGCCTGCAGAGAGAAGACTTCCCCTACACAAAGGATCATCAAGGTTAAGCCCTCGAGAGGAGAAAATGGGGCTGGGTGTGGCTTTGCACGACTGTAATTCTAGCACTTGGAAGCTGAGGCAGGAGGATTGCTACGAAGTTTAAAGGAGCTGGGGAGATAGCTCAGCGGCACAGCGCTTGCCTGGCAAGTTCCAGGTCCTGACTTCAATTCCTGGTATCCCACCAAAAAAAGAAAAACATGAGTTCGAGACTAGCCTGGGCTACATAGTGAGCTCAAGGTCAGCCTACACTGCGCAAAAAAGAAAAACAAAAAAAAAGTGGGTCATGACGGTCCTAACCCATCCACATGGACAGGAGCCTGCCAGGGCTCACGCTGTCCTCAGGACGCCCTCCGGTCACAGGGTACTGAGCTGAGCCAGGATCCTCTCGGAACTTCGTTTCCCTTAGGAGTCCCTTACTAACGTGCATTGTAACGTGCACGAAAATTCAATCCTCAGGTCTCATAGTTTTTTCAAAAGCAGATGACCTAGCAAGTGCAAGGTCCTCAGTTTGATTCTCAGAAAAAATAAGAACTCAAGCCCCCTCCTCCCTGCAGCCTTCACTGGATTCCCACTAAAGCTGCTTTACCACCGTCCTTAGAATGGCACCATCTCCTTACACTGACAGTAAACACAGCTCAATACAAGCTCGTGTTCTGCGATTGGGCCAACGTATACCTGTGACTAGGCACTGGGAAGCAGCTCTAGGAGCAGGGTTCAAACCGAGGCTCCCTGAATGTTCCCTGGGCCCCCAAGTCCAGGCGAGGCCTTCCCCATCTTACCAGCGGTCCAGAGGGTGCACTGTAGGGGCTGGCCCCAGGGTAGGCTCCGGGCGCAGCCCCAGGGTAGGCTCCGGGCGCAGCACCGGGGTAGGCTCCGGGCGCAGCACCGGGGTAGGCTCCGGGCGCAGCACCGGGGTAGGAGCCAGGTGCGCCGGGGCCTGGATAGGCTCCTGGGGCCTGGCCTGGATATGCTCCTGGGCCTGCCTGGCCCCCAGGAGGTGCCTGTCCTGGGTAGGCCCCCGGAGCAGGCTGCCCGGGGTAGGCACTACCAGGATAGGCAGCGCCTGGGTAGCCCCCGGCTCCAGGCTGGTTCCCCCAGGCTCCGGGCCACCCTTGAGGATTCGGGTGTCCAGATCCAGATAAGGCATCGTTGAGCTGGAAAGAGACAACGGCAATCAGGGGATAGAAGACGGATAAGGGGAAAAGCAGCACACTCCACCTAAGTAGCTGCTGGAGAAACAGTGAATGGGTGAAATTCACATCTGCGCCGCCCGTGTCACACTTCGAAACAGTTTTGAGTTCCAAAGACTGAAATTAGATGGTGGAGCCAGCATGGCGGCGCATACCTATAATCCCAGCACTTGGGAGGCTGAGGCAGGCAGATCACCTTGAGTTCCCAGCCAGCCTGGGCTCCACAGTGAGTTCAAGGCCAGCCTGAACTACTGGTGACGAGACCCAGTCTCAAAAAGCAAAATAATAATAATAATAATAATAAAATTAAAATGAAGCTAGACTGTGGGACTCTACACTATGGGATTCTTCCTTCCTCCCGGCCTGAGTAGGCTCTGCTGCACCCACAGGCTGCAGATTCCGTTTGGGTGCTGACTGCACTCGCACTGGGGTGAGAGGGCCGCTGTCACCCCGTTCCTCCCCACGTCTACTGCTGAGAGAGCAGGGCTGCAGCTGGCCCAGGGAGGCCATGAGCCGGAAGGGAAGGGAAAACGAGGCCCGCAAGAAGACGGGGCACACTCACCGAGAAGCCGTCTGCCATCCTCCTGAGGGGGCAAGAGAGAGAGGGGTCACCGTGAGCGCCTAGGGGCTACCGCTCCCGTCGTGGGCACACACAGGCTGAGGGGCAGGGTCAGCAGGCTGAGCTGAGGACCCAAAACACCTCAAAGGGGCGGGGCCGTGGTAGGGGCGGGGCCACCCAGCCCAAAGCAACTCTGCTTCCTCCAGCCTGCCTCCCAGACCTGGAAGGAAGAGCTGTACTACTTTTACTCCATATATATATATATATCTCCAGAAATCGAGCTCAGGGGCCAGCCAAATAGCTCAGTAGATTCAAGTGCCTGCAAGCAGGTGCAGGGGCTGGGGGTTTGATACCCAGGCCTGCCATGCCAGTCCCGCTCCCCAGGGCGCACTGAGATGGCAATTGAAACTGGGCCTGGTGGCATGAGCCTGTAATCCCAACTCTTGGGAAGCTGTAAACAGGTGGATCAGTATGAGGCTGATCTAGTAATGAGATCCTGAACACCCTGAAGACCCTTCCCTAAAATTTAAAAAAAAAAAAAAATTTGAACTCAGGACCTCACAATTGTGAAGCAGGCACTGAGCCATCTCCCCAGTCCTGCTCTGTTATTTTAAGTACTAACCTTGTCCCCAAAGATCCAATAAATGCCAACTACTAGATAGGTCCTAAAAATGTACATTTTTGGTTTTTGAGACAGGATCTTGCTATGTAGCCCAAGCTGGCCTTGAACTCATAGTGATCCTCCTGCCTCAGCCTCCCGAGGGCTGGGTGGTGTGCACCACCATGATGGACCTAAAAGCAGACAACATGGACTTTTCCTCTGAAATCTCAAGCAAGCAGAGCTCCTCCTAGGGCTTAACATGGGCGGCTTTTATGCATCCCCGCTACTCTGACACCCCGCCACTGTTATTTCTACCACCTTTGGACATATAATAAATTGCATTTTTGCACACCTCTCAACCTGGGTACCCTCGGCCCCTTCCAGAGCCCCCTTCCCTGGAGGTAGAGATCATGTCAGCCAGACGAGGAAGCCACAGGGCTCTGCCAGTTCCTCTGAAAGGAAAAGAGGGGGCCCCTCCCCTGTACCCCTCCTAAGGCAGTCACACCGCTGGTGGGGAGCGCTGACCCCAGGGAGGCTGGTAGAGACAGAAGAGAGGGCGCTTCTTAAGAAAGCAGAGCTCAAGGGCCAGTGAGGTAGCTCAGCCAACAAAGGGCTGCTTAGGCAAGCGTCGTAGGGACTGGGGTTCGGGTTCGGATTCGGGTTCGATCCCCGGCACCACAGGCCGTGCCAGCCCTGTCCCCAGGCGCGCTGAGCCAGCCTCTGAGTCCGGGTGTGGAAGTGCAAACCTGTAATCCCAGCCCTGGGGAGGCTGAAAACAGGAGGATCACTATGCGTCCGAGCTGTGTAGTGAGACCCTGTACCAAATACATAAATTTTTTTTTAAAAAAGAAAGACAGCAGAGCTCTCTCCTTTTGGATGTCAGTGGGAACCAACCTTGAACCTCAAAATGGGCCAAGAGCCCAGTGCCTTTGGCGTCCTCCCACTTTTCCCTCTTCTGGGCAATGCACCAGAGACCTGGCAGTAGCTCAGACAGCATTTCCAACTCTTTTTTTTTTTTTTTAAGACAAGTTCTCGGGGCTGGTGAGATGGCTCAGTGGTCTAAAGCACCTACTTGGAACAAGCTTGGCAAAACACAGGGACAGCGGTTCGATCCCCCAGCACCACATGCCAGCCAGCCCCGCCCCCTGGTGGGCTGAGCTGGCCACACACACACACACACACACAATAAATGTTTAAAAAATAAAATAATTAAAAAAAAAAAAAAGACAAGTTCTCACTGTGGCCCTCACACTTGCAGTGATCCTCCAATCCTCGTTCCTCAGCTTCCTGAGTGTGGATTGTACTGGGTGGCAGGTCACTGTCCTGTGCACTCTTTGGTGGTGTCCCTAGCTTTGCCCCTCAGATGTGAGCTGACTTGTGGCACATACCTGTAATCCCAGCACTCAGGAGGCTGAGACAGGAAACCCCCAGAGTTCGAGACCAGCCTGGGCCACACAGTGAGCTCAGGACCAGCCTGGACTACAGTGAGACTCTGTCTCAAATGCTAAACTAAACCCAAACCCTGCACTTTGACATTTCCAAATATCATCTTTTGCAAGTTTTCCTCATTGAGAAATTAGGTCGCTGGCTTATCCTTTTCGAACCTCACAGTACACTGACACAGTAAACAAATTTTAAAACATGAGATCTTGTTTTTCTTCAGAAACTGAGTGACTCACTCAGTAGACAGGATGCCATTCCGCACGCCACTTTGCTATTTATAACCACATTTTACCCAACACTGGGTACTTTTGCAAAAATTGGGCATGGATTTCTTGGAGTACATCAGCTGCCAACCATGAAATCTCTGTGTATGTGTGTTTCTTCTGCTTGATACAGGGTCTCACTGTGTAGCTCAGGCTGGCCTCAAACTCGAGATGATCCTCCTGCCTCAGCTTCCCAAGTGCTGAGACTCTAGCTGTGCAGCACCATGCTGGGCTTGAGATCTCTTTTTATAACCTGTATTCTTTTCAGGTCCAGATTAGCAGCCTCAGCGCCTGGGGCCCAAGGCCGGAAGATCTACTCACGTAAATATAGTCTTTACTTGCCTACATGGTTTTGTTTTTGCTTTTGGTACTGGGGATTGAACTCAGGACCTTATGCTTACCAGGCAGGCGCTTATGCCACTGAGCTACATCCCCGGCTTTTTTTTTTTTTTTTTTGATGGACTTTATAAGACTGGGTGTGGTGGCTCGCGCCTGTAATCCAGCTCTTGGGAGACTGTAAACAGGCAGATCACTATGAGTTGGATCTTGTAGTAAGACCCTAAACAACCTATAGACCCTTCCCTAAAATTAAAAAAAAAAAAAGATGGAATTTACAAAGACACAATGAAATAAAAAATCTTCCCCTCTACAGATAGTACAGAAGCGAACTCCAGACTGGTTCTTCCAGAATCAGAGAATTTTGAAAAGCCAGAAAAACAAAGGAAAGGCTAGGAGTGGTGGTGGACACCTTTAATCCTAGCACTGGGGAGGCTGAGGGAGGAGGATCGCTGGGAGTTTGAGACCAGCCTGGGCTACAAAGTGAGCTCAAGGCCAGCCTGAACTGCATAGTGAGACCCTGTCTCAAAAAGACAGAAAAAAAGGGCAGTGAGGTGGGGAAGGAAGATACTTCCTGGGTCTGCACGGTCAAGAGGTAGCTCCTCGTGGCTCCAGATGAAGGGATCCTGGCCTGTGCACAGCAGGAAGGGCAGGCCAGGGCAGCTGTCTCTTTAGTACCAGTGGTCTGCACCACACTCTTCCTTCTCCACCCACCTAGTAATAAATCCAGCTGGGCACCCCAGCTCCATTCTTGTGAAATCCCTGCTCATAAATGGCCCAGCCTTGGGGTGTTTCCTGGGCCCTAGGAGCCCCCCATATTCCTCATCTGAAACCAGACTGGCTGGGCTCCCTCCAGCTCAGCAGAGAAAGACAGACAGACGCCAAGCGGGCAGGGAGAAAGGAGGCAGCTCTCCTAGGACGTCCCCCTCCGCTCCCACGCGCTCTGCCCTCCACCCGCCCCCCCTTCCCCTGCTCCACAGCAACAGAAGCAACAGCAGCCAGGGGAGCAAAGTCACGCTGTGTTTCCCGTTGCCCAGTTTCGCCCCTGAAAAAGCCAGAAGCAGTCAGAGGAAGCCGTGAGCCTCAGCCCGCTGCGAGCTGGAAGGCCCCAGCCCCGGGCCTGCGGGTCTACAGCTGCCGGCAAAAAACAGAGTCAGAACCACCCCCCACACCCAGGGGCCTGTCACGCTATCCGGGAGCCACAGGCCAGGGGACTACCGGGCATGCCTTCCCGGAATCACAGGTCTGGTTTCTTTGTTTTGTTTTTTTGTTTTGCGGAACCGGGGATGGAACTCAGGCCCTAGCGCTTGCAAGGCAAGCGTTTATTGGACTGAGTTGTCTCCCCGGTCCCCCTGAGTCTCAGGCCTGGAGAGCCATGGTCCCCGAGAAATTCACACACAGGACCTGCTGCGGTGAGAAGCTAGAGCCTCGCTGGCGGGACAAGAGGGTGCCCCAGGGATTCCCCATGACAGCAGAGGCGCTGCTGGAGCCTAGCGAGCACCTGTGGGACACAGCTGCCAGGGACCTTTGTGTTTGGCAAGGATACCAAAACGCTCTTTTGGGAGCCGAGCGCCGTCCCCCTGTATTGCCTACGGCTCCAGTCCTCCAAAGGGCAAGGATGCAGCTTCCAGCCTTGGGGTGGAAGGCCCTGCCTGGAAAGCACTCATTCGGTTGAAAGGAGCGGACTGGCCCAGTGTAGGGGTACATGCCTGTGATCCAGGCTACCTCCAGCCGAGGCAGGAGGATCACCGGCGGAGCCCAGCCTGAGCAACTTCATGAGACCCTGTCGCAATACGAAAAGGAAAAATTGGCTGTAGCTCAAAGGTAGCACATCTCTGGGCTCCATGTTCAGCGCCGGCAAAATAAATGGACGTTGTTGGTACAAAAAGTAAAGTTTGCTGACTCTTTCGTTCTTCTTTCTTTCTTTATTTATTTCCTTTTCTTTCTTTCTGAGACAGGGTCTTGCTTGCAGCTCAGGCTGGCCTTGAGCTCACTTTGCAACCCAGGCTAATCTTGAACTCCCAGCAATCCTCCTGCCTCAGCCTCTGTGGTGGTACTGGGGATTGAACTCAGGACCTTGCTCTTGCCAGGCAGGCACTTATTCTACTGAGCTATCTCCCCGGCCCCCATGCGTTCATTATTGAACTTCACCACAGAAGCAAGCAGTTGCCAGAACGGAGTTCACAAGTCAGCGAGTCCTGAGGGGTTCATCCCATCCCTAAGATTTCCCCGGATTCTCCAAGCTGGCCCCGTCCCCCAGGCGCAGGCGCCCTGTGACCAGAAGTCCAACACCTGGGTCACTTTCCAGCGTGGACCAGGCAGGGCTGTCCCCGACGCTGACGCCAGGAGTTGTGTTCCGAGCTGGGTCCCAGCCCGGCCACACCCACTGCCCCGGGATTTGGGGTCGCAGTTCCCTCTTTGCTGGGTGGGGGGGAGGTGAGGGAATCGCAGGGTCCCCAGAGGCCAGACCCGGGCGCAGGCTCCGGAGGGTCGGGATCGGACCTGACTCCAGAAACCCAGCCCGGCCCCACTCACCCGCTGCTGCGCTGCTGCTGCTCCGGCTGGGCTGGTGCGGGCGCGGCTGGCGGGGCGCTCAAGTACGCGGCCCTGCGCCCTCCCCGAGGCGGCACCGGCTCCACCCGGCCACGCCCTGGGACGCGCTGGGGACAGCGGACAGCGCCCGCCCACGCCCAGGAGGAGGGCAAGCCGGGCGGAGTCTGCGCCCCGCGCTCTCTGCTGCCTCGGCCTCTGGTGCTGGGACCCCCTCTGCCTTCTCAACCTGATCTGAAGCCCTCCGTCCAGATCACCAGGCCTGGGCCTGGTCCTGCCCCTACCCCTGCCCCTGCCTTTTTTCCTGCCCATGCCCCTGCCCCAGCTCCGGCCCAAATACCAGTGCTGACTGGCTCTAAGAACCCTGGGGTTCTTCAGTGTCTGCCTCCCTGGTTACCCCTGGGGGGGGGGGGAGCGCATAAATGGTTCTCAGGTGCATAGTAGGTTCTCAAGAGATGTTTGTTGAATGAATGAATGAATGAATGAATGAATGAATGGAATTACTTTCCAGGAAATATGTTTTTTCCAAGACTAAGGTACTGGGATTCCTAGCACTCCGGAGACTGAAGCAGGCAAGTGAATTACAAAGGAGACCCTGTCTCAAGAAAGGAAAAAGGGGGCGGGGGGGTGGCGATATCTCAGCTGTCTAAGCGCCTGCCTGGCAAGTGCAAGGACCCAAGTTCCTTCCTCAGTACTGCATGCAGTGCCGGACTCGCGCTGAGCTGGCCACTGAGACTGGGCCTGGTGGCACACCTCTGTAATCCTAGTGACGGGGAAACTGAGACAGGACGATCACTACAAGTCCAAGCTGTATAGCAAGACCCTGTACCAAATAGATGATGATAGATAGATAGATAGATAGATAGATAGATAGATAGATAGATTCCTTTTAAAAAGGAAAAAAGAAGAGATTGAAGGAGACTCCTGCAAAACAGGGAGCCTTAAACTCTGAGTACCTTCGTTACAGTCAGGAACTAGAACGGAGCATATTGTGTCGAGGGCTGCTACAAGGGGCCCAGGCCCGCTAAACAGCTGACATTTATTAGATGCATTTAGCTGGGCCAAAAATGAGTGAAGTCATTTGGAAGCCATGGTGGCTCGGAATGGGACCAGGAGGGACGTCAAGGCCTCTGCCACTGGAGAAGGAAAGAGGAGTTTCCAATGCGGGCTCTTGGGGTTGGAGGAGGGAACAGGTGTCCCCGGGGACTCAGTGCTGCCTCATCCCACCCGCATGCAGCTGTCTGAGACCAGTTCTCATGCCTCTGCGAGCCGTCCTTTCTGCCATGGCACCTGCCACCTCTGGGCCAGCCCCATGACCTGCTTGTCCCATGGAGTGCTCGCTGCTGGCTCCCCAGCCCTCCTCCTCACTGCCAGCACCTAAGTGAGCGCTGCAGGCACAGAGCAGGTTCTTGGACTCCACCGTTCACCAAGCTCTTGTCCCTGCCTTGCTACTCAAAGACCTGGCACATGGGGCTAGAGGGACAGCTCAGTGCCAGCGTGCACCAGACAGGCACAGGGCTCTGGCTCAAAAAAAACATATAACAAGGGGAGAACTCAATAGCAGAAGCAAAGCCGCAGCCAAGCAGACACCGCTCGGTCCCCTGGAGCTGGCTGGGTCCCACCTGGAAGTCATTCCAAGAGAAACAGCCCTCAGACCAGGAAGGCCACAGCCAACCTCCTGGGGAAATGCAAATTAGCCGCATTCTGCTCTTGGCCTGCAGCTTCAGTGAAGAGAAACGGGTTTTGCTCAAGTTCTCACCCAGGGTGGGGGCTTTGGGAGGCCGTGTGGTGGGGGAGACACAGCCCTCCTGCTCTAGATAGGTGGCCTTAGGGACAGCCCCAAGACATGGCCCATGTCTTTTGCACCTTGCATGAACTTGGTGAGAAACCATCCAGGTCATCACTCATATGGAATCAGACAGCCCCAGACCATGAGAAATGAAGTCCCGTGCCAAAGCCCCCACCTGGTGCTATTCCAGCAACTGATGGGCTAAGATCAGGGAAGGGCTCCGCCTCCCCGAGCCCTCGTGCCTGTGTGTGGACTCCGGCAGTGCTGACTTTATAACCTAGGAACACAAAGCGCCCTCGCAGGAATTGCTCAGGTACACTGTGGAGAACACACCAGGCATCACCTGGTTCCAGCAGGACTCCGGCACTCGCTGAAATAGCTGATTATTTGATAATGAAGAGATAGGGAAGCTGGGCGTGGCGGCGCACACCTGGCATCACAGCACTCTTTGAGGCTGAGGCAGGAGGATCACACATCTGAGTCCAACCTGAGCAACTTAGCAATTTAGTGAGACCCAGCCCCAAAATTCAGACCTGAAGGGGGAAGGGGACTGAGACTATCCCGTGCACCACCCCTGGGGTGAATGATTACCCCGTGGGCCCAGAGGTTCTGCCCACGGATGCCCTTTTGTCTCCCAGGAAAGCGCCATAAACCATCAGACAGTGAGTCATGAGGTCCCGTGGCAGGGTGGTGCCCTCACAGGGCTGGGCTCTGCTCCTGAGAACTGCACTGGCCAAACAGGTTTCCATGGAGACAGGGCTGAGTCACACCCCAGCTTTCTCTCTGTCCAAAACACCTGGTTGCTTAGCGGGTTCCCTCCACTTGCTCATACAAGGCACTTCCCGGGGCCTCCGCCACGTCCCTGGCCCTGGCCTGTGGGTTCCGTGCTGGGCACAGCCGGCAGCAGGCTCCTCTGAGTCGGGGCGTGGCTGGGGTTTATGGTTTGTACACACGCAGTAAATGGTTCATTGCACCCAACCCCAAGCCCATATTCATAAGTCAAAGGCAATCTCGTGGGATCAAGGCAAGGACCTGGGCTAAGGTCCACGTGCAGGTCCCCAGCGCCCACAGGAGGCTCTCCTGACGCAGCCCTTGGAGCAGGAGAGGGAGGAGGGGCTGAGCAAGCAGGATGCACAGGAGAAGGAGACCAAGCAAAAAGGGAAAGTGAAGGGTGAGTAAAAAGAAGGAAAGTAAGCAGGAGAAAGCTATCCCTCCTGAGTGTCCACCCTACCCAAGGGTTAGAGACTGGGTCTTCAGGAATGCAAGCACAGCCCTTTTTATAGGAACACGACCCAGAAAAGCTAAATCTTGGAGATGGGCATATTTGTCCCTCTACAGATGCATGGATAAGAAAATATTTATACACAATGGAGTACTACTCTGCCATGAAGAAGGGCCAACTCCAGTCATCGGTAGGAATTGCCACGCCTCAAGACTATATTGTTGTGTGAAGTAGATGAGCCGAATGAGCTTAAATGCCACGTGGTTTCTCTTAATGAGAATACCAAAGCATAAATAATTAAAGAGCAAAATAAAATGTAGATAGCGGGCTGGTGAGATGGCTCAGTGGTCTAAAGCACCTACTTGGAAAAAGCTTGGCAATGCACAGGGACCGCGGTTCAATCCCCCAGCACCACATGCCAGCCAGCCCCGCCCCCTGGTGGGCTGAGCTGGCCACACACACACACACACACACACACACAAACAAATAAATAAAAAAAAAAAAAATAAAATAAAATAAAATGTAGATAGCAGGGCATGATGGTGCACACCTGTAATCCCGGCACTCCGGAGGCTGAGGCAGGAGGATTGCTGTGAGTTTGAGACCAACCTGGGCTACAAAGTAAATTCAGGACCAGCCTGAACTGCATAACGAAACCTCATCTAGAAAATAAATAGAGCCGGGCAGATAGCTCAGTAGAATAAGTGCTTGCCTGGCAAGTGCAAGGGCCTGAGTTCAATCCCTGGTTCTGGAAAAAAAAGAAAAGAAAAGAAAAGAAAAACAAATAAGTAAATAAGAAAGGTAAATGACAGGAACAGGAGGTAGACCTTTTGCAGTTCGGACCAGAATCCAGGGAAGTGGGGGAAAGGGGAGGGGAAGCAAAGAGGACCGAAGGAGTTCAGCGTGCACACCAGCTCCCCATGAGGGTGAGGCATTATGTATTGAAGCTGTGTATTCACTGAAAAAGAAAAGAAGTTGGTAGAAAAAGAATTTTTATTTATTTATTTATTTTTGCGGTACCAGGGATTGAATTTAGGACCGTGCGCTTGTCAGGCAAGCGCTTATTCTACTGAGCTATCTCCCTGACCCAGAAAAAGAATTTTTACAAATTGAAACTAACAGGCTGGCCAGATAGCTCAATGGACTAAAGCACCAGTTTAGGCAGGTGCAGGGACCCCCGTCCATCCCTGGAGTGCGGTGCTGGCCCCGCCCCCAGGGTCTGCTGAGATGGCAATTGAGCCTGGACTTGGTGCCTCGCTCCTGTAATCCCAGCGCTTGGGAGGCTGAAAAACAGGAAGGATCACTATGAGTCTGATCTGTGTAGTGAGACCCTGTAGACCTTGTACTAAATACATTTTTTAAAAAATTAAATTTAAATTTAAAAATTTAGACTGATTTTTTGTTTTGTTTTCAAGATAGGGGCTCCTGTGCCACTCAGGTTGGCCTCAAACTCAGTGCAATTCCCAGCCTCGGCCTCCCTAGTGCTAGGACAGAGAGTGTGTGCCACCACTCCAGCTCCTGGAGTCTCTATTTAACAGCAAAATGGAATTGCCAAAGAAGGCCAGGGAGAACAGAGAGCTGGTGCATATCTAAAAAGCAAGCGAGGGCCTAGGGAGATAGCTCAGTAGAATAAGTGCTTGCCTGGCAAGCACAAGATCCTGAGTTCAATCCCTGGTACCGCAAAAATAAATAAATAAAATAAATGCTTAAAAAATAAAAATAAAAATAAAAAATAAGCAAAACTCCAGCCAGAAAGAAGAAGGGAAATTGCCCAGAAACACGCTGTGGTGGCCAAGTTAAAGAGAGCGGGCTCAGATGAGCTGACACTTTGTGAATGATGAAGAAAGCAGCCTGGGCAAGGCAGCACACACCTGTGCTTCCAGCACTCCAGAGGCTGAGGCAGGAGAATCGCTGTGAGTTCAAGGCCAGCCTGGGCTACATAGCCAGACTCTGTTTCACTCCTTTCTTCCCCCCACCTCCAAAATATAGACAGGAAGAGAGGAAAAAGCCAGTTGGTTGGTCCCCAGAGATGAATCCAACAGTCAATAGAGCAGAGGGGCCAGAGAGCACATCGGACGTGTTTCTCTTCCTGTCCTCCCCTGGTGGCCTTGGGGTTTCGCTGTCATTCCTGACAGCCCCCACCCAGACCCTTCCCCTGAGCTCTGGCCTCTACCTGGCCTCCAGCCCCTCAGTACATCGGGCCCTCTTTCCTCCAACCCCAGTTGAACTCTCCCTGTCCTGCTCCCAGCCAACATTTCAGCCGAGCTCTCTAAGAATTTTTCCCTGGGATCCCTAAGAGCAAGCCCCCTGCATGCACCCTTTGCTTTAAGTGCTTCTGGGGCCAGCTGCAGGGCGCAGAGGGAGGAGGCCTTGAGAGGCCACAGCGCCAGAACCTGCTGCTGATAAGCATCGATGCGCACAGGGCGGGCACAGAGGACCTCCTGGGCAGGGCAGCTGGGCGAGGCGTGTAGTGCTCCCTCCGGCAGTAACCAGGCCTGCAGACAGCGCTGCTAGGCTGCGGAGCAGCTGGGAAGAGCTGTTTTGTGCGGAGGCGGGAGTTTGCAGCAAGGCTGCACCTTTTCTGGCAAGAAGGGATCCTACAAAGCTTCCAGAGCAGGAAGCTTAAGCCATAGGTTTATCGGGAGCCTGAGAAGGCGACTGATCGCCAAGGGACATCTAAGTCCCAGGTGGTGGGCAGGGCCGAGCTCCCCGCCGAAAGCTAAGGTCTGGTCTCCAGGTGCCCACTGTGGTTGGCAGAGATGGTACTGTGGTCGTGGGAGCCTCGGTGCCTACAGTCGGGGTGGCGCAGGGACGGAAATTGGTCGTGGCAATGTGGCCTTGTGAAGAGCAATTTAAGTTTATGGAGATGAGAACGGACGCTGTAACCTTGTAGTTAATATGAAACCTTTGGGGGTGGAGAGTTGGCTTCCCTCCTGCCTTTAGTGAAAGAAGATCAAGGAAAATTTAACGCTCCTAGCGCAGAAATCCGGGAAGTGGGCGGGAATCTGCAGGGAGTTGACAGTTGCATAGTGACCCTTAGGACCACCCAGTGCCGCCAGCAGCCCATTCATTCGTTCCTTCCCAGTGTCCCCGTGCCCGGGCCTGACCTGCAGTCCACAGGCGGAAGCAGAGAGCACAAAGGTCGCAAAGGTGTGGCCCGGCCTCCCCGGAGCCAGCTGTGGGACACGCAGAACAGCCCATGTCTTGAGCCCCTGGTGGTGACACACGTGCACCAGCACGTTCATGCCGGCCAGCAGGACGAGGAGGGACTGTGTGTGTATTCTAGGAGACTTGAAAGGAAGGGCTAGGCCCGTGGAGATGCTCTGGCCAAGGTTGGAGGGGGGGGTAAGACACTGGCACAGGGCTATTCAATGCCAAGACCAGTCTAGGGGTGTCCTGGGCAGCGATGGCTCAGCCTGTCATGGTGCTGTGGGGAGAGAGGACCTCCATGCCTAGCTCAGGGCCATGCCCTGCTGGCTGAGGGCTGGGGAAGCCGCACTGATGGGATGTGTAGGGCACAGGCCTGGAGCAGCCTGCAGACCATGGCTTCGTCTTAGAGTGCAGCGTGTGCTCTGGAGGCCCCAGGCAGGGCAGGAGAGGAGGCAAGGAGAAGGCGGGAAGGGGCTTTGGGATGCTGACACCATGGAAACGTTAATGTCCCAGTGAATGCCCAATACCGGGCATGCAGTCCCCAGCCTAACTGATGACTGATGGGATGCCCAGGGTACCCCGACAGGGGGTCAACCTGTTATCTCGTGACCCAGGATCTTCCACGCACCTGCCAGCATGGAGAGTGGCTTGGTTCTACGCAGCTCAGAGCCAGCACCCCCAGCGCGGCCTGGAGGAAAGGCCGAAGAGAAGCCTGTGTGAGCTAGGGATTGCTGTGCAATTGACAAGGGGTGCTGGCTCCCGGGGTGACACAGGAGGCCACCACCCCTAAGAGGTGGGAGCAGGTTGTTGTTGGCCTTCAAAGGTCCCTGGATATAGGTGGTCAGGGCAACCTCTCTGGGCAAGAAAGAGGAGGATGAGGAAGGGACCACCATGTAGATCCTGTTGGGAGAAGCCTTTTTTTCTCTTATTGAGACAGGCCAAAGTCGGGGGCGGGGGGTAGCTCAAAACTAGCCTGAACTTGCTGTGCAGTTCAGGCTAGTTTTGAGCTCACTTTGTAGCCCAGGCTGGTCTCCAACTCATGGTGATCTTCCTGCCTCAGCCTCCAGAGTGCTGCAATTACAGGGACTGCCACGACGCTCAGCCCATGGCAAGGACTTTGTTACGGATATGCAGGAGCACAGTGTGGGCGACAATCCCCACCCCCGTGGTAGTTACAAAGATGCAGGAGGACAAAGCTACTCCCTCTGGGCATTCCGAGGCTAAATGTAAGGCAGAGCAGAGCTGGCTGCCCACTGGAGGAAAACAGGCAGCCAGGACAGAACTGAAGTTGGAAGGGAAAACAGGAGAAGGAAGGGGCAACAAGTGTCACTTAGGAAAAAGAGGTGGCCCTTACGACAGCGTGTCTTGGTGTCTGCTGGGGTGACTCTCACTACCAGTCCCGGGCTCTTCTCCTGGTCACCACTTGCATCATCCTCAGTGCCTACAAAATCCCAGGCCCTAAAGGAAGTAAAGTGGTTGTTGGAAAGGAGTGAGTGGCCAGGTTCCCGGGACCCATCCAGCACTGTTCCAGAATCTTCTCTCTTATAGGAGCAAAAGGTGACAATCACTTCCTTGAGAAATGCTCCTTAGAAGCCCTGTGACTGGGACTTCTACAGCTCAGCAATTAATGAAAGAGAGTAGCCCTTGCTTGATACTTTCCTCATGTTTTAAGAGGTAACACCCAAGAGAAACAGGAAGTCGCCTGCTCTCTTCCCTAGCCTTTCTTTGGTGGGCAAAAGCTGCCTAAGATAAATGTGTATAAATAGAAATGTGATCGGGTCTTGGGGAAAATATTCCTGCCACTTGTATATTATTTTCCCTTAGGATTAACATTTTTTCTCTTTGGGCCAGCCAGATAGCTCAAGGGACTAAAGTGCCTACTTAGGCAGAATGCAAGGACAGGAATGCCATCCCTGGCGTGCCAAGCCAGCCCAGCCCTGGGGCATGCGGAGCTGGCAATTGAGACTGGGCGTGGTGGTGTGTGCCTATAATCCCAGTGGTTGGGAGACTGAAAACAGGAGAATCACTATGAGTCCAGTCTATGCAATGAGACCTTGTGCTAAATACATAAAAATAAAATAAAATATTTTTTTTCCTTTTTTATAAGCCTGTGGGGAAGCAAATTACCTATAGCTTTTTTTTTTTTTTTTTTTTTTGGAACCGGGAATTGAACTCAGGCCCTTGCGCTTGCCAGGGAAGCGCTTATTCCACCGAGCCATCTCCCCAGCCCCATATAGCTATTAGCCAAGAAAAAAACCCACAATAGCAGCAGCTACGTGTTAGTGTCTTTTTATAATTTAGGTGAGAGTGATATGAAAAATGCATTTTAGGCAAGTTCTCATGAAGCAAGTCTCTAATCCTAGCATTCGGGAGGCTGAGGCAGGAAGATTGCCAGTTCAAGCCTGGCATGAATGACACAGTGAGACCCTGTCTCAAAAATAATTAAAAAAAAAAAAAAAAAAAAAAAGGCTGGGGAGATAGCTCAGTGGCTTAAGCACCTTCCTTGCAAGCCAAGGTCCTAAGCTAGATCCCCGGCACCACGTGCCATGCCAGCCCCAACCCCAGGCACACTGTGCCAGTCCCCAAACTGGGCGTGGTCACGCACACCTGTAATGCCAGTGCTGGGGAGGCTGAGACAGGAGATCACTATGAGTCCGCACAGTGAGACCCTGTATCAAAAACAAAACAAACAAAAAAGAAAAGAAAAAGAAAAAGGAAGGGAAAAAGGAAGGGAGGGAAAGAAGCACTTTGACTCCTGCCGCAGCACCATCAATTACATTTTTCTCCTGCTGGTTCTCCGGCGCCCATCTGATTTTCTGAAAGGCAGGCTTCTTTACAAATCGATACTTTCTAGGTGGCTGAGCTCCTTGGGCAGGTTTCTCCCCATGCCACTCCTTGTCCCTCGGCCCCCCTTGACATTTCCACCTCCTTGGCTTCTGGGGCGGGAGCCAGGTCCACCACCCAAGGGCAGAGAACAGGTCATGACGCTCAGGCTTCCTTCTAGAAGAAAGGAGGCCTGCTCACTCACCCTCTGACCACTGTCCCCGAGGCTGAATCGTGGTGGAGGAGCTGTGTTAGGCGTTTTTTTGTCTGTTTTGTGGCCCCAGGGATTGAACCCTGGGTCTGTATGTGCCAGCCGAGAGCTCCACAACTGAGCTACATCCTGAGCTTTTGGGGTTTTTTTTGCAGAACCAGGGATTGAACTCAGGCCCTTGCGCTTGCCAGGCAAGCAGGAGTTTTTTATTTTGAGAGAAATTTGACCTTGTGATCCTCCTGCCTCAGTCTTCCAAGTAGCTGGAATCATAGGCATGCACCAGCACACCCAGCATGTGATATTTGTATTTTAGGGTTAGATTTCTGGCTATTATTTTTAAAAACACAAGGCCTTACAGTGCCTTAAATTATGACAGTGAAAATCAGATCATGCACTTCCTGTTTGGACACGAGGGAGGGCACCTCCTACTCCCTGTGCTGACACTGGGTGCGTTTATCACAGGTCTGGCAAGAAGTCTCCTAGGGACATTTTCCCCTATGGCTACGGGTGAGCCTGCTCCTGCATTTGGGGCTCACGGAGGGTATGTGGGGAAGCCACACATGGAAGTCAAGCCATGTGGGGTCCGGGGGTGCACACCTGAAATCCCAGCACCCGAAAGGCTGAAACAGAAAGACTGATGTGAGCTCAAGAGCCCCTTGGGCTCCATTGTGAATTCAAGGCCCGCCTGGGCTGCAGAGTCAGACCCTGTCTCAAAAACACCAAACTAAACAAACAGACCAGAAATGGCTTTGAACCTGGACTTTTGTGCTATCTGCAAAAGGGCTGTGAATTCACTTTTTTTTTTTTTTCCAGGAATCAAACTCAGGACCTTGCATTTGCCAGGCAGGTGCTTATGCTGCTGAGCTACCTCCCCAGCCCTCATCTTGCAATTTTTTTTTTTTTTCTTTTTTTGCGGTACTGGAGATTGAACTCAG
>NW_004524681.1:9602632-9604044 GCF_000260255.1 Octodon degus
TGTGTGTGTGTGGCCAGCTCAGCCCACCAGGGGGCGGGGCTGGCTGGCATGTAGTGCTGGGAGATCGAACTGTGGTCCCTTGTACTTTGCTAAGCTTGTTCTAAGTAGGTGCTTTAGACCACTGAGCCATCTCTCCAGCCCCTGAACTCAGGATCTTGTGCTTGCCAGGGAAACACTAATTCCACTGAGCTATTTCCCCAGAGCAATTTTTTTTTTTTTTTTTTTTGTGGAACCGCAGATTGAACTCAGGCCCTTGTGCTTGCCAGGGAAGCACCTATTCCAATGAGCCAGCTCCCTGGCCCCATCATCTTGCAATTTTAATTTAGACAACAAACATGAAAATATGATATAATTTTGTAAATCATGCTTTGCCATTTATATATTTTAAGAAATACCCTAAGAAGCTCTGAAGTGGAACCAGTGGTCTTGTCTTTGTTCTCCATTGACAGAAGAGCTCTGCTCACTGAGTAACTAGGACCTTTGCCTATGCTGAAGCACCCCTTCCTCACCCCCAAGGGAATACTGGGAACACAGACAGCTTCTCTCAGCTGTGTCAGGGCTGGGACACTCCAGAAGGACTTGAGACAGACACTACAGCTACGCATTTATCCTTCACTATCACTTTTGCCATGGCTCAGACCTAAAATGGCCCTCAAAACTCTCATGTGTATGGAAGCTTATTGAATCATGGGGCCCATCCATAGCTGGGGCGGTTCATGGCTGAGGTAGTTTATGGATGAGGCAGTTCATGGCTGAGGTAGTTTGTGACTGAAGTAGTTTGTGGCTGAGGTTGTTCATGGCTGAGGTAGTTTATGGCTGAGGTAGTTTGTGGTTGAGGTAGTTTATGGCTGAGGTAGTTCGTGGCTGAGGTAGTTTATGGCTAAGATAGTTCATGGCTGAATTCATGAGTTTAGGTAGGGCCTGGTTGGTGGTGGTCACTAGGGGCCTGACCCAGAAGTATATTCTTGTCCCTGGCTCTTCCGTTCTCTCCCTGCTTCCTGCCCCCATGAAGAAGCACATTTCCTCCGGCAGGCCGGCCCACCATATGTGTCTGTCCTGGAGCCAGCAGACCATGCCCTGAACCCTCTGAAAGATGTAAGCCAACTGAACATTTCCTCCTTTAAGCTGTGGGTGCTGAGTATTCTGTCCCATCAGTGGGAATGTGACTAAGACTCTTAGCTCTCCGGGCCTGGGTGCCCCAGTGTGTGGGAAGAAACAAGACATATATGGTTTACAAATGCTCCCTGGCTTACAGTGGAGTTATCACCTGATTAAACCCATCATAAATTGAAGATATATCAATCCCCGGTTCCGCAAAAATAAATAAATAAATAAATAAATAAATAAATAAATTGAAGATATCTTATATTGAAAGCACATTTGGGCAGGTGAGATAGCTCAGCGGACTAAAG
>NW_004524681.1:9604788-9610191 GCF_000260255.1 Octodon degus
TCCTCCTCCTCCTCTTTCTCCTCCTCTTCCTAGTCCTTCTAATGCAGTTGGTACAGGGTCTCACTATGCAGCTCAGACTAGTAATGATCCTCCTGTTTTCAGCCTCCCCAGCACTGGGATTATAGGCATGTGCAACCATGCCCAGTCTCTGTGGCCTACTCAGTGTGCCTAGGGGTGGGCCCAGCATAGCACAGAGTGCTGGGGATTGAATTCTGGTCCCTGCACTTGCCTAAGCAGGTGCTTAGTCTGGTGAGCTATCTCTCTGGCCCCAAAAGCGCAATTTCTGTTGAGTACCTATCACTAATCATAAAGTCAAAAGCTTGGATGTCGATGTACATGGAAATCCAGTACTATCTGAGTCTGGAAGAAAGAAAATGAAAAAAGAAATAAAAATAGCACTGAGGGTGCTGCTGCTCCTCAATACCTCTGGCCTGAAAGGGGACCTTGTCACTCAAGTGGCCCTGGCTGGCAGCTTACTCATGCATCTGCTGCTGAAGCTGAACCACAAGCCTTTCGTGGAGAAATGTATCTATGAGATCAACAAGATCAGATCATTTATCTAATCAGCTCCAGAGCCTGGTACTAGAACAGGAATGCAGGCTCTTTCTGTTGAAGAGTGTGAGACCCATGACACAAAAAATGTCACCCAGGAAGACAGAAAAACTAGCAGTGTCCTGACCAGGGTGTTAAAATCAGTCCTCCCTTTTCCATTCAACCCACCAAACGGTGATCAAAGCTTACTTTGCACAAATATGGAGCTAGGCAGAAAGCACATTGATGACTTGTCCTCCGAGAGCCTGAGGGCAGTTTGTCACTCCGCCCCCGGGGCTCTAGAAGTGAGCTGACCTGGCGGGGAAGCCCTTGGTGGGGAACTCTTGGCACACAGGGTGTGGCTGTTCTGCGGTGAGCTCTGCCCCCCAGCCCCCTCCCAGCCCCGGTCTGTGGCTATGCCCCCCACCCCGTGTAGAGTAGCTGGCACCTTCTGGGCTCTGTCTGCTCTGTTTATCTAAAGGCTGTTCCTTCTGCACTCCAGGATGCCCATCTGTGGCCTAGCCAAGCCTCCCCCACACTCACCCGGGCTTATGGGATCCATCACTGACCTGGCCCAACCTGCTGCTGATTAGATGCAGCAATTGTCAATTTTATTATTATTATTATTATTATTATTATTATTATTATTATTATTTTTTTTTTTTTTTTGTGGAACTGGTGATTGAACTCAGGCCCTTGTGCTCGCCAGAGAAGCACTTATTCCACTGAGTCATCTCCCCAGCCCTGTCAATTTTATTATTGAAAAAACACCCGATGTCCCCAGTGCTAGGTAAATCAATCTCCATAAGACTCCTCTTTGAGCCTGTGATACCTGCTCAGACATTATCACCCAAGACTTCTGAGTAAGAAAGAGACAGCTTGCAGACTTGGCCTCTCAGCTTCGCCCCTTTCTTGTCACCTACATGTCCCTTGCTGTGCTCCCTTGCACAGTGGGACAGTGACAGAATTTCAACAGACAGAATCTGAAAGAGGTGACAGAAGGGAGCATGAGTAAAGAGACGAGAAGGCAGGGTCCAGGAGGAATTATGTTTGGGAACTGGATTCTGAACATTTGCAGTCCTGAGATCATAGCTCCTAGAAGTAGAAAAAACTAAACGGACCATCTGGTCTACCCCCTCATTCCCATTCAGGGCCATCTATTACCCTACCGAGGCCCAAAAGGATCAAATGTTACCAGCATAGAGACAAATCAGAGTCACCTTGTATAAGGCTTTTTAAAACAAACAAAAGCCTTATTTATTTATTTATTTATTTATTTGGTATAGGGTCTTGCAATGAAGTTCAGACCTGTAGTGACCCTTGTATTTCAGCCTCCCCAACGCTGGGATTACAGGTGTGTGCCACCACACCCAGCCCTGTGTAAGGCCTTTAATGCCAGTTTAGGCAATTTATGCTAATGTTCCTGGATAACAGGGGTGAATAAAAAGTTTCACTGGAGTAGTGACCAAATCAGAATGTGTTTTCTGACTGCAGGATGTGACCCACTCTTCAACTGCAGAATTAATGTAGAAGACCATGAATATCAAAATATCAGAGTGGTACTGCTTTGTGAGTTTTATGCTTGTAATTGGCATTACAAAAAGTGGCTGAAGTCACACAATGTATAAGTGACAAAGTCAGAATACAAAGCCCCACAATCACTCCAAAGTGACCGGTTAGGGCTGATTAGAAACACAAAAGAAGGGTGGCGGGTGAGGGCCGTGTGCTACTGCAGGCTCCAGTGTGAGTGTCTGGGTCGCTGGTGATGTGGCACCATCACAAGTGGGCGTCCTGTGGCCCACTTCCTTCATTCCTTCTGAGAAACTCGGACTAGCTAGCCTTGGTTTTCTCTGGAAAACTCTGCTCCCCTTCTCTCCCCGCCTATGTGGCTGGCATGACAGTCACCACCTCATGTGTCCCTGGCTGTCCTCACAGCCTCTTTCAGTGCCTCTTTCCCTGGCTTGCTGCAGTTACGGACTCCCAGATCTGCTGCCATATGGTTGCTTTGAGTAAATCTGGATCCAAGAGAAGACCGCGGGCGCCTGTACTCTCTCTCTCTCTCTCTCTCTCTCTCTCTCTCTCTCTCTCTCTCTCGGGGACACCTGGGCACCTCCTGCTCTCCTTTCCCATGGCCCAGCTCATAGCCCTGAACAACATTTCTACTGTGTGTCCCAGTCTGGGGCAAAGACTGGCTCATCCCTGAGTCCAACATACCCCATCTGCACCGAACTCCTGTCTCATCTCGGGACAGGTCCCCTGTCACCTGCACTGTCCTGCCTCAATCTCCCCAGGATCTCCATAGGCTCCCCTCACCCAGGAAGGGCCTAACATCTTGCTTGGGCATGGATGGGGCCTCAGAATTAAGCAAGACACCAGTGCCAACAACTCCCAATGCTGTTAAACCATGCACACCATGGGTGCATCACACACACACACACACACACACACACACACACACACACACTCCAGAGAGGGGTTTTGAAAACTAGATTACAAAAAAGGGGGCAGCAAACAGGACAGTCACTGAGATGGTGTGGGGTGCACACCCATAGCCCCAGTATTCAGTAGGCTGAGAAAGGAGAATCCACACAAGCTCATGGACAGCTCTGGCTACACAGCGAGTACATGGCCCGTGTGAACTACACAGTGAAAGCCTGTCTCGAAAACCAAACCAAAACAAAACAAAAATGAAGTCAAAGTACATTTAGAATATAAAATTCAAATAAATGTATTTGAACTCTTTCTTCTTTGAGACAGGGTCTCACTACGTCGTCCAGGCGGGCCTTGAACTCATGGCAATCCTCCAGCTTTCAGTCTCCCTGCTGTTGGAATTGTAGGTGTGCACCACCACACCAGGTTTGAAATCAAATCTATTTAAAGGGTGAAAGTTAAATCACAATGACCTCACAATCATCCCTGGAACATGTTGGGTGGCTGGAGATGACCGAATGGCCTGAATGTCTGACCAGTAGGAAGGGCAAGGGCCATCTGTCTGTCCCGTGGCCAGCAGGCTGACCTATGAAAGTAGCAACCTAAATTCCAATCCCAGCCCTGCTGGGCGCAGCCCTGTCCTTATCCAATACACACCGCCAGTTGCCTATCTGTGAAATAGGTACAATGTGACAACATAGCTCAGGTGTCCTGCCTCCCAAGGCCTCTGTACTCCACAGCACTGCGTGTAGCCTAGCTTTCCGGGGACCTGGCCTGCCTCCCACAGGGCAGGCTTCTGACTTGCTTTTCTGGAGGCAAAAGTGAATTTGCATTGCACACCTGGCTGTCCTTGGTCCCATGCTATAGGGGCAAGACACTAACTGACAAGGCCAAGGACAGTCTCTTGCTGTCTCCTGGGCTCCATAGCCTTTTCTTTCTCCCCAGCTGCCCTCATAAAGCAGGAGAAAAACAACCACAGGCAGGAAGGCGGAGCCCATCTATTTCCCCATACTTGGAGTAGGAGTGAAAATGGTGGCTCAGCGCCAGTGAAGGGTAGGCCAAGGTGTCCTCCTGAGCGGGTGGTGTCTGGGTGTGGACTTCAGACCAGGGTTCTGTGTCAGCTTCTCCTCAGCTGTGTGCCCCGTTTGATCTTTTGTTCATAAAGAACAGCTTTCGTTTGGTCTTGGGGCCTGGTCTGGTCCTCAGATCACCCCTGAAAGCACTGAGGTGTAAGAGACTCAGCTTGGACATGTGGGGCTTAAGACAGTCACCCGAGCTGCCCGGCCACCTTGCCTCCACCAGTTGTAGAGCTGGGTTTTCTTCCTCCGGGAAGTTCAAACCAGTACTGCCCTCAAAAGCTCTCATCTCTAAAGGGCAGTTCTCTGTCTGGGCGCCCGGGCGCGCCCAGGTTCACTACTAAACGCAGTTCGGCCAGGCGTGCAAGACCAGAGGCCCACGGAAGCCTTTGAAGACAGAGGTCACTTTCTCCTGACTTGAGCTTTCTCAGACATCCCATTTCGCCCGCCGCTGCTGCTGCCAGAGCCTTTAGACCCCAAAGGGTGTTTGGGTGTGTGGGGCCCGAGCTGACACCGTGCCGCTGCCTTGTGCGCCTGGTCTGGCGGCTCCCCGGCGGATGCTAGAGACTGGCCTGCAGAAAGCTCACAAAAGCCTGGCCAGTCTCCTCTTGGCTCTGCTAGCTGTGCTGCAAGAATGTGACCCAGCAGGCTCCACACCCAATGACTCAGCGGCTCCAGCGGGGCCAGGGGTGGTTTCCTGGCCTTCCCTGGGCAGGGTTGGTAATTCAGGCCAGGTGCCCCGCTGGGCGCTGCCCCACAGGACCCCACGTGGAGCCAGAGCCGCTCCCCTGAGCAGGCAGAGGACAAGAGCAGTGAGGCTCTGTCCCTGTCCTAGGGGCTCCTTCTCCTCTGCCCAGGTGAGGAGGGTAAGAATTCTGAGGGCAGAGCAGGTAGCCCATGCCTGTCACCCCAGCATTTGGGAGGCTGAGGCAGGAGGATTGCTCTGAGTTCAGGGCAGACATAGGCTGCATACTAAGACATTGTCTCAAAAAGACAAAACAACAAAGCCAATCCAAAACGCAGTTGATGTCTACCTACGGGTCCTGTGAGGAAGTCTGTCCTACTTTCAGCCCCTTGGGCTTCAACACATAGACATTCAAGTTACTCAAAGACAAAACAAAATATTTCAAAAGAATAAAACAGCAAAATTGAAGAAGCTTTAGTGGAAGGGTGCAAAATGGAGGAAATTCTGTAGTTAGCAATTCAGAGACCTGGCCAAAAAAAGCAGAACAAATAGCATCACTGTTCTGAGTCACAGCTGAAGGCCACCACCAGACAAGTGGCCACACATGTGGGACTGTGGGCTGCCTTGTGCATATGTGTCTCTCCCAGGAAGCACTTGCTCAGAGGAACTGAATGCCTTCAG
>NW_004524681.1:9610891-9616254 GCF_000260255.1 Octodon degus
TTCTTTCTTTCTTTCTTTCTTTCTTTCTTACCACAGGGTCTCACTCTGCCCCTGGAGTGCTGGATTACAGGCAAGTGCCACCATGCCCAGCATATTATAATGCTCTTACAAAAAGAGACTAAAGGGGGCCTGCCCCTTAGCTCTGTTCTTTAAGTGGCTGCTTCAACAAAACAGTCAGCCTCAGGTTGCTGTGGTTCGATCCCCACAACTCCAGCCAGCCAAACATGCCCTGAAGGCATTCTGAGCAAGCCCCCCCAAAAAAAATCCTTCTGCAAAAAGAGACTAAATCCCAGTACCAGGCACTGTGCCCCAAACAATCTTCTGACCCAAAGCAGCCAAAAGCCTCTCTGCCTGAAGCACAGGAACTGCAGTGGGCTTTTGGTCTAGGTGGTGACATAATTTGTGTAACACTCATCCCAGACAACAAGGCCACCTGTGCCCTCCTCAAACTCTGGGCCACTCAGCCCGGGGAGCTTGGACTCCTGCTTGCTGGCACTTGGCGCTGGGCCGGGCCCACAGGTTTGTTCAGTTTGCTTTAGGGAAGGCTTTCCTGCCCAGATTTCCTGCTCACAGAAAAAGAACAAGAGCAGCTCACGGAGTCCCTGCAGGGCCGATTCTGTCACCCTTTGCCTCAGTGCCTCAGTGTGTTATGCAGCCTGTTATGCAGAAAAGAGGTGGGTTTGGGCTTAGGCTTCCCTGTGCTGGGCAGCTGCATCTGGAGAGGACTTGGTGCTGCTTCTACTCCCGAGGGAAAGTGCGAGGGTGAGTGAGGGAGTGAGCGAGTGTATGTGTGTGTGTAAAAGCAGGAAAGGGCTAGTGAGATAGCTCACTGGACTAAGTGACTCCTTCAGTAAGCACAGGGACCCAGGTTCCACCCTCTGCACCACATACCATGCTGGCTCCGCCCCCAGGTGCACTGAGTTTGCACTGAGTCTGGGCGTGGTGGCGCACCCCCGTAATCCCCACGCTGGGAAGGCTGAGAACAGGAGGATCACCGTGCTGCACAGTGAGACCCTGTACCAAATACATTAAAAAAAATAAAAATTAAAATTAAAATTTAAAAAAAAAAACCAGTAAAAGCAGGAAGCCAGGCATATCACACACACCTGTAGTGCTAGCATTCTAGAGGCTGAGGCAGGAGGATCACAAATTTGAGCTAAGTAGGGGCAGCACATCAAAGTACTGTGTCCAAGTAAACTGAAAAAGGACTAGGGGTGGAGCTCAGTGGCAGAATAATCCCGAGTTTACCCCATATTAGAAAAAAAGAAGAAGAGGTAGGGCTAGGGAGATAGCTCGGCAGTCTATGCGCCTGCCGGGCAAGCACAAGGACTCGGGTTCAATCCCTGGTACCGCTTGCCATGCTGGCCCCAGGACCCGAGGCGTGCCGGCCCAGGAACACTGAGCGTGCCATGCCTGCCACAGAAACCAGCCATAGTGGCGCACACCTGTAATCCCAGTGCTGGGAGGCTGAGATAGGAGGATTGCTACAAGCCCAGGCTTCATAGCAAGACCCTGGACCAAATAAATACATAAATGTTTTTAAAAATTTTTAAAAATGAAGAGGTGATACAGGGTCTCACTGGGTAGCCCGGCTGGCCTCAAACTTGAAGGGTTCCTCCTGCCTCAGCCTCCTCAGTGCCAGGACTACAGGCATGCGCCACCACACCTGGCTTGCCTCTCACTACGGAAGAGTAACTTGGAGCTGCCCTTGGCTTCAGTGCCGAGTGCATTTCCTGAGGACAAGGACAGCCGTCCTGGACGCCACCGTCACAGTGCAGGGAACACAGTCGCCAATGAAGCAGGGTTGTAATAGTGCTGTTCTCTTTCCTCCAGTGGTGTCCTCACACATGCGCACACATGTGGCCGTGGGGATGATAGGCGTGCCCCATTCCCTTCTTTGTAGACTTTGGACCCAGCCCCCAAACTCCCTGGCACAGTAAGTGCTTCCGGCTAACGCAAGTTACGGTGCTTGAGTTGCTACAGGGCTTCCACACGCTGCCCCTCCACCCCCAAATCTTGCTCCTCTGCTCCCGTGGCTGACAGCCCCACTCTTCCTCTTGGTGACAGATGACAATTGATCCCAAGGGCACCTTATGAGCCGACAGGTCTTGTAGGCTCACTGGCCCTGCCCTGTCCTAACCAGGAAACCCTTGGGCCCCCGAAATGGCTCCTTCTCACCAGAGCTGAGTCTCCAGAGACCTCGGTACAGGTGGCAACTCAGGCAAGGCTTAGGGCAGGAAGTCACACCATCGGAATGTTGAGACAAGGGCTGGGCGGTTTCCCTGATGAAAGGACAGTGTGGTCTGCTCTGCTCACTGGCCCTGCCCTGTCCTAACAGCCAGCCAGCACTACCAGGGCTGTTCTCCTGAGCTCGGACAAGGCTGGCTGACACCTCTTCCAGGGAGCCCACGGTTCTGCATTTTTCTGTTTTCCCGCTGGCTCCCCACAAGCTCAGTACTGCCAGAATAAATAAACAGTAAAAACAGATTCCTGATAATGATTAACAGCCAGCCAGTGGAATTTATGATGCTTTCAAACAGGCTCTGTGCCTGCTCTGTGCTTAGCACGAGCTAGAATTTGGGTACAATGCTGGGCATGGTAGTGCCCACCCATAGTCTCAGCACTTGGGAGGCTGAGGTAGGAGGGTTACTGTGCATTCAAGTCCAGCCCAGTCCACATAGTGAGCTCAAGGCCAGCCTGAGCTCCAGAATGAGACCCTGTCTCAAAAAAATTTTTAAAAAACAAACAAGGAATTTGGATACAGTGGAAATAAGATGTCATCACAGTGACTAACAGCATTTAATTTAACCCAGAGAGGTCTTGCTGGCCACCTCTGGCCACCACTGGGCAGTGGTGTCCAGGCAGCGGGAAAATAGACGCAGGGCTGTGGGCTCCCTGGAGGAGGCGTCAGCCTTGCCGCATCTAGGAGAGCACAGGGCCAGGGTGCCGAGCAGAGCGCGCTCCGGCCTTCACCAGGGAGCCTGGAAGCTCCCATTCCAATGGGTGTGACTTGCGGTCCTCAGCCACACCTGAGTTTGCACGCGTTCCGCGTTCTCTAGGGACTCAGCCCAGGTGAGAGGAAGCTGTTGAAAGTTGGCGGCCTTGAGGTGGCCGGGCTTCCCGGTTGCGTGCCAGACAAGGACGCTGCCGCAGTCGCCTTCTGCACAGCGACGAATTGGGCCTAAAGAGCCCTAGAGACCCCAGCCCCCCAGCCAGGGCGTCACAGGGGCGCCCCTCGAAGCTGAGGGAGGAACCCCTAGGGCAGCATGTGGGGGGCCGAGGGAGCGCGGCCCCCCTGGAAAAGCCAGATTCACTGCAGGACGCACTGGGCCCTGTGACCCCTGCAGGCCCGTCGGCCACCTCGGTCAGTCCCCTCTCGCGGAGGCGCTGCCTGCCCTGCGCTGGCTCTGCTAGGATGAAAGCAGTTTGGCCGGGCTCCCGGGAGCGCGATTGGCCTCGCCTGGCGGCCGCCGGATCCAACGTACTTGGAAAGATGCCGCCAGCGCGCCGCGGCCGGCCGGAGGAGAGCAGAGTGCGGGCGACAGCGCGCAGAGCCGGTCCTCGGGGGCGCGGATCCCAAATTCCCTGCAGCCCGGGTTTCAATCCGCACCACTCTGGGACTTGAAGAAAGCCGGCTCCACTCATTCTGGCCGAACTAGACAGGGACCGGCCTCGCGTTTCTTCCTTTCTCTGCATAGAAGTCTCTAAATTCCGCAAAAGTTATACAATCCGCCTTGCGACATTCTTCCACGCGATCAGTTTTTCCCTACAGTTTCAATAGCTGCAAGAGGTTTCGATGGAGCACACAGATTTAACCATTTGCCTGCCATTTGCTGAGGTTTTAGTTTGTTTCAGATTTCAGGCTCCCCCCCCCCAAAAGGAGTCATAAAAAGAGCAACTGTCACACAACTTTTCCGTGTCAGAGGATTTTGTATTTCATTAAGAGACATTGCCAGAAAGTATCTTCCTAAACACAATGAAAACGGACTTCTTTGTTTTCCTTTCTTATTTATTTTTTTGGAGACAGAGTCTCACCATGCAGGCCAGCCGGGCCTCAGTCTGGCGGCTGCGCTCCTGCCTCAGCCTGCTAAATGCTCGGATTATAAACGTGCACCACCACAGTTCGCAGCTAAGACTCTTGTTATTGTCAAGGTAACTTTCAAAAGGTTCTCAACAAATTTATATTAGAATTAATAAAAGCTCCATTCATTCAGTTAGACATTTGCTCACGTAACAATATTTATTCTACATTTCAAATATATTCCTGGATAGTTGAGTTTTTCTACTGTTTAGAAGCTCCCAGCTGGACAAGGTAGTACACACCTGTAATCCCAGCGCTAGAGGGGGCTGAGGCAGGAGAACTGCTACAAGTTCAGAGCCAGCCTAAACTACAAAGTAAGACACTGTATCAAAACACTAAAAGAAGGGGGCTGGGGAGATAGCTCAGTGTGAAGCGCCCGCCTGGCAAGTGCAAGGACCCAGGTTCAATCCCTGGATTCCAGGTTCAATCCCTGGTATCAAATGCAGTGCTGGTATACCAAATAAATAAAAGAAAAAAAGAAGATGAGGAGGAAAAGGAGGAAACCGCCTCCTCCGTGCCTTCCAAGCCTCCACAGTGGAAGGGCACGATGTGCAGAGCTGGGAAATGGCTGTCCTGGTGGCGCCTGTGCAGGGAGACTGCAGGAACAGCGGGCGCCAGGCTCTGACTGTGCTCTGGGGCATCCAGACTCCTCTGCTGTCCAGGACTCTGGTGACCTGCAGAGGAGCAGTCCTTCTGCACGCTGGCCCTGCTTCTGCTCTCTTGTGGTGTGGTGCATCCACCCAGTGGCCTGGCCTACAGGTCCTTCCCCTCCCCCCGCATGCACATTCATGTGTGCAACTGCATGTTGTCTGTGTGAGTGCATGTGTGTTGTGCATGCATGTGCGTGACTGTGTTGTCTGTGTGAGGGCACGTATATGAATGTATGTGACTGCGTGCTATATATATATGTGAGTGCACATGTGTTGTGCATGCATGTGTGTGATTGTGTTGTCTGTGAGTGCACATGTGTGTTGTGCATGTGTGTGTATTGTGCATGTGTATATTGTTAAATAAATACATGGCCAGCCCTGGCTTGCGCTGGCCCCACTCTGGGCCCAAGCCAACCTAGAGTTCCCACAGTAACTGCACGACGGTTGAGTCCCTGGCTGTGAACAGCCAGCCGGGTAAGCTGCGCCTCGTGGATGCAGAGCTGGGCCTTGGCCAGCGCAGCTCTTAGCCCCACCTCACTTCCGCTAGGCCGGCTTCCCTCCCCGGCTGAGTTCTCAGGCTCTGCTCTAGCCCCAGCAGCTGCCCGAGGGGCGTTTCTCCGGCCTCCCTCCCA
>NW_004524681.1:9617019-9617856 GCF_000260255.1 Octodon degus
CCGTGGCTTCTCCTGGAGCCTGTAGAACTCTGTCTTCACGAGCTTCAGCCTCATGGCTGCTCCAAGGCAGGGCGTCGGCCTGTGCTAGTGGACACCACGTGGCCGTGGCTTTGTGTGGTCTCAGTGGCTGCCTGGGTCAGCACACAGGACCAAGCCTGATCCAGGCTCTGGAACCACTGCATTTGGGGCCCTGCTAACTTCAGGCTCCAGAATTCCTAGAACCTGTATTTTTTTCTTAGAAAAATGGGTGAACTGTATTGATAGATTCCTGACCTAGTAAGAACTGCTGAACTATTGTGGTGGTCATCGAATACTGCTGAAGCCCTTAAAGCATCCGCTCATCTTCCCAGAGACCACCTCCCCGCTTCTCCAGCCCAGCCCAGGGTGCAGTTTCCTTCCACCTTTCTCACCACCACAGGAAAGACTCCAATTGGCTCCTCAGATATTTCAAACATCCCCCTCGAACTCCACCCCAACAGAAGTCCACAGAAGCCTCAGCATTATTTGTCTCGGGCCAGAGCGTCTATGTGCCCTCGATCTTCTCCAGCAAAGGTTCTTTTATCTTTCCTATCCCTTTACTGTGCTGTGGCAAAACGATGAGGAATTTTTGATTTGGTGGAGTCCTCTGTGGGGGTTCACTGGAACAGGAAGGACTAAGCCTTAGGAGCTGTGAAAATGGAGAGGGGAAGGGCCAGGTGTGGCAGTGCACCCCTGTAATCCCAGCATGCGGGAGGCTGAGGCAGCAGGATCGCTGTGAGTTGGAGACCAGCCTGGGCTACAGAATGAGCTCAAGGTCAGCCTGAACTGCACAGCGAGACCTTGTCTCAAAAAGACAAA
>NW_004524681.1:9625548-9634463 GCF_000260255.1 Octodon degus
TTGTATCTGATAAGGTCAGTCAAGTACCCTCAGGATTTATCCCGTAGCCCTGTACCGCACTTTGTAGATCCTTTGTTGGTGTCAGCCATGAGGATGAGTCATGGCCATTGCTTGACCACTTTGCTCTCAGTGAAAGCCTCAGAGAATGTTTCTTCTCTCCATGTGACTCTCCCCAGGCACACTATGCATCATCGATCACATTCCTCTGTAGCTCCATAAACTCCTTGATCAGAAAACTTGGAGCTCAACTGAGTTACGTGATGTTACAGTACAGGTTCTCCTATGTCCCGAGTCGTCACTGACCTTGAAAGGCTAGGGCCAAAATGTTGGCTGACCTTGCAGCCCTTCCTTTTCTCCAATTTTGATCTACTAACTTAGGTTGTTAACCCTCCAGAAGAGAAGCTTATTATTAACCTGCAATATGTGCAGTTCGGTTTACCCTATCTGTCTAAATAGCAAACATCTTCGGCATATGATGGAACAGATATTTTCCATCAAATATTGATATATTGAACTTTAAGTCCTTACAGAACATGAAGGAAAAATAATTTTAAAAAAGTTCAAATAAGCATTAACATATTTTTACAAAGAAATTTAGAAATCTAACCATATACAGAATTGTAATAGGACAGACCTGTGACTTTTTTTTTCTTATTCTTGTTTCTTTTTTTTTTATTACCCTTTTAAAAAACCCCAAAAAATCCTTTACTTGAGAGACATTATGGCAATAAACGGTATGTCAGTGTACTACGCTTGCACGTCTTCCTTTTCCTGCCATGCATCAGACAATTTTTGCATTAGCATAACTGGCGTTTAAAATGTTTTCTATTTCTAATCAGTGTCTGCACAGACATACAGTTGGTGTTTCTTCTATTCTTTTTTTTTTTTTTTTTCTGCAGAACCGGGGATTGAACTCAGGCCCTTGCACTTGCCAGGGAAGCGCTTATTCCACTGAGCCATCTCCCCGGCCAGTTGGTGTTTCTTTTGCTGAATTACTATCCAACAACCCTGCTTGGCTCACTTTAGCCCTGGTAGCTGATCTTATATTGGTCGAGGGGTTTCCCCAGAGATAAGCCAGTGTGTGCGAAAGGCCAGATTTCACCGCACCCTTTCCAGTCTGCCCAACCTTGTTTTCCTGCCCTCTTGCTCAGCTCAGAGTGGCACAGTGTTGAACAGACACAGCAGCACAGATGGCCCGCATCACCCTGACTCAGGAGGCAGGCGTCCGGCTCCTCCCCATTTAGTAGGAGGTCAGCTGTAGGTGCCCTGAAACCAGCTGAAAAGTACCTTTCCTAGTTTACCAAGATGTTTCGGTGCTTCTTGTTTATTTTTTTATTTTTTTTTAAATTTTTATTTATTTGTGTGTGTGTGTGTGGGGGGCAGCTCAGCCCTCCAGGGGGCGGGCTGGCTGGCATGTGGTGCTGGGGATTGAACCGCGGGCCCTGTGCTTTGCTAAGCTTGTTCTAAGTAGGTGCTTTAGACCACTGAGCCATCTCACCAGCCCCCGGTGCTTCTTGTTTAATCCGGAATTGATAGTGGAGATTTTCTGCAGCTCTTGATTGCTGTTTTTCAGTCTGTGTGATGCGACACCGCACAGATTGAAGCAACTTTATTGAGATCTGTAACGAATGTAGCACCAATTCGTTGCCTTACAGTGACGGACTCATTCAGAGGTGTGCAGCGGTTACCCATTAACATGTCCATTACTCTGAAAAGAAACTTGTGATTGCTAACTATGCTCGGCCGCTTGACTGGATCACGAGACACCTTGCAGATTAGTGCAGTGCTGTTCTGGGCAGTGACGGGGCAGGTGACCCAGGGGGACATCTGATTCCCAGCCCTTCTCCTCCGGGTGACAGAAGGCACCGCCTTCTGCCGTGATGTTCCTGCGTTGGAGCTAACCATGAGCTGAATTTCTGAAACCGAGAGATTAAGCCTCTTTCCTTCAAACTGGGTGTTGGGTGATTTGTCCCAACAATAGAAGTGACTACTAATGATACAAAAACACCTTGTTCCCATTCGGAATCCTCTCCCTAGGCTGGTAACTATGAGTGTGCCTCCATGGAACCACGTGACGGGAGCATTTTGTATCAACAGAATTGTCACTTGAGGCAGCCTTCTGTGCCTGGCTTCTTTCATGAAGCAAATGTGGGCGAGGGCATGGCGCCCGCGCCTGTGCGGGATTTCCATTCCACGCGATCCCGCGGCAGGGCTGTGCTCCACTCGCTGCTCCAGCGTTGGTTCACAGACAGCTACCTGTCCCCATGTTTCGGCTGTTACGCAGAATGTGTGTGAACACGTGTGCACAAGTGTTTGTGTTTCCTTCCTCTGGGTATACAGCTGGGGCAGGACTGCTGCTCATATGGTGACCCTGCTGACTCTTCTTGTGACTGCCGGGTGAGGCTGAGAAACACAGGGCACCCAGCCCAATGAGCCCACCGGCTGTCACTGAGGCGGGTAAGCCACAGCCGGAGCTGCTCCGCTGCTCTTAGAATGCCCATCCCATTTATTTCTTTTCTATTTATTTATTTATTTATTTTTGGGACAGGGCTTTGCTATGCAGTTCAGGCTGGCCTCAGTCAGGGATCTTCCAGCCTCTGCTTCTGAGTGCTGCAATTAGAGGCTTGCTCTACCTGGCTCATCCATTCCTTATTATTACTTTTTCCTGTCATTTTGAGACAGGGTTTCCCTATGTAGTTCAGTCTGGCTTTGAGCTCACTTTGTAGCCCAGGCTGGTCTTGAACTGGCAACGATCCTCTTGCCTCAGCTTCCTGAGTGCTGGGATCACAGGTGTGTGTCACCATACCTGGCTCAAAGTCTCTTCAAAAACACAGCTTTCTCTCAAATGTTCTGATACCACAAAACACCCTTTCTGCTGTTTTTGCTACCTTGTAGTTTTTGTTCAGCATAGTTTATTTTTATTTATTTATTTATTTATTTATGTGTGTGTGTGTGTGTGTGTGTGTGGCCAGCTCAGCCCACCAGGGGGCGGGGCTGGCTGGCATGTGGTGCTGGGGATTGAACCGCGGTCCCTGTGATTTGCTAAGTTTGTTCTAAGTAGGTGCTTTAGACCACTGAGCCATCTCACCAGCCCCCAGCATAGTTTAAAATCTAAAAAATTATGAAGTGCTTACAAGCAGGCCTGATCAGTAGACACTGCCACCTTTTTCATTCACAAACAGCCTCATTTCATCCATGGAAGCTACAAAATATCTCCAGGACTCCTCCTCTGCTCAGCCACTGAGCATTTCATTTTTTGGTCCCGGGAACAGAACTCAGGACTTGGTGCCTGCCAGGCAGGCACTGTGCTGCGGAGCTATGGCCCCAGCCTCTCGCTGAACATTATCAGTTTAACAATAACCCACAACCGTCGGACCAGCTCGCTGAACATTATCGTGCATAAATAAAGCATTATGCTGTGCTTGGATCTCAAGGACTTGCAACAAGCGCTTGAGGGCCGTGGAGACAGCACAGCGGTCTCCGCACCTGCCTCGGCAAGCGCAAGGACCCGGCTGATCGCGGTACCACAGGCTGTGCTGGCGCCACCCTGGGCGCACCGAGCTGGCCACAGAGGCCGGGCGCGGTGGCACACACCTGTAACCCTAGCACTGGGGAAAGTGAAACAGGAGAATCACTATGAGTCTGAGCTGCGTAGTGAGACCCTGTGCCAAATACATAAAATTAAAAAAAAAAAAAAAATTGGGACCAGGGAGATAGCTCAGTAGAATAAGCACTTGCCTGGCAAGCTCAAGGTCCTGATTCAATCCCCAGTACTGAAAAAAAAAAAAAAAAAGTGCTTGAAACTGCCAACAATTAAGAGCAGGAGGGGGCTGGGGAGATGGCTCAGTAGAATAAGTGCTTCCCTGGCAAGCGCAAGGGCCCGAGCTCAATCCCCAGAGCAGGAGCCAGGCATGGTGGCACACATCTGAGTAACCACTGTACTGAGGAAGAAACAGATCATTATAGTGAGGCATGGTGTACATGCCTGTAGTCCCAGTACTCAAGAGGCAGAGGCAGGAGGATTGCTGTGAGTTTGAGGCCAGCCTAACCTACACAACAAAACCCTGTTTCAAAGACAAAAAAAAAAAAAAAAAAAAAGCAGGAGCCAGTGTAATTCACCATTTTGGTGGCGTCTTTGAGGCTACCACCCAGTTTTTGCGCTTCCCTGGCACAGACAACCTGGTCCTGTATAATCCAATGAAATTGGCTAGGTGTTTTGCTTGAATGAAGAGCCAACAAAGCAGATGTACCCTTAGCCATTCGAGTGCCCTGTTGCTAGTGACAGAACCACTTCTGCAGATCTTGTGACGAAAAGTGCCCTAGCACAGCCTTGCGGACATTCGTGCTGCTGTTCTCCCAGGCAGAGGCACCAGTCCCAGCAGCTCTTCTCCCACGATGCCACCCACAGCACGGTGCGCAGCGTCCTTGAGCCTGGCATGACTTTCCGTGCCCACCCAGGCACATCTCTTATGCTGAGCAGCGCCTTCTCCGGGGCTTCGGGAAGGCGAGTCCTGCTGGGCCAGGCCAGGGAAGCTCTCAGGGCACCATGAGCAATGTATGGCTGTTATCAGATGTCCCTGTGGGGGATCTGGGCTCAGCCTTATCTCTCCTTTACGAGTCCCAGCTTGCGCTTGCCGAGCAGTACGCTGGGGCTTTTGCTGAGGACAGGCTGGGAGCCAGGAAGCCATGTCTGAGTTAGGCCCCACACGTGTTCAGTTATGTCTCCAGCCAGACGTGGTGGCACATGTCTGTAATCTGGTACTCTGGAGGCTGAGGCAGAAGGATTGCCACAAGTTTGGGGCCAGCCTGGTCTCAAAAATAAATGTTTAAAAAAATCATAGAATTTATTCTTAAACCCAGGACACTTTTAAGAATGCACATGCGTTTGGGTGATGGAGCCTGCTGGCCTATCCGTGCAGGATTCAGTATTAACCAGTGGGCTTTTCAGGCTTATGCGTGAGGCTGCCCGAGGCTCAGGCCCTTGTCTGGAGATAGGCAGTGCTCTAGTAAGTGAACCTCTGTGAGTCACTGGTCCCCTGAGGCCTGTATTGGCCTGTGAAGTTGGGACAAGATAAGGCCACAACTGAGGACATTTGGCTCCAACCCCAACTGAGTAAGAGAAAACTGCAGCTGCAGGCTCCATACTCCTACAATAAATGTCAACTTAAAGATAAGGTTCTTCTGATGGACATAATTTACCACTTGGGAAAGTATTTTCAAGGTCCTGCTAGATTCTTGCATTTTCTTCAGTGTACTCCTTCTTTGTTTCAAAACAAATAAATGAGGGCCACCCAGAGAAGTTCTTTGTTAGAACCCAGAGTATCTCCTGGAAGCCCTAAAACACACTTGTCTGTTTCAGCCTCCACCATCCACTAGTCTGGGAGACTGCGGGCCTGACTGACCCACAATACTAAGGGCTATTATCAATCTGCTTATTGGGCTGTTACTGCAAGGGAGCATGAACACTCTACTAGCTGTGCATTCTCAGGATTATGTCACTAAGGCAAATGTCTGCCTGGCTAGAGGAGTGTGTTCTGTTCTCCTCATAGTTCTCTTTTGGAGATGGTTTGGCTTTGCAGTTCAGGCTGGGTTTCAGTGTACTGTGTAGTCCAGGCTGCCTGGAACTTGCATAGATCCTCCTGCCTCAGCCTCCTGAGTGCTAGGATTACAGGTGTGGGCTATCATGCCTGTCCTTCATAGTTCTGAGCCTTGTGTCAGGTAAAGGAGCACAGGAAGCAGGTCATAGCCCTACAACACACCCCAGGGGTCACCTCAAAGCTCAGAATGTCCTGTGCGCCCCAGGGAGCTATGCTGCCACTTTGAATCCTGAGGGATATTGTCCAGGTTTTGATCTGATTTAGCAGCTTCTCCTGGTTACCTTAAGTGTCCCTGTCACTCCTAGAGATGCCTGGGTAAATCCTGCCAGTGCCATGGTTTGGTTGGAAAAGTTTTCTCTGGGGATCGAGGAAGGGATCCAGGCGATCACGTCAAGTTCACAAGCTGGGATTCCAGGCGCTGTAGTGACCAAGCAACAGTGGACTTCCTTTTACTCAGCACTGCCTGCACCAGCCAAGTTTACAAAACAAACTGTCCTGCCTGCTCCCCTCTCTGTCCACTTCCTGTCCTGTCTATCCACAACCTGCTTTGGGACAAAGTCTTTTCTATCTTGCCCACTGGCACTACTCCCAGCCTGGCCTCTCCTGCTGCTGGAGGGTCACCTGCTGCTTGTCCACTGTTCTCCATGCAAACATTTGGAACCCTGAATCTAGTCCTGACCCAAGGCTGTTGATCATCCTTTACCTCCAGGAGGATGCCTATTTTCCATTTTTTTTTTTTTTTTCTTTCTGGAACTGGGGATTGAACTCAGGCCCTTGTGCTTGCCAGGGAAGCGCTTATTCCATTGAGCCATCTCCCTGGCCCCCATTTCCCAGTTCTAATTCAGCACTTCAAGAAGGGTGATGATTCACCATGCACTTTAAAAGCTGAACCACACCCAGGACTCTGACCCCAGCTCTGCCACACTGGAGCTTCGGAGCTTCCATCTCCACAGCTACTGAGCCTTGGTTTCATCAGCTACTAAACAAGGGCGTGGGGGCCCACACCTGTAGTCCCAGCACTTAGGAGGTCAGGCAGGAGGATCGATGATCGCTGCCAGGGAGACTGTGTCTCACAACAGTAATGAAAAGGTTGCCCTTTAGAACTACCTATCTACTTCCTTGAAGGCAAGCTAGTCTAAATAACTGTTACACAACTGAGGTCTGAGTCAAGATATAACCACAGCAGGAACAGCAGAATTCTCCGTTTCTACGTGATGCTAACATGTAGGCATGGCTTAGCACCTCCAATGGCCCAGGCCTCTATTACACTGGAGGACTTGTGACAACTTACACCTCAACTGGGAGACAGGGACATCTGTAGCAATTGTCTTTAGAGAATACTAACAGCAAATCTAATTTTTTTTGGTATTTTAGGACAAAGTCTACAGGGTCTCACTATGTAGATTGGACTCAGTGATTCTCCTGTTTTCAGCATCCCAAGTGCTGGGATTACAGGCTTGTGCCACCAGGCTGCCACCATGCTGTCAGTGAGCCCTGTGGGCGGGGCTGGCACGGCAACCACTTCACTTTCTTGAGATAGGGTCTCCAACTCACAGGGTCATCCTGCCTCCGCCTTCCAAGTGCTGGAGTTACAGGCATTCACCACCATCCCTGGCTCGGCTCTACTCGTGATGTGGAGTGCAGCTGCTCTAGAGAAAGCCAGAGAGACAGCCTAACCCTGACCCATCTGCTGCTTTGGCTCTGGCGCTCCAGAGGACTGCAAAACCAGTCAGAAGGGTAACCACTTAATTTGTCTGAAAGTTTAAATGGCACAGGAATAGACTACAGGGTTGCTCCGTTTTCTTCTGGTCTTGGGATTCTGAGGGTTGTACCTGAAGTGAGCTCAAGACAAGGGCTCGATGCCTTAGACAGCTGACGTAAGACTGACTGATGCAGAAGGTATTCGTGCGGTGGGAAGAGCTGCAGGCCAGGAGCTCTGGGTGCTCAGAGCTCTGCCTATGCACAATGCAAAGTGGACAAAACCCAACGGGGCCCAATCTGCCTCCCTAGTTTACAGCTTGTGTGTGTTTTTGAGACATCTCACTATGCAGTTCAGGCTGGTCTTGAACTCATTTTGTTACCCAGGCTGGCCCTGATTTCACAACAATCCTCCTGCCTCGGCCTCCCGAGTGCCAGGATCACACTTGTGCCACACCTGGCTACCTTCATTTTAGAAATATACTTTGAGAAGACATGGGTTTAACACCTCAAATGCATTTTAAAATTCGTAGTTCCGTCTTGATCAATTATAAGGGAAAAAGGAAAAAGTGCTTCCAAAGGTTAAAATTACTGCAAGTTGATTTCTTTTTGAGACACAGTCTAGCTGTATCATCCAGCCAGGCTTTTAGTTTTTTTTTTTTTTTTTGTACCAGGGATTGAACTCAGGACCCTGCGATTGCCAGGCAAGCACTTATTCTACTGAGCTATCTCCCCGGCCCTCAAATTTGCTGAGCAACACAGCCCGGCCCAGGTTGGGCAAAGGAAATGGTCAACTGGCAGGGTGGACTTAGTCCTCGGTAAATAAGCAGCAGTTGGGGCAAAAGCAGCCACTGCTTATTACAGAGCCTGGGAGTAGTGGCACAGAGGGACGGGATGAAGGAAACTTAAGTGAGCAGTTTGAGTAGAGAGGCAACTCTCACAGCCGTCACCTTGTTGCTCAAGGGGTGATTCTGGAAGAAGGGCTCTTTCAGTAGGCACCCTATGTACATGTCTTAGTGAGTGTAGGTTACACGCAAGGAGATATTACAAGTCCTTGTCTTCTAGTTTTTCTCATACGGGGTCTTGCTACACAGTTTAGGCTGTCCTTGAATTCCTACGTAGCCCGCGCTGCCCCTGAAATTGTGACAATCCCATCTCAGCCTCCCCAGTGCTGGGATTACAGATTGTGCCCCCATGCCCAGCTCCCTTGTTATTTTTTGTGTCCCCAAATCTGCAGTTAATGAGGCTCTGGACTTGCCTAAGAAAACCGAGAATTGGGTATGGCGAATAAAATACATGGCAAAATGGTGAAACCATGAAAATACATTTTTAAAAAAAGCTTTCAGGTAGAGTACACAAAAGCAAACAAGTTTATCTTCAAAAATATCAAGTTTCACATCTAGTCTGTTCCTAATTATAATTACTTCTTAAAGCAACATTTGTCTTTGTTTACAAATACAGCAGCAGGTAATAAAACCTAACATTGCAAACAGATTTGCTTTACAGTTCGTAATACAAACAAATGTGTATGTCTCCTATCACATTTTAGGCAGTTTAACTTAAAATGCATAGACGGTTACATACATTAAATTTGTTATCATTAAGTCAATGGAAAAAAAA
>NW_004524681.1:9635613-9643807 GCF_000260255.1 Octodon degus
TGGATGTGGACTTAGGGGCTCTGCTTTCACCTGCAAGGTCATTTTGGTGTTTTAACATTTCAAAACCTAAGACTCCAACTTCAGAAACACTAGTCCTGAAGGCATCAGTGATCTTGATCAAGCTTAGTTAAAACTCTTTTCTAAAAAAATCCAAACAACTCTTACCTAAAGCCCAAACATGAGCAGATCCGTAATTTGTATTAAAGACTGAGCACATGTGCTGACACATCTGCTATACACCAGTGACAGCCTACAAAGACACGGTGAAGCCGCTGTTCCTTTGGAAAGGGGAAAAGCCCTTCCCGAACACTGTTTCCCATTTGTTCAATGACACTTTTGCTTTTCATGACTCTATCCTAAGCGCAAAAATACTTTTTGGCTCAGAGCAGCCCCAAGAACTGGAAAGGTCTCCAGCACCCTGCCCCAGGCTACAGGAGAGGGGATTAGCTAGCGCAGGTTCACGAATCAGTGCGAAGCCGCGAAGGCCAATGATTGAGGTGGCAGTGTTCACAGTACGGGTTCCAGCAACGTTACTCTGCACTCCTGGGCGTAGTGTCTCAAATCTTGGGTTTCGGCCATTCAAATCCTTTGGCAAAAAGACTTTTTCCCTGTAATCAACAGACTCCATGCTTATAGATCCCCATGCACAGTACCTTTTCTCTTCTATATCCTCAATGTTATATTAAATCCTGCATCTAAATAAAGCCAGAGCTGTTAACATACTCCAAGGCAGGACAATCAGTCACTACTGACATGGTCTCACCTTACTTTCCTCTCACCCTCCTCTCAGACATACTCGCAGTAACAGGTGACTTCAGCGGCATGGCAGATGTACGGGTACTGCCTTGCAGAGAGCGGCCACTCTGACAGCAGTTCTAGGGCATCTGATGCCCATTTCTTGATTGCGTCTTTAAGTTTTGGGGCCCTAGTGTTTTTTAGTTCTTTACAAATTCTAGAGAGCAGCCATTTGTCTGAGTGCTTATTAGTCAAGATTTTTCCAACTTTGTGGGTTGGCTTTTCACTTTATTGGTAATTTCTTTTTATGTGCAAAAACTTTTCAATAAGAGATGATCCCAGTTGTTAATTCTTTCCAGTATTACCCATGCTATTTGATTTTTTTTCATGAACTATTGCCTACACCTATGTGTTCAAGAGTTCCTCCTACTTTGTCTTCCAGGAGATTTAGTGTTTCTGTTTTAATGCTTAGATTTTTAAACCATTTTGACTTTAGCTTAGTGTATGGTGATAGACCTAGTTCAAGTCTTAGTTCTGGCATGTGGAGAGCCAGCTTTTCCAGCACCATTTGTTAAACAAGCCATCTTTCTTCCAGTGAGTATATTTTACCCTTAGTCAACGATAATGTGGCTGAGTGTGTTCATTGTGGCTTCAGCATCTTCTAATCTATTCCATTGATCCTCAAATCTGTTTTTTTTGCCTGTACCATGTTGATTTTATCACAGTAGGCTTGTAGTATAATTTCAAGTCAGGAATTGTAATGCCTCCTGCCTTGTCTTTATTGCCCAGGATTGCCTTTGCTATTCTAGGTCTTTTCTGGTTCCACATAAATTTTAGGAATGATTTCTCTTTGTGAGATATGTTGGTGGTAGTTTGATAGGGATTGCATTAAATCTATACAGCAATTTTGGGAGTATGGCCATCTTCACAATGTTGGTTTTTCCTATCCAGGAGCATGGAATATCTTTCCATTTTCTGAAATCCTCTATGATCTCTTTTTAAAGAGTACTTTAATTTTCCTTGAAAAGATGTTTGACTTCAGTAGTTAGATAAATTCCAAGGTATTTCATTTTCCTCGGTGCTATTGTAAAAGGTATTGTTTGTATAATTCCCTCTCAGTGTGTCTGTCATCTGTGTAGAGGAATGTTATTGACTTGGGTATTGACTTTGTATCCTGCTATGCTATTGAATTTCTGTAGTAATTTTAGAAGCTTCTTGCTGGAAATTTTTTGAGTCTTCCAAGTAAAGTATCATGTCATCTGCAAATAATGGTAATTTAAATCTTCTTTACCTATTCTTATTCCCTTTATTTCTTTCTCTTTTCTAAAGGCTCTAGCAAATGGTTCTAGAACTATACTGAATAGGAGTGGTGAAAGAGGACATCCTTATCTTGTACCAGATCTAAGAGTAAAAGACTTCAGTTTTTCCCCATTTAGAATTATGTTACCCATTGGTTTTTCATAAATGGCTTTTAACAGATTGAAGTACTGGCCATGTATTCCAATTTTCTTTTTTTTTTTTTTTTTTTTTTTTTTTTTTTTTTTTTTTTTTTTTTTTTTTTTTGCTCTGAATGCCCTGAGGGGTGGTTTGGCTGGCTGGAGTGGTGTGGGGATCGAACTACAGCAACCTGAGGCTGAAAGCTTTGCGGAAGCAGCCACTTAAAGAACTGAGCTATGGGCAGGCCCCTTGTATTCCAATTTTCTGTAGGACTTTGAACATGAATGAGTGTTGGACTTTGTCAAAGCCTTTTCTGCATCAATTGAGATGATCATTTGGTTTTTAATTTTTGCTCTATTGTTATAGTGTATTACAGTTTTAGATTTTTGAATATTGAATCTTTCTTGCATCCCTCGGGTGAATCCTACCTGTTCATGGTGCATGATTTTCTTGATGATTTTTTTGCTGTATTCTATTTGCTAGGATTTTGTTGAGGATTTTTGCATTTATGTTCATGAGGGAGATTGGGCTGTAGTTCTTTCTTTTTTGCTTTTTTTTTTTTTTTTTTTTTTTTTTTGCGGAAAAGGGGATTGAACTCAGATCGTTGAATTTGCCAGTGAAGAGCTTATCCTCCTGAGCCATCTCCCCGGCCCCTGTAGTTCTCTTTCTTACTTGTGTTTTTTCCTGATTGTGGAATCAATATAATATTTAACTGCAGGAATGATTTTGGGAGGATTGCTTCCTTTTCAATTTCATTGAAGAGTTTGAGGAGTATAGAGACTACACCTTCTGTAAATTTCTTGTAGAATTCAGCTGTGAATCCATCCGGATCTGGTCTTTTCTTTGTCAGTAAGTTTTTTATTACATCTCACCTTGGCTGTTATTGGGCTACTGAGAGTGGTTATATCTTGTCGATTCAGTTTTGGCAATTTGTACCTTTCTAAGAATCTGTCCATTTCTTCTGTCTTCTATTCTGTGAGTAAAGATTCTCAAAGCAGCTATTGATAATCTTCTGAATTTCCACTGGGTCTGTGGTAGTTACACTCTTTTCATTCCTTGTTGCTTGTATATGAATTTTTTCTTTCCTCTTTTTGATGATGTTAGCCAAGGCCTTATTGGTTTTACTCAATCTTTCAAAGAACCTGCTTTTTGTTTCATTAATTCTTTGAACTGTTTTCTTTGTCTCAATTGAGTTAATTTCTGCTTTAATCTGTATGATTTCCTCCCGTCTTTGGGCTCTGGGTTTGGTTTTCTCTTCCCTAGTTGTTGAATGTGCAGCATTAGGGTGTTTATTTGTTCCCCTTCTGTTTTCCTCATGTGTAAGTTCACAGCTATGAATTTCCCTCTGAGAACTGCTTTCATCATGTCCCATAAATTATGGTAAGTTGTGCTTGAATTTTCATTGAATTGTAGATATTGTTGAATTTCTTGTTTAATTTCATCTGTGACCCATTGGTTGCTGAGTAGGGTGTCGTTTAATTTCCATGTATTTAGGATTTTTTCTTTATTTCTTTTGTCATTTATTTCCAGTTTCATTGCACTGTGTTCAGATAATATGCATGGGATAATTTCTGTTTTCTTGCATATACTTAAGCATGACCTATGGACCAGTATGTGGTCTATTTTAGAAAAGGACCCATGTGCAGCTCAGAAAAATGTGTATTTAGCTTTGTTTTTGTGGAACACTCTGTACATGTCCACCAAGTCCATTTGTTTCAAGCTCTGTTTCAGTTCCTTTATTTCTTTCCTAATTTTTTGTCTGCTTGACCTATGTTTTGGGAATAAGGGGGTGTTAAGGGTCTGCTGTTAAGATTGTGGTATTGCATATTAGATTTTTCATGGTCATGAAGATTTGTCATATATAGTTGGGTGCTCCCTTGTTTGGTGCATACATATTTATGAGTGTTACCTCTTCCTCTTGAATTTTTCTCCTAACAAGTAGATAGTGGTCTTCTTTATTTCGCTTGATCATTCTTGGTTTGATGTTGAGACTGTCTGAGGATAGGATTGCTACCCCTTATTTTTTTTCTGAGTTGCTGGGGCATGTGGTATTGTTTTCCATCCTTTGACTGTCAGCCTATGAATGTCTTTATGAGTTAAATGTGTTTCTTGTATACATCATATTGTCAGATTTTGTTTCCTAATCTACTGTGCCAGTCTATTTCTCTTAATTGGTGAATTGAGTCCATTTATATTAATGGTTATATTTGAGACATATGGATTTATGATAGACATGTTATTTATCTGTTGTCATTTACTCCTTTTCTCCTGTGTCTATTTGTTTGTCTTATTTAGTTGGTTGCTTCTGATCTCATTCATCGAGTTCTGATCATTTTGGTCCCTCTTTAGAACATCTTTCAGTAGCCTGTGTAGGGTTGGCTTTGTCATCATGAAATTCTTTATTTGTTTATTGCTATGGAGGTATCTCACTTCTACATCAGACTTGAAAGTGAGTTTTTCAAGGTATAGTAGTCTGGGCTGAAATTTGTTTTCATAGAGGATTTGAAGTACTCCTCTCCATGGTCCTCTTGTCTTCATGGTTTGTGAAGAGACATCAGCCATAATTCTGATGGGTTTGCCTTTGAATGTGATCTGCTTCTTTTGTCTAGCAGCTTTCAGTATATTATTCTTGAGCTGAATTTCTGGAATCTTGACTATTATATGGCTCAATGTGTTTTTAATTGGGTTGAGGTTAATTGGCATTCTGTATTCTTCAGTTAGCTGAATGTCAGATTGTTTCCTCATATTTGGGAGTTTTTCTGTTATTACTTCTGCCCATATTTTTAAATGTCCTTTGTATTCACTCCTTCTTTCTCATTGATACCTATTACTCTCACATTATTCATCTTTGCATCGTCTTGCAGGTAATGAATTATTTTTTCCTGCATCCTAATTGTTTTTAAGAGATCTTTCCTTACCTTTTTACTAGCTGCACCATTGTGTTCAAGATGTGAAACTCAGTATTCACTTTCACTCAAATGCTTTTACAATCTTGTTACTGAGATTTTAAGTTCCTCTATATCTCCTTGACTCAGCTTCATGCGATCTATTTTTTCCTGTATTGCTCATTCAAGGAATCTGCCATTTTTCTTATCTCCTCTATTTTTTTATCCATTCTTCTTTAGAAGCAGTTATTAATCTTTTATTGCAGTGTTTTCTTCAGATTGGGTTTCCTCCCTATGTTTCGGTAGTTGATTCTTTACTTCAGATGCTATGAGTTCAGAGAATCCTTTTTTTATTTCAGAAAAGAATTCTGCTCTGAGTTTCTCTATAACTTTCTTCTGTTGCTTATTTACTATCGACTCTATTAATTCATACATTTGAGCTGAGTTAGTGTTCTGCACTTGTTCTGTGTGGGCATTGGGTTTCCTCCATATGTTTCTGCATTTGATTCTGTACTGCAGATGCTATTAATTCAGGGATTTCTTTTTTCATTTCCAATCTGAGTTCCTCTATATCTTTCTGCAGTTGTTTCTTTATTTCAGATGCTGTTGATTTGTTGATTTCAGCTGTGTGGTTCCCAATTTGTTCTATGTTAGTGTCTTCTTCACTTGTTATGGGTGGGCTTGGGGTCTGAGATTGCAGTTTGCTCCTTCTTATTATCATTTTGTGTAGCACTTTCTTCTGACCTTTGTTGTAGAACTTTGGTACAGTTATAACCTTAGTACCTACTGAAATTCAGGTACAGATTCACAAAGTTTGGATTTATGCAGCTGTGCCTGGTTTGGGTCTGCCTGCTGTGCTCAGCTCCTTCTTGCTGCCGCCCTTGGGAGTAGATCCTGTTGTGCCACTCTGGCAAGATATTCTGCTCCTGGACTAGCTGGGTGGCTTAGTCTCCTACTCTCTCTGCAGGGATTGCACCTGCGGTGTTTCACTCCAGGCCTCTATGCCAGGCCTGATCTGAGTTTGGACAGGACAAGGTGGAGCAGGGTGGAGAGGATGCTATACCACACACTCACCGGGCCTGGACTAGGTCTGTATCTGGGAGTCCTCAGAACATGCAGAAATTCTCACTCGGCAGGCAGGGTGGGGGTTCTTGCAGAGTGGTGTGAATGGGGGGGTCCCAAGGTGGTGGAAGATGGTCTCACCCATGCTGCACCTGGGCTGGGACTGGCAGGTCCCGCCAGCGCAGGGTAGCTGGAAGCCCTTCCACACACTCTCCAGGGTCTGGGCTAGGACTCTGTATTTAAATTTTACAAGAACCATGGTTGTTGGAAAATAACAGTTCTATTTTATGTCTCGGGTGTTTGATAGTCACATAGATAGTAATATTAAGCTGAACTGCCTCTGTTACAGGGTAATGATGTCATTAAACTTCTCTTCTGGGTGCTTAACAAGTAAAGTATGAAGACCAAAAATTAGATAGAAAGATGGGTTAAAAGGATAGCCAATACTTTGACCTTAGCCCTCCGAGGTCAGTGAGGACTCAGGTCATGAGAGAAGCTTTGCTGTGACATCCTGTAACTCAGTGGTGTTGCAAGTTTTGTGATCAAGGAAATTAGAGGGCCCCAGAAGAAAGTGATTGATGATGCATCATGTACTTAATGAATGGCATTTGGAAGAAAATAATTCTCTCTGGCCTTAACGAAGAACAAATTGGTCAAGCAATAGTCGTGGCTCATCCAGATGTGTGACACTGACAAAAGATCTACAAATTGCTGTACATGGTTCCAGGCTAAATCCTGAGATTTGACTGACTTTGTCAGATAGCAAAAGTTACATTTTTAGTGGTACAGGTCTTGCTTTAACTTGGTCTTAATCATCCAACAGAAAAGTGTAATCATGGGGTATAAACATTAATGCCATATTTATATGCTGAGCTGTAAAAGGATCAAGTCAACAACTTCTGACAATTAACAGTTTCACCGATAACTCACTACCATTATGGACTATTGAGCTATATTGGGTTATTTTGCTGAATTCAAGTACCTACAATCTTTGGGCAGACATTATGGAAAGGTCCTTTAAAAACTTGTCCAAATACAGCTTCTTTAACTGCAATGCAACACCTCTCTTTGACAAAACAAAACAAAAGAGGGGGACATTTTGGGAGCCATGGAAGCTAGGAAATTGATCAAATGTGTGTAGGTGGGAGTAGGTTCAGGGCCTAAAGCAAACAAGATACCTCAGTCCTGCAATAAATATCCTGTCTGGTTAAGGTCAGCTATTAGTCACTAGGCAACTTTGTGTTACCTGTCACTAACTTTTTAAAAGTATAAATGAAGTATCATTTTGTTTTAAAAAATCTATATCTATCTATCTATCTATCTATCTATCTATCTATCTATCTATCTATCTACCAGAAGACAGATTCTTCTAACATAGAGATTTATTCTTTTTCTGTGAACTTCACACATGGCATAGTATCTTGTATAAAGTGATAATTAGAGAATAGTTAACTACATTTATAAGAAAACACTGGGTCAAAAGTGGGTAATTTTGTGATGTCATGCTTGATTTAAATTTTTAGCTAGTGGCCTAAAAGCTAGGACTCCTTAATTAAACAGCGTTCAAACTTACAGAATTCCTTACTTTCTCTGTGAGCTGGGCAGTTATTTTTTGAAACTTAAGTGGCGGTTTCTAGACCTGTAACATGAGATTGATTGTAATGCCCATAAAAAGGTTCAATGAGGCAATTTGGCCAATGTTTTCACAAGATAACATGACATAACAAGCATTCAGTAAATATTAGGAACTAATATTTGCCTTTCTAAAATTTAAAAAGAATCACATTATCATTTTACCTTATAAAAGAAAAAAAGAAATAAGGGAATGAATAAACTTTAGAATTAAATCACCTGGCTTTGAATTCTAGCTATGGCATTTCTTGGCAGCCAGAAGGGTTCATAAGCTTCTCTAAGAATTTCATCAAACAATTTCATATTATTATTTGTCCACGGGGCTGGAGAGATGGCTCAGTGGTCTGGAGCGCCTACTTAGAACAAGCTTGGCAAGGCATCAGGGACCGCGGTTCAATCCCCCAGCACCACATGCCAGCCGGCCCCGCCCCCTGGTGGGCTGA
>NW_004524681.1:9644732-9646139 GCF_000260255.1 Octodon degus
ATATATATATATATATATAGTTAGGATAGATATACAGCTACTTTCTCTTAGTTAATTGGGAGGAAAGGTTTTCTTTTCCTGACATCATTACCCTGTAACAGAGGCAGTTCAGAAAGGCAGTTCATACTACAAGATGCAGACATGATATCTTGTCTAAACTAATATTGTTTAGAAGAAATATCATGTTTGTATCTTGTCCTCTGAATAATTACTATTAAGACAACAATATGCATTGTATTAATTATTGTAACTATCCTATGAACTTTTTTGATACTGCTTCATTGATATTTTATCTTTTTTTGCATTAAAATAAAAAAAATAATAAAGAAAAGTAAATACTAGACAAAAGCACTTGACGACCCTGGCATAAGCAATGGCATTTTCATAAGAACACAAACATGTAGGCAACAAAAGCAAAAATAGACAAATGTGATTTTATCAAACTAAGACATTTAAAAAAAAGATTAATTTAAGGCTTTTGTTGGTATATGCATGTGACTAGAGACTGTATTGGTAAGTGTTATCAATCAGACCCACATGTGCAAACATCATATCCTCTTGTGAATATGAGAACCTGAAAGGGTACATATAGTCTAAAAGGTACAATGGATACTATGAACAAGAAAGAATTTGTTCAATGAACTTGTTCAAAATGAAGGAATTACTGAGTTGAGGAAGACAGGAGTAGTGAGGGAGAGAGATATATCTATGTATGTAAGCAGGATGATTTTGAATAACTGTAGTGTGGATTTATGCTGGTCTGTGGAAAGCAGCAGTTAATTTTTAATTTGCTTTGTCTCCTTTTTCAATTCTTTGACCTTTTTGCCTTCTTAATTTCTTATATACTTCTTCATTTTTTTCTTTCTTCTTCCAATTGTACATGCATACATCTGGTAATATGAACAACTAGTTTCAAGACAACACTATGCACTACAACAAATACTGTGAAATTCATATTATTTTGTTAAATGAAATTCTGTATCACTTGTAATTTTTCTTTTTTAAAGTGTGTTGTACTCTCTTTAAAAAAATTAAAAATAAAGCAAAATAAAAAAAATTAAAATAATTTGTTCAATGAGAAGGAAAAACTGGGATGAGGAAAATGACAAAAGAAAGAAGGGAAGAACATGTATTTATGTACATATGCAGGAAAATTTGGATGATGGTACTGCCAATTTCTCCTCATCTATTCAAAAGAGCAGTTAATGCTTAGAATATTTTAATTTTTATTCTTACATTTTTCTTTTTAATTTTTAACAACTTTTGTTATTGCTTTGTTTTTAAGCCACTTTTGTTTTTTTATATTAATTTTATTGAGAAAGCAGTAGCAAACACAGTTTCAAAACAGGTTAGTAGGTCAGTTAGAATAATTAATACATTGCATATTGTCTTTGTAGTAGTTATTCA
>NW_004524681.1:9646439-9651705 GCF_000260255.1 Octodon degus
ATTCAGCAAAGTAATCCAATACAATCCAGTAGTCTATATTAGTAGTGGGCAATGTCAAAAGTTGTTAACTTGAGGGGCTGGGGATTTGGCTCAGGGGTAGAATGCTTGCCTGGCAAGCTGGAAGCCCTGGGTTCGGTCCTTGGCACCAAAAACAAAAACAAAAACAAAAAAGTTCAACCTCCAGGAAAAAACAATTCAACCAAAAAAATACAGTAAAATCAAAAAAGACCAAAAACAAACAAGGCAACTTAACTTGAGCCTTTTACAGCTCAGTATATTAACATGACTTTACTTTTTATACCTCATTTTTATACTTTTCTGCTGGATGGCTAAGACAAAGATAAAGCAAGTTCCAAAAACTGTAACTTTTGTATCTCACAAGGTCAGTCAGTGCCCCTCAGGATTTACCCAGAAACCCTGTACAGCAATTTGATTTCCTCTATACCTCTCTGCAGTTGTTTGTTAACTTCAGACTATTAATTAAGACATTTCACTTGTGTGATTCCCAATTTTTTCTGTGCTGTTGTCTCTTGCATTTTTTGGGTAGACCCAGGGCCTGAGATTGCATTTTGCTCCTTATCTTTTTCATTTTGTATAGCACTGTCCTCTGACCTTTGTTGTAGAGCTTTGTTGCACTTATAAATTTAGCACCTACCAAAATTCTTACCCAAGAGATTATATGGTTAAGACAGTTATAGTTTTATATTTACAGAGCTACAAATAGGAACACTAATAATGGGTAGTGATATTTAGCAGTTGACAAACTTTTGTAACTTATAGGTTTGTATTTTAGACAGTAAGAGCAAGCATTATTTTTATGCAGCTAAGCAGATACTAAATTGGGAATTTGTATTTAAGTTAGTTCCTCTAAATTCTGTCTAATTAGCTCCCCTTGATGTACCTGGGGTCTTCCAGGCAGACTTGTTCACCTGGTTACTTGTTGCCCCCTTTATAGATCAAGAGTAAAAAAGAGAGGACACTGTCATAGGTCTGGGTCTAGCAAAGTGTCTCAGCTTACCAGATCTGGATCTACCAATTTTGAACTTGTCCACATGTGCCTGGCTTTGGTCTGCCTGCTGTGCTCAGCTTCTTCCTGCTGAAGCTTGTCGAGGTGAACCTGATGTGCCACTCTGCCAAGATATTCAACTCCTAGATTAGCTTGGTGGGTCTGGCTCCTAGCCTCTCTGCAGGGAGTTGTGCTGCTAGGTTCCATAGGAGGCCTGGCACTGGGGCCTGGGGTTGGGCTGGGGAGGGGTCTTGGGTGCAAGGAGCAGGTAGAAGTTCCCACATTCACTTTTAAGACAATTTTGCACGTTTATTTATTTATTTATTGTATTTAGGACAGGGTGTATAGGCTCTCACTGTGCAGATCGGACTTGTAGTGGTCCTCCGATTTACAGCCTCCTAACTGCTGGGATCACAGGCACACACCACCATGCCCAGTCTCAATCACCATCTCAGTGCACCCTGGGGGTGGGGCTGGCATGGCAGGTCCAGGGATTGAACTCTGGGCCCATGTGTCTGCCCTAAGCAAGCACTTTAATCCACTGAGCTATTTGGCCGGCCCCTAGCACGTTTATATCTGGTAACCTAAACTACTAACTTGAAGATAATATCATGCAATACAGCAACCAGGGCTGGCCAAGTAGCTCAGAGGATTAAGGCACCTGCAAGCAGGTGCAGGGGCCAGGGGTTTGATCCTTAGGACTGCCATGCAAGCCCCACCCCCATGATGCTGAGGCAGTGATTGAGACTGGGAGTGGTGGCATGTGCCTGTAATCCCAGCACTTGGGAGGCCATAAACAGGAGAACCACTATGAGTCTGATCTAGTAGGGAGACCCTGAACACCCTGTAGACCCTCCCTCCAAAAAAAATACAACAACCATTGTTGAATTTCTATTACTTTTTTAAGAGAAATTTTGCATCATTTCTAATGCTGGTTATTTTATTAGTTTTGTATTCTTTGATAAATAAATAGATAAATAAACTAATGAAGTAATAATAATTCAACATTTTGTGAAAAACAAAATTGTAATACCAGATCTATTTTGTTTTGTGGTTTCTATTTTTCCATTTAACAAATCTTTCTCCATTTAGTAAACTTTTATCTTTCTCTCTTCTCCTCTCCTTCCTGCTCAAATTTGGGATTTATGGCACTATGTTGTTCTTTCTCTTTCTCCATCCCCAGTATTCATCCTCATATTTTGTATGTCTCTTTATATGCCTTTGGTCTCTCTTTTTCTTTCTTTTGCTCTACTATCACTTCTATTTCCTGCCCCATCAGAACCAACAACAAAGAGATGAACCAGGGAAAGACAATCCATGAGGAACTCCATCTTCTGCATATACAAGAGGGTGCAAATGCATGAGCAACACTTGGGATCCACAAGCATATTGCCCTTCAATGAATGGGAACATTTTCCATTAAAATTAAAGGTATCTCTAGGAATAATTTTATGCTGTACATGAAAAGTTCCATCCCAGTTCTTTAAAAAGAGGGATGGTTGGAATTGAAAATAATTTAAATCAAATATTAGTCCAGTCTTTGGAGGTTGTCATAAACTGAAAAAAATAGAATTCAAAATACAGTTTTCTTATTAAAAACAATGACTGAAAGATAAGGGGTTGCTGAGGACACACATAAAACACAGGTCAACACAATGGAGTGCATAAATGTCAAACATATCAAACACTGCCTTTCCCAGGAAACGCCACAGAGAATTGAAAAATGACAGGAAAACTGAAACACAGGCTGTCCAGAAGGGAGCAGGTTTATAGCTGTAGGGCAGAGAGGCATCCTGGTTACCAGGTTTGGGTCAAGTGATACCCAACAGAATGGTGGAAGCAAGACTGGCTACATCAGAATCACAAAGCAAGCCTTGGGAACACAGAATCCTGGACCTCACTCTTCTGGAGCCTCGTTCAGTAGGTTGGGGTGGAGCATAGCAACCTGCATCTCTAACCAGGGTCAGCACACCTGAAAGTCCAGCCAGGCCAGAGAACCACTGAGCCAAGCCATACACCTCCTCTGAGAGGTGGTGGAGAGGCAGAGGGAAATCCCTCAGCTCATGTGGCCACACTTACACAGCCATTTGTCCTGGCTGGTTTGAACCTGCTGACCCAGAGAGGCAACTGGAGAGGAAAAGACATGCATTCTGGGCTCAAAGTCCAGTTTTGACAAATTCCTCCTAACATCCTGACATTAATCTGCTTCTCTTTCCCCATTTGTAAAATACAAGAGATCCCATCAAGGGCCCAGGACTCTTTTGAGAATCTGAGAGCACACCTCCCTCCAAATTGTTTGGTGCAGAGGAATGAAAATTAGATGATGACAGTCAAAGTTAGTGTTACTTGACACTCACAAAGATCAAGGCATAGTTGCAAATGCTTTGCATAAGTACTCTTATCCAATCTCTGTAAACAGTCTCTGAACTAGGAGTTGTTACCAAGCCTGTCCTACAGAAGAGGAGACTGAAGCCCAGAGAGAGCCATTCCTGTGGGGCTAGAACACAACAAAGTGCTCTAAAGGAAGGAAGCCCAGGGAATGTATGTGAGCAGGCACCTCAGAGAGTATGGGGGCTCAGTTTGCCCCTAAGCCTCCCGACAGCTGTAGCAGGGAGGAGGGGGAGCAGAATTCCCAAGACTCCATTTTCTGGGAAGAAGGAGGCACAGAGACATTTCTAAATGGACACTTGTCTTGGACTAAAATTCCAGAGGAGTTGATCTTGTGGCCAGCTCAGCAAACATTCGGGACCAGTAATTCATCAGTGACTTCATGAGACACTAAAAGCCTTATTCACATACATGACGAGGGGCTTTGGAAGCAGAGGGGGAAGACGACAGTGCAATTCTACCTCAGGGCAGACCTTGCTAGACTGCTGTTTCCCATAGTAAGAAGGGGGAGGGGAGGAGACCCAGGTCTTACCTGTGTCTTTGTCTACCATAACATAAATCACGCTGCCTCTCTAGGAGGAGACTTGGGGTTGTGGTTGACCCCAAGAGAGTCTGCCAATGATTTCATTGGATGGGAAGTGAGGCAGGTTGAGGTTGCAAGTGCAGGACACACTGCTGTTGCTGGAAGGCACGGGCAGGAGAGGGTCCATCAGGCTGGGTGTGATGGGAAAGCAGGGAGTTGGCTGCAAGATTTTGAGAAGAATGTGGCATCAGAGCAGCTGGAGGGGTTTGAGGGGCAGGAGAAGCAAGAGATAGTAGGAGCATGACTTCTCGTTTTCCTCAGACTTTGCACATTTTGTGTCCTTGTACCTGTCTTCTGTGTCTGCTGAGCCCTCCATGTCACCCTGTCCCACCCATACACGTGAGGCCAACTCACCCACACCCAGCAGGATGGTGAGGGGAACAGACGTGTGCCTGAATCACCTTCTTCCAAACATTGCAGAGCGTCTGCCTTCTCCAGCTCAGGCATCATGACTCACCTTGTGGTCCAGTACGATGTGGTCATGGAGGACATCAGTGGAGATGTGCAAGTGAGGGGGCACCAAGAAGAGTGAGGAGCCTGGGCTCTCCATCCAGACAAGCCTGGGCAATGTGCTGGTCCATAAGTTGTCTATCAGAGTCTCCCTAGGGATAAGGAGAGCAAGAAAAAAAGACAGGAAGATGGGTAGGCACACAGAGCTTCATGCCTTAGAAATCACATGCATACTACACATGGTTGGAGACTTGCAGCTGCAGGAATTGAGTCGAGGTCCCAACTAGCACAACCTTAACTGATTCAAGCTATACCTGACTCTGAACTAGCCTTGTTGCAAGGGGAACCATTGGGGAGTAATTCTCTCTCAAGCCTTCTGAAGCTCTGATGTTCTTGGGTCTTCTTGCTGTCTCTCATTTCCTAAAGATTCCTTTTGCTTCAGCTGATCCACCTGCCTACACCGGGAGCCCTCCAATTCTCAGCACGCACACGCATGAAGACACTGTGGAGCTTCCATGCTGTATCAGTACAGTGGAGGACAGATTCAAGACCCTCGGAATGATGAAGGGCATGGTGACAGCATAAGAAGACTGCTCCAGGCCTGCATTCCAACCAAACATCTCCTTACCATCCTCTGGCCACCCCAAACTACCACGCTCCACAAGTACCAGAGGCTGCCCCTTATCTGGGTGTGAGCATTTGCTCAGACCACATGCTGCTCCGGGAGTGTCTTCCTCTGCTTTCTTCCCTTGTCAGTATCCTCCTCTGACTTAATCCCTGTTGAAACAATGCCTCCTTCATGAATCCCCTACACCCAGCCATAGTTCCTCTCCCTGGCC
>NW_004524682.1:0-1649 GCF_000260255.1 Octodon degus
AAATAAATAAATAAATAAATAAATAAATAAAATTTAAGAAAAATTAATGTAAACAAACTTTACAAAACAAATAAACGTCATTTTAATAATTTAACTGAATGAATTTTGTCAGTAATAAATAATATATTTTATCTTTTTTATTATTTTGAGGTTGCTCCAATGTAGCTTGTGTATTACTGGTTTGCTTAAAGTTTATTTGGGAAACTTAGAAATATTTCTATGTAAAATACTCTATATTATACAATTAGACAATTTTTGATTTATGAATAAATAGTATTTGTCTATCAAGACAGGTTGTTTGTTTGTTTGTTTGTTTTGTTTTTGTGTTTTGGGGTTTTTTTTGGTTCAGTATCTGGGATCACATTTTGGACCTTGCACTTGCCAGGAAGGTGCTTAAGCCCCTGAGCTATCTCCCCAACCCTCAAAACAGCTTGTAGCTAATATCTATGGGACCAAGTGAAATGGACTTGGACTTTTTCATCAATTAATTTAAGAGGATCTGCATATGTTAGTACTTTTTGATAGTTTTCTTTTAGCAATATCAGGTATCACTTTGAGATATGCCTTGAAAGTGACTGAAGGTGTCTCTTCGCTGCATTCTAAAAATAAAATTAATTATTATTTGGGATAATTTTCGATGAAGACACTGAAAAACTAATACATCATCATCAGTTTTACCCTGACATTCTAGAACTCCAGTGCAACAATTTTTCTGCAATCATGTTGGGACATGGATATTTAATCATATACTATAAATTTATCATACTTCTTTGCAATAAGAGAGAATTCTATAAGAAAGATGGATTTTGGCCGATATCCAAAAGACTTTATTTTTTGTACTTAGTAAGAATTTCAAACACCATTGCCTACAGGGTCCAGGCAGGTAGAATACATGCATGAGATAGCCTGGATATTAGGAAATGGTGGCTGGTCCAGGGCGCTCAGGGTCCCGAAGGCAAATTCTTTCCATACGGGAATCCCACCACACTGTCTCTAGCACTTTGGATTTCTCACAGGACTGTCTTTCATTTATATTTTAATTTTTTACATTTCACTGATAGATAATTTTTGTCACCCATCATGTAGGATACATAAATACATACAGGGAGCCCATGAAAGATGTCATTTTATGCTCACTTAGGAAAGCATTACAAAGTGAAATGTAAACTTTCTAGTATGTAAATTTGCTAAGATTTTGGTATTTGATGGGTGTTTATTCTACTGGTACTCTTTTATTTAGACCATCTTTAGAAATCCAGCATTGCCTACTCTTCATTCGCCAGAGTTTTTTAAAATCCCAAATGCAGTAAGTATTTGAGATCAGATTTTAAATCATTTTCATTACTATCAGCAAGAGTAATGCTACCTTAATACCAATAAAACCCTAAATCATTTGTCATTATTTAATTGGTACTTTTAGGAATTCCTTCAAATATGATTGTTTAATATGTTAGTGGGGTTTTTTTGTTGTTTTTTGTTTTTTGGGGTTTTTTTGCCAGCTCAGCCAGTGGCCTGTGGTGCCAGAGATCAAACAGCAGTTAGTTGATTATTATTTGGGATAACTTTCAATGATGCCATTTGCCAAAGGAGTAACAAGCATTTCTTTTTCTTTTCTTTTCTTTTCTTTTCTTTTCTTTTCTTTTCTTTTC
>NW_004524682.1:2049-5055 GCF_000260255.1 Octodon degus
TTCCTTCCTTCATGCACTTAGCACAGGGTCTACAGGGTCTCACTGCACAGAAGGCACTCATAGTGATTCTCCTGTTTTCAGCCTCCCAATTAGGTTGAAATTGGGATTACAGGCATGCGCCACCATGCCCAGCCTTGGTGGCCATCTCAGCGCACCCCGGGATTGGGGCTTGCAGGGCACACTGGCAGTGGAACCCCAGTCCCTGTGTCTACCTAAGCATGTTCTTTAGTCTGCTTAGCTACAGTAATAAGTATTTCCATTAGATAGTTTTGCATTAAATAACAGCTACAAACAATTTAATAGAAATGGCATTTTAAAAACTCTACCTTTCTCAAAACAAATAAAAATAAGATTCTCCAACTACAGCCCTGTTACACAAAAATTTTTGTTTTTGAAAGGATTTTGAGTATTTACATTTAATCTCTTTGGCTGATTTTATCATAGCAATTCATGGCTCAAGAAAGAATGTAGAAATGCAGAAATAGACTAAGGTTAAGGCCACATAATCTACCAGCAGAGAAGCCAGCCCAGAAGAACCTGAAAATCATGCCTCTACTGGCCAACAGCAAACAATTAATAACGCTAAGAGCCATGAATACTTAAGGCTGGTCTAAGAATGTGTTGAAGGTTTAAGTTCCTTAGAAGGAATCTGTTAAAAGATCTAATTTAAAGTATGATGCTCTAAGACTTTCCTCAGTTATTTTTCTGAATGTTTACTCACTTTACAGTCAGTGACAATGAAACCAAAGTCTCACTCTATGGTTAATTTTAGTTAAATAAGAATTTTTTTAATGTACAGTCTATAAAAAAGATATATGTTGTATCAGTTGAGGGGGTTTTGCAGCTGTTCATATTTTCACATCATAGCACGTGTCATTGTGACAAATGAAAAATATTTTCAACCACTAGGATTACTGGGTGGCTGAAAAGCAATAAACAAACTGTAACAAGAATTATGTGTGTAACTGACAGTTAATCAGGCTATTCACAGAGCAGTAATGAAGAGAATGAAAAGATTGGATAGTGCTTTCTGCTGACAAATGGTCTACATTACATTAATAATTTATTAGCTAAAATTTGTGATTATTACTAGTTAATGTGGTTACCATTGACTTATTTTAATGATTTCTCCACCAATATACAAAGAAGCCATTACATATGCTTTCCTTTGAAATAGCTTTTAGAAACGTTTTCTTCTTCAAGGTTCGTTTCTGTCTGTAGTCTTTCAGAAAGCAAAATAGGGTTGATAAAAAGTCCCAACATTTCCCCCTATTCCATTTGAATGGACAATTGCTTTTATAATTATTTTTTCTTTCAAATTCAAACTATTAAAATCATGAATAATTATTTTGAGTACAGGCATTTCTTAAAAAGAATCTTGAAGAGACTTTTTCCTTCTTTTCTTTTTAGCCACTGTTACTCTTTGGAGATAACCTCCCTCTGTGGGGTGGAGGGGTGGAATTCCTTGGTCAGATAAGTAAGAAAGGATACGTAACATTTCTCATTATCAGAGACCCTGGCCTTCCAGTCAGATAACATGTCTAATTGAACTTCAGACCTTCAACCCACTTCTTTAAACAAAACCTGTTACAAGCCATTTAAATATTTTATGTAAACTCAGGAATAAATCACACATGCTTGCTTTGTATTAATATATGAACCTATTAAATACAAATACAAAATCAAGGATAAAATTGAAAAAGCATGTTTCTCTTCCTCACTCTGAAGCATATTTGGGCCCAAGTAGACCTTAGATAGATCTGAGTCATTTTCATCCTTATAATTTGATTTCTAATAAATGAATGACAAAAATATAAGACTCATTAATGTCTTTAACACTTTGGGCACTTACAAAGTTAATGCAAGCTCACTTCTCCAAAGGAGAAAATATTTTAGTAAGTGATGTCGAAAACAGAAAAAGAAAGAAAGGAACAACAACAACAACAAGAACCATCACATAGGCTCACTACTCAGATTTAGCTTTTATGTGTGTAAATGGGTAGACTGAGATTGTAGGCCTATTATCTAAACAACCCTGTGTCTTGTCAGGCAGTAAAGGAGGAGAAACATAATCTTTGGTGTCCTGGAGAATGTTTGCTGATCTGCAGGGACTGACTGTCATTTAATTTAGGCAAGTTGGTGTCTGCCTTGGCTCTGTATATTTACATATAAATTGTTTGTTGGGGTGGGATGGGGGTAGGCAGAAAGGGAAGATGCATTACAAACTCTTTCCCCAAATTATTTTCTGCAGAATGCTTTTATGTGAGATGAGTCCTTAGCAAAGGAGTAGTGTAGGGGCAAAAATGTTGCAGAGGGACACTATTTTCTCACACATGAAGAATGAGCATGAGCAAAATGGAAATGTTTGCATCTAATATAGCTCTACACCTAACGATAGAGAAATGACTTCACATAAAGGTTTACTTCTAGCTTGGCCTTCAGAGCACGTGCTATGCCAAGCTACGTGTGCCAAACAAGACCCCGGCTACTGACTGCTGTGCGGTCACCTGATGCACTAAGATTCAGTGACGCCCTACCCACACTCTGGACACTCGCTCCTCGTGCATGAAGGAAGATGCACGTAGGGTTTATGGGAAGGAGGATATAGTTAGAAGCACATTGCACGAGTGCTGTCGCCTTCTCCTCGTAGAAGGAATTCCGAAGGCAACATTTCAAAACCTACTGCGTGGGAAGAACTGAGTCTCTTTACATTTGGTTTCACAAGCCGAGCATACTTTGTAGTGGGTACTAGAGCTGAGGGCAGTTCTGTGAGGGGAAACCCTGCTAGCCTGGTGTGCCTCTGACAGAAGCAAGTTAAAAAGAAAAAAGTTTCTTTCCTTTCAGGCTTTCAGAGACTTCAGTCCAGTGTCAGCTGGTTCTGTTGACATGGCCCTGAGGTGAGGTGGAGGCACCCAAGGCAGAAAGCCATGGTGGAGTACAGCGTCTGACTTCAGGGCAGTGGAGAAGCAGAAGGAGAGGGCAGAAGATGAAGGAGTCAGGGGTCGG
>NW_004524682.1:5710-13172 GCF_000260255.1 Octodon degus
TGAATATAATGATTTGTTCTAATGGTGTTTGTAAATAGGATATCAAGTCCGCATCTTGTACAGCAATTAACCATTAAGAAGAATGTATGCAGTGTGTTAGTTATTGAAACTGTCCTAGCGATTTGATTTGAAACTGTCTCATTGCTATTTGTTTATCAATAAAATTATGAAAAAAAAAAGAAGAAGAAGAAGGAGTCAGGAATATTCTATGCATTCCCAAGCCGCACCCCTAGTGAAAGTGACCTGCTTCGTGCTATTAGCCTGCCCCCATCAGCCTATCCAGCTAGAGATCTCATCCATGGATTAAGGCACTTGAGGAGGGTGGGTCCCTTGTGATACAATCACTCTCAAAGCACACGGGGTTGTAAGCTTTGTGTTTTTTGTTTCTTTGTTTGTATTGAAAAAAAAAATACTTATGTTTGTATGTATTTGGTACAGGGTCTCACTACACAGTTTGGGCTCGTAGAGATCCTCCTGTCTCAGCCTCTCCAGCGCTGGGATTGCAGGTGCACACCCCTATGCCCGGTTCCAGGGCTGGCATGGCATGTGGTACTGGGGATCAAACTCAGGTCCTTGCCCTTAGCCAGGAAGGCAATTAGATAGCCAAGCTATTTCCCCAGCCCGGTTGTAAGCTTTGGAGGGATAATTTAGATCTCAACCACAACGAACCACAATGTAAGCACTGAAGTGCAAAATAATGATATTGGTAGCTGTATGAAAATCACTAAAAGAAATCATAATCATGAGTAAAATCACCATGAATTAATCATCATACTTCATGTCAGATATGAATGATGTTCCAAGTACTTTTTTTCTTTCTCCAAATTAACATTTGTTGCATACTTCTTGTGTATCAGGTAATGTGTTAACTACATTAAATGAATTAGCACATTGAATTATCCCTACAGTTTTATGGAGTCAGTAATTTCATTTTAAGCACTGTCCAGACTGGCACAATGAGGCTAAAAAAGTATGCATACACAGTGAAAGGGAGTCAGACCCCAAGGAAACCAAATCCTACGTGTTTACATGTGTGCTATAAGATCTAGCATTTGGTTATTCAGAAGCAGAAGATGAGAGAGATTTCCCCAACTGGGAATTCATATTTCTAAATGTACCTTTTATTTATTCATATTCTCCATGTCTGCAATTGTATCCATGCAGACAAAACATTCCCAATAAGGAATTGCTGTTACAATAGTCACGCACCATAATCTTACCTAGAGGGTACCCAGAAAATCAAATGGAGCTCCATAACCACACAGTACGTAGAAAGTTGCTATGTTTTCCCTCTTGCTAGATCTTTACAGAGGAAATGTTCATAAATATTTCAGACTCTAGGAGAAACTGTAGGGGGAGGAACATTAAGGAGATCATTGCCATAGAAACTGCCAGCTGGAAAGAGAGGTGATCACTTGATTTCTCACAGAGAATTTAATTTGTTCAGGTTTTTCCCACCACCAAAAAAACAACCTTTGCAGTCCATGGATTTGGTTCATTTAGCACTTATTTTCACCATTTCTGTCTTCAAAGTGGTTTCTAAAAAATTAATTTAATTTTTAATTAAATTAATACAGAATTAAACACTTTCAAAAGCTCCTTAGGAATAAATGAAATAAAGAGAAAATTACCAAATTTGATAGTCCAATCATGAATTGAACAGTAAACTTTTTGTAACTTTAGTCAAAAAATAAATATATCAGTATTTTAATATTCATGTATAACTTTCAGTACAAATAAAATATGAATTTCTCTTCCAATATGCTTTGAAATAACATGGTTGGATAGTGATCTTTGGCTTTCATGCACATTTCTAATGGATTTTTTTTAAGATTTATTAAGAATTAAGTTGTTACTCTTTAGAAAATATGAAGTATTTGCCAAAGTCTGTACCAACAGCTGGACCCAGCATGCGCCACACAGCGCGTCCTTGTCATCACACACAGGGACTGCACCACCTTAAGGATGTGGAGAAATCATCCCTGACTGTCATTTATTTCTCCCAAAAATTAATATTGTAAAAGTCAAAGTCATAATGTTTTAATACAGATAAAAGGGAATTATGATATGTGTAAAAGCAAAATGTTGATCACAGTTCTAAGCACGTGGCAGTGCCTGAATGAATGACAGCTATGTTTGTCATTAGTGGCTTTGGAACTTACGGGGAAACTGCCCTGAGACTGCAGGATGAAACTCAGTTAGCTAATAAACACACCGTAGAACAGCGAGTCGTCCATATCCGCGTGTGTAGACTAACATGCTCTATATTCATATTTACATGTTTCTTTATAAATGTATATTTCCTTCTAACATACATAAAAATAAATAATAAAACTACCCTGGAAAACGGATACAAAATGAGTTAATGAGCACTGGTTCAGCTATACGGGAGCTCAGCCAAGCATCAACTCAACTGCATTTGTGTTGTCGTGTATTGTAAATTTAAAATTTTATTTTGTAACACAAGCATGAGCTCACAGTGTATATTTCTTAACTGACAACTTCAAGATAGGCTTGTACTTATGAAGGAAACTTAAAATTGGTGAGCGTGTTTCTACGATTCCCGTTCCACTTTTACATGAGCAAAACCCAATGGTAATAGTACTTTTCCTATCTGTGTTTTTTAAACACTGACTTTTATTGCACACAAATAGTATTTTAAAGAGCTGTGGAAGTTCTGGGGTCTTCAAAATCCTGTGAGTGGTACTGCAAAACTTACAATTGTTTAGACTTGTTTATTTTATGTTCCATTTCCTTTGCACGTGGATTTGAATTGAGTCACAATAAAAGCCTTGGATATAGTAGGAATATTTTTAAAAATAGAAAGCTCAGAAAAAAAGATAGGATTTTGAAGGAGGATAAGGACAGCTGTAAGATACTAGCAGCAAAAATATAGGACAGCATGCTGCCTACTGGGCATGAATTTAAATTGAAAACCAAGTCAAGCCAAAGAAGCTAATGTGTTTTGTAATCATTTATTCCAGCTCGAAGCTATTTATTTCCTATGAAGATAAACTTCTCTCAGGAAGAATAAATATACTACCTGGATTATGATAACAAGGGTGAATAACGACGAATAACGTCTGTCTCGGTTACTTTTCTCTCACTGCTTGGACAAAATCCCCAACACCCAAACTTAAGGAAGGAAAGGCTTATTTAGCTCACAGTTTGCAGAGGCTTTAGTCTATGCTCAGCTGGCTCCAAGGCAGAAGGGCACATGGACGAGGGCAGCAGTTCTTGGCAGCGGCACATAGCAAAACAGCAAGAGCAAGAGGGAAAGAGCAGCAGCAGAGGAAGAGCAAGCCCTTCTCCCTTCCTTCTAGTGTATTCTGGCTATCCCGGAGTGTAGCATAATCCCAGCACTGGATCATAAATTAATCACAAACTCCAAAGTGCCGGCTGGATAGTTCAGTGGATTAAAGCACCTGCTTACACAGGGTCTGGGGGGTTCAATCCCCAGCCTGCAGGGCCATCCCTGCACCCTCATGCTAAGACAGGGATTGAGACTTGGTGTGGAGGTACACGCCTGTAATCCCAGTGCTTGGGAGGCTGAAAAACAGGAAGGATCACTACAAGTTCAATCTGTGTAGTGAGACCCTGCAGACCCTGCACTAAATACGTAAAAATTAATACTAAAATAAAAAAATCACAAACTTCAGAAGCCGCCCCCAAGACTGCATGAGACTCTTGGGGGACACCTAGTCATAAACCACAGTAATGTCTCCTTTGGTAACAACCTTTTCTTTATGGTGCTGGGTTTAGGTCATTGTTAAGCAAGCACTCTAACACTAAGCGTCATCGCCAGCCCTTCTTTAAATTGTATCCTACATTGTGAGTCAGAATCACAGTAAGTTTTCCAGTTTAGGCTCATCGTGCTCTTCCCGTCTCAGCCTCCTGAGTGCTTGGAATTCCAGGCTTACCCCACTTAGCTCTGCTTTTTAAAACATGTGGAATTGATTAAATTTACTTAAGTAACAGTTAAATTAGAAACAATTTTTTCTTACCTCTAATACTTATTAAAACAAAATATATCAATCTTTTCCCAGTTTAATATTTTGGGTAATGTCAATACTACTACTAAATTTTATTTTTCTCCAAATTATGACTGATTATTGCTGTCATATGATTTCATAACATTATCACAATGGATCATTGATGACTTCTGAACCTAGGTCACTATCATTTATCCTCTCTACCCTATTTTTGGGTACTTTTGTGTAGTTATCAGCTTAAATATTTCATAACTTTTCACTAATAAGGAAGACAATTTAATTTCAAAGTTACAGAAAAAATCAGAATCGTTCCTAAATATTGTGTATTTCTCTAAACACACGCATAGAACTATCCTCTTGCTTACACTCAATGATGAACAGAATGTACTTGGGAAATCTTAAATATTTTGTGATCTGTCAAGGAGAAAAAGAAGCCATTATTGATCCAGACCAAACAGCATAGCCCGGGCACTTTCTGAAGCGACTCAGTCTGGCCTTGGTGAAGCTCTTTGTCAGGACGTCCCCAAGTCCCATCCCACTCCTACCCAGCATCTCCACCCACAGGCATTTTTCTTTGGCAGTGCCGCTGATGGCCACAGTGTATCCACAAAAGAGGCAGCGTTCCTGCCCAGAACACTTGCCCACTCTCCTGTGCAAGTCGTGGCCGCCTCCCACACACCAGGAGGTGGTGTCCCTGGAGACCACTTTCTCACTGCTCTCCACAGAGCAGAAGAGAACTTTGGACTGGTCCTTGCCTCTATAAAACACTGACTTTAAATTACATCTATTTCACATATAAAGATCCTTATTATGTGATAAGGAATACAATTACATTCTAGCTGGCAGATGATACAGGCTAACAAAATATTCAAGTCTGAAAACCAGTTGGAGAAATTCAAAAAATAACCATTCAGTGTCATGATATCACTTTCTAGCGCCGCTCTCAATTTCTACAGCTTGAATAAATTGTTGTGTTTTTCAGAACTGCAAAGCACAAATTCTTCTCATGCATAGCAAAATAGCTGTAACAGTATTCTGCAATTTCTGATATTATTAAAATGTCCCTAAACAGAATGGGATTTTCTGATTTATATTAATCATGAGGTCTATATTTTCTCTTTCTTTTAAAGATACTCTAGTTCAACAGAGATTGACACTGTATTTCCTTTTGCTGTTTTGGTCTGCTCAGCCTACCCTGAGGGTGGAGCTGTCGCAGCATGGGGTGCCGGAGATCAAGCTGCTGTCCCCTGTGCCTGCCTAAGCCTGCCGCCTAAGCAGGCACTTCAGACCACTGAGCTACCTCACTGGTCCTGACATTTTATTTCTTGAAATTATATTTATTTGATAGTTAATAAAGCGCAATCAAATGCAAAGGTAACAGATAATTTTTTGAAAAATAGCAGTTACCAAGAATAAAAATGAAATTAGTGTTTGCTATATATCCTTACTACAGCTACCATTTAATGTTATATTTATAAGCCAAGGATGAGATGCAGGAAAAACCCTTTCCAGATATATTTATAAGCCATTTAATATAACATCTTAAGATAATACAACATAGAAAATTTTCCAGACTAGAGAAATTTTAAAAATGTCTTAACCTGTCAGTCCTCACCTGAGGTCAGCTATCACTCACGCAGATCTGTCGCATTCGCTGCTGTGTATCACTTAATCCTCTAGGGGCTGGTGGACTTCCTTTCCTGTGCGAGTGGAATGACTGCTCCGGTGAAATCGTGGCCATGAAATTGCAGGCAGCCCAGCTACCCAACTAGGTCAACTTGTTGAACTTGGAAATGCACTCTGAGGTTCAAGTTTACTTTATCAGGCTCTTGTACAACTACATATAAAGCCATGTGTGAATCTGATGCTCTTCTCTCCCAATATAACTGAAGAGAAAATCAGCTATCTTGTGATTCTCTTACAGAAAGATCAGTATACTTCCTTTACCTTTTAAGAATGGATGCATCTCCTCAGAAAAACCTGAAAAATCATCCAGTAGCTGACCTAGATCTAAACATCATCCTTGATATATCTCATCCTCTTATTAATGAACTCTATATCCTCACAACCACACACACACACACACACACACACACACACACACACACACAAGCTTAGCTTCAAATTATTGTTTCACCTGTGTTCCCTTTTGCTTCTGAGTCTAATACATCCTCTTCTCTTGACCATCTCTCTGCCTTTAACAATTTTAGAAATAAGAAAGCCTTCTTCTCTTTCTACAGAAATGCTTGTGTATTCTTTTTTTAATATGTGCCCTTCGACTGTACCCAAAATAACTTCAATTTCATGCAGTCAGATTAACTATATCTCTACATTTACATGACTGAAAATAGTAGTAATCACTGATTGTCTATTATGTCTATAAACACATAGTAACACAGTGGCCATTAAATTTGTAATTATTTGCATTGTAAGGAAAGGATAGAGGAAAGCAGAAGAAAAGACAAATTGGGACCTTGCTGTCAGAGACAGAATGGACAAGAGGTTAAAATGAAACATGAGGGTATTGTGCAGACATGGGAGACACCTGAGAAACAGAGCAGGCAGCTTTTAAAGACTGGAAAAGCTTTTTTTTTTTTTTTTAATGTTACATATAACTGTTTCAACGTCAGTAAGATCTCATCCATTTAAAAATAGGGAACAACTAATTTGAAGATAGCATCCTGCAACACAGCAACCATTGCTGAATGTCTATTGCTTTGTTTAGTGAAATTTTGTATCATTTCTAATGCCACTTTTATTTTACCATTTTTTGTTCTTAAAAAATAGGGAACTCAGCCTAGATTCAATCATTGTGTGACCTCAGAGTGATTTAAATTTAAGCAAAATTTTTGACAACTTCATTCATTAGTGATTCCTAAAATCATTTCACATTGTTCCTCTTGTAATACCTCTTAGAACACCTAGAGGAATAATGAGTGTATTTCTCTAATTAAAATGTGATATCTCAATGCATGTCCAAGTCTCAAAATGCCATTAGTACATCAAATCATATCTGATTTTAATGAGTTGTACATTAGCCATTAAATATGATTTAAAGTCACTTTTTCAGCTTTAAAAGTCACCAATTCATTCATCATGAAAATCCATGCAAAAGAAATTATGGGAATGCTTGGAAACCTCAAATATAGGTTTCCTAGTTGCAAGGAGCAGAAGACAATTCAGTCAGGTCAAGTAAATATAATTAGTTAGAAAGTAAGTACTGGCATTGGTTTTGCATGTGACTGACACCACACTAGACACTATTTAAATTGAAGATCAAACATCATCTGGCAGCAAAAGATTTCAGTTTTTCCCCATTTAGAATTATTTTAGGCATTGCATTGTCATAGATGGCTTTTATCAAATTGAGGTATTCCAATTTTCTGTAGGACTTTGAACATGAATGAGTGTTGGACTTTGTCAAAAGCCTTTTCTACATCAATTGAGATGATCATGTGGTTTTTGGATTT
>NW_004524682.1:13432-18674 GCF_000260255.1 Octodon degus
AAAATTAAGATCCCCAAAATTTAAACCCCTAATCCAAAAATGGACATCCAAAATGAATATATTTCTCTGATGCAGAAATATAAAGAGTAAATAAATACATGACAAAAAAATATTGTCTGGCTATCAGAACTCTAACAAAAGTCCTCATTTTTAGAGGGACAAATATGAAAAATTCAACTTGTAGAAGGCACTGTGCCCCCATCCATTCACCCATGACCAGCGAGAGAGAAATGTTGCTGAGGATAAGATTTTGAAGGACATAGATTCCTCTTCTGTGGGACAGAACTAGGAGGAATTAACATGTTGCCTTGACAAAATTAACCTCCATGGCTAGGGAGACAGCTCAGCAGCAAAAGCCTGGCAAAGGCAAGGCCCCGAGTTTGTTCGTGTTCATTACCTGGTACCAAAAAATAAAAAAATAAAATAAAAAATAAAAATGACTAAAAACAAATTAACAATGAAACTCTTATTCTCTAGAATTGAGTTGGAGTGGAAATATCATTAAAGAAAAAAATTAGGGCGGGGGAGATATCTCAGTTGTCTAAGCACCTGCCTGGCAAGGGCAAGGATGCAGGTTCGATTCCTAGAACCACACACCATGCCAGCCCCAAAACCGGGCGTGGTGGCACATACCTGTGATCCCAGCGCTGGGGAGGTTAAGACAAGAGGATCACTATGAGTCCAAACTGCATGGTAAGACCCTGTACCAAATAAATAAATAAATTAAATATTTTTTTAATTAACAAAGAAAACTAGCCTACTTCAAAGAGGTTCAACAATAAGATTCGTCCTTGCACTCAAGAGGCTGAAAATGAGTGATTTTGGAACACTGTAAAAATTTAATTTTCAAGTTGTATAATAATGTCAACTTACTCTTTGTAATTAATCCAACTGTTTACATGGTGCTTCTCTCCCCTCTTCCTACTTTCTGGCTCAAGATTCTATACAGAAATTAATTATATGTTTTCTTCTTGGTTCTCTTCCTTTAAGTAAGATTTTAAAATAATGCAATACTTTAAGGTTGAAAATGACTCCTATTCAATATTATTAAATATCACCATGCTAATGTAGTTTACATAAATTCATTTGAAGTCTTTATATGCTTTGCAAATTGAACTCGCATGAGGACATCATTTTGAGAAGTATAACTGTTTGGTGTCTGTGGCTCCAAATTGGAATATGTTTTATGATTCAAATATTCTTTGATATGTAGCTAATAGAATTATCTCTAAAATAGTTTTATAATATACTTAAAATTATTTCCTCAACACTAATTTACATATTCAACTCTCCTGGAAAGGCTGTATTTTCTCTCAGAGACCCTGGTCATTTGTTACCACTGTCATGTTTCCTGCATAGAATCAGAATTTTTACTACCCCAAGAAGAAAAAAGCTTCAACATTTTTCTATTTGACATTATTTTTATCCAGTTTTTTTTAATATTTCCAATGATAAAACACAATCTTAGTTAGAATGACATAAGCGTGAATTATTTGTGTATATACTACTGAATTCATCCATAAGACTGTTTCAGGTTGAAGCCTGCATTATTCTCAATCTTATTACAAGGACCCGAGTTCCTTTCTATGTCCTCAATTATGCACTCTTGTCATGTGGAGGAAATCATTACTGCACACCATTTTTACTTCCGTTTCCCGGGTGGCACCAACCAATCTCCCACAAATGAGTCTTGCAGTTTTCATTTGCTCTAAATTGGGACTTTTATTCAACTTTCAGTCAATTGCTCTGCCCAGAGAATTACCATCGTCAGGTGCCCTGCACAAGATCCGTAAACAAACAAGAAGTGTACAAGAATAGTTGCTTATGCTAGGGTTCAGATCCAAACTGCCCCCCTAAGTCCATGTGTTCGGAGGTGGGGCTTCTCCAAGGTGACTGGATCACGGAGCCTCTACATCCATCGGTGGGATCATTGGTAGGACCACAGGCAAAACCTTTGGAGGGTGAACTCTGTAGCTTATGTGCAGCCAGGTGTGGCATGCAGGCAGCTCACTGTAGACTAAACCTTCTGAAACTGTCAGCCAAATAAAACTTTCTTCCCTTATGGGGAAGTTGTTGGATATTTATAGCAGTGAAGAGAAAGTTTTCTAACAAAGTTAAAGCTATTACCTGAAGAAAAAGTAGGTCTTCCATGAATACTTATTAAAATATGAATAATGATAATTAATATTTATTTAACCTCATGGTACTTAGGAGTGATACTATGTATTTCATGCATATGAACAAAAAGCATGTATATATTATCTTCATATAAGGTGTGCAATAAAATGACGCCTTGAGGAGTTAATTGTCCACACCAAAGCCTTATATTTTCTGGGTGAAATTTCTAGATTTTTATCTCACTTCTTCCATACTCTATCAAATCACCTCTGGAAACTAGTCTATACTCATTTCTGAAAGAAAGCTAGGCCTCATGATATTTTACTTGTTTTACATTTTGAAAATTCAATAATTCCATGATTAGAAAGTATTAATTTGGCTCTATAAGCAAATGCATTTGAGTTCTGACCTTATATTTTCACCTGCTCTGCAAAACTTTATCCAGAAGCTCCCCATCTTTGGCCCTGGCCTTCACAGAACTCTCTGGCTTGATCTTGTTGCTTTCTGGCTCCTCCCTACCAAACAAGCCGTCTGGCCAGTGGGCTGTGTACTGAGCAGCACTTGCACACTGATGGTGTTCCCTTCCTCGTTCTTCTTGTTCATTCCTGCATTGAAGCGCAGCCCTCTGAGGTTTATAAATAAATCTTGTAAGCCAGCCCCAAAGCAGCTCAGAATTATAAAGTTCCTGTTTTCTCTTGGCTTTCCCTCACATGTAGCTTTTCATCACTTGATGAATTCTCCACAGTCCACATCCTTTAAAATCCCCACTGTTCCTTAGTTCCCCCTCCTCGTCAGCTCTCTCTGATGTTGCAAACATAAATGAAGGATGAAACATTTCTCAGGTGTCCTTCCTGACTCCTCTAAGGAAAGCCACTCAAGCCTCCCAGTCAGTGTACGGCCAAGGCTTACATGGAAGGGTGCAATGCACGTGGGCAAAGAGACACACACCAGAAAACGTCTTACTAGTTATTGTGAAAATTCTGGGCACAGTGAGCATCTGTGCTAGCACTTCCCTCATCTGTCAAACTAGCACGGTCAGCATTGGGAAGTTGCATCCCCGTATGATAAAAGTGTCCAAGGGGGAGGCCAAGCAGCTTACACGTGTCAGGAAATTGATGTTTTTGTTTTGCAAGATCAAGTCCTTAGCTTTTCACTTGACTCAGATATGGTCTTCAGAAACTAGTCAAAGAAACTCAGAAGAACTAGCAGTGAATTGGTAGGATTCTCACCCTGACTAACTATATATGGTGATACCTGTGAGCTAAGCAACTGCACTGAAGATAGCAGTGTGTAACGCTAGGGTCATGCTTGGAATGCCTGTCATTCTGATCTTCTAAATATGTCCTGCTTGTCATGGCATACCAATTACTGCCATACAGTCTCTCAAGTAAATGTTTGTTTTAAAAATAAAGGAAAATAAATGAAAAATAGAGACAAGAAGAAAAAAATGTCACAGGACTGTCCTGCTACAATGCTGTATGTGGTTAGATTTCTAAATTTCTGTGTAAAAATATGTAATTGTTTAGTCATATTTTTTAATTTTTTTTCATATTCTGTAGGGACTTAAAGTTTGACATATCCATACTTGATGGAAGATACCTGTTCCATGTTATGCCTAACATGTTTGATATTCAGACAGATAATTAGGTTAAGCCCTATTGTTTATGTTGTAGGGTAATAATAAGCTTCTTTTCTGGAGGGTTAACAACCTAAATTTGCAGACCAAAAATTAGAGAAAAAAAAGAAGGGCGGCAAGATCAGCCAATATTTTGGCCCTAGCCTTTCAAGGTCAGTGAAGACTCAGGACATAGAAGAACCTACACTGTAACATCATGTAATTCAGTTGTATCCCAAACTTTCTGATCAAGGAGATTATGGGGTCACAAAGGAATGTGATCAATGATGTAGCGTGTGCCTAAGGAGAGTCACATGGAGAGAAAATATTCTCTGAGGCTTTATCAGACAGCAAATTGGTCAAGCAATGGCCATGGCTCATCCACATGGCTGACACTGATAAAGGATCTACAAAGTGTGCTACAGAGTTTCAAGATAAATCCTGAGGGGACTTGACTGACCTTATCAGATACAAAAGTTACATTTCTTGTTATATAGGTCTTGCTTTATCTTAATCTTAACCATCCAGCAGAAAGTTATAAAAACGAGGTGTAAGGGTTGAAGCCATGTTAGTATGCTGGGCTGTAAAGGGCTCAGGTCAACAACTTCTGACATTGCCAGTCCTATGAATGACCCACTACTATTATGGACTACTGGAGTATATTGGAATATTTTGTTGAATTCACACACCTACAATATTTAAGTGACAATGGAATACCCTTCTCTGAAAAAACTAAACAAAAAAGGGATGTGAATGAAGGACCATTTTGTATCTGCATATTCAAAATAGTTAAGATAGATATACAGCTACATTTTCTTAATCCAATGAAGAAGATTTGTTCTAATAGTGTTTGTGGACGGGATGTCATGTCTGCATCTTGTCCAATGAATAACCACTGAGACAACAATGTGCAATGTATTTATTATTGAAACTGTCCTACTGATCAGTTTTAAAACTGTCTCATTGCTATTTGTTTCTCAATAAAATTATTTAAAAAAAAGAAATAATCTTGATGTTTTAATATATAATGGAAACTGTCAGTGCTGGAAAATTGAAAAGATGGCACCTTCAAGACTTATGCATTATCGTTTTCTTTGTGGAATTTCTGGATTACGATTTATAACAAAGGCCATAGGACAAGCATGAAATTTCAATAGGAGCAATGAGATATATCATCTGATTGCCCTACAAATCTGCGGTACTGGTGCATGTTACCTTCTTAAGGCGTGCAGGGTCAGACACACATCTTTCTAGAAATGCATAGAACAGGAGAAGCAGAGCTATCAGAGGTGGTGTGCTGCTTGCTAGGGTAACTAAACAGAGAGAGGAGAGAATGATGGTAGCAAGGAAACTTTAGAAGAATAAAAGAGTGAGATAAAAATAGAAGAGTAAATTAAAAATTCTGAGAACAATGATTCATTTCTAAAATAGCTTTTCCTGAGCCAGGGCTCTAGTTCAGTGCCATAGTGCCTGCCCGACAAGCACAAGGCCCTGATTTTGATTCCCAGT
>NW_004524682.1:18774-20176 GCF_000260255.1 Octodon degus
ATATATGAAAGAGAGAGGAGAGAGGATAGGATGTCTTGTCTGGGCATGATTTTGTATGTCATTAATAAACAATGCATCTATTTTGGCAAGAGGCAAATCATATATAATCATACAACTTGAAGACTAATTGAGTCACTCCTTGAGTAAATGAATTCCAGCTTGAAGTTCTATCAGCCAGTAGAACACAACCCTCTTTTCTGCCCAGCACAACGTGATGGCAGCCTTTCCCCACAGTCAGAAGGTCAGTGTTGTGGAAGTCTTAGCTTTCATCGTCATTCAAGTCTCACTGCATGTTCCAGACAGAATACATGTTTTCCTCATGGAAATATGACTTAACAGACTGATTGGAAGTTTTACATTCCCTTGTGGAGTTTTCTCCAATAAATGCTATGTTAATAGGTAAAAGTATAAAACCATTGTCTTCCCATTGAATTTTTACGTAACAAGACATTAATTTTAATAAATTCTTTATATGTAAAAATCAAATTATATCTCTTATAAATTTCATACTGCATATTCTTTTGTATACAACTTAACTTCATTTTTTTTTCAAAAAGTATCTCATACTCTGTGTATCTATCTCTGTGGTCCTTTAACAAATAATTACTAAAAATACTTTGTTTGTACAAAAGCATTTCACATTTCCCAAATGTTTGTGTTTATTGTAATGGTAGATACATTTGAATTAAGTTGTTTTTTATATTAGTAAAATGTGCTAGCCCATAAGTAGCTGAGTCATTTGGCTATAACCTTTATGTTTATTACGGCATAATTTCAGCCTCCTGCAGGCCAGATCACTCTGACAACTTTTCCTTTAACTTCTCTTGTAACAGAAAGTGACTCCCCCAAACAGTACACCTCAGTTTGTTAGTTGCCCGGGTAATAGCTCCTGTTCCACTTCAGGTAGCTTCTGGTCTCTTAGAAGCAGCTCATCACTGTATGCATAGCAGTCACTATGACGCACACTGTATAAACCAATCGCCAATTGCCAAGCCCTTCTGCCTCTGTAGGCACTGCCTGCTGTCCTATGTAATCTCTAGCCCACCAGAGGTCAGGGCCTGGTATTCTAGAAACTAATCTGATCAGCGCCTCTCAACACAAATCAAACTGCCTGCAAATCAGAGGTGTCGTCTCAGGGTTTCTGCTGGCAGTTGCACTCTACATGATTTATTCAAGCCCACATATTCCCAAAGGACAGCCCATCTCAACACTGTTTCCTGTGGTCTTCCAGGTAGTGCTTGTTCCTATTATTTTAAAGCAATTACATCCAATGTGCAGTGCTGGCCCTGCCCCGGGGTGCAATAAAATGGTGACTGAGACTGGGCACACACCTGTAATCCCAGCACCTAGGAGGCTGAACACAGGAGAATCACTACAAGTCTGATCTGTGCAGTAAGACCCT
>NW_004524682.1:20521-29449 GCF_000260255.1 Octodon degus
AAGAAAGAAAGAAAAAAAGAAAGAAAGAAAGAAAGAAAGAAAGAAAGAAAGAAAGAAAGAAAGAAAGAAAGAAAGAAAGAAAGAAAAGAAAGAAAGGGCAAGCGAGCAAGCAAGCAAGGCTGTAACAGCAATTTGTAGCATAGGAAATCCAAAAGAGTAACAAACATGTAATATACTCAAATCCATTATGGATTAAAGACATGCTAATTCATATAAAAAGTATCACATTGCACGTACAAGATTAACAAACTTGAGAAAGCTGGACAGTGCCAAAGGCTGGATGGAGCGGTGAGAAACACGAAACCTCCCGAATGGAGCATGGAGCCGTCCAATCACCCTGAAAAACAATCTGTGGCAGTGCTTAATCCAATTAAGGTCGCATACCTACCCGATCCCCACAACCCACCACAGAGCGTAGCCTGGAAAACTCTCACGGGGGCTGGGATGGAATGCGCACTGCAACGCGCTTCACGGTGTCCTTTGCGTTAGCAAGCGTCTTGGAGGCCATCTAGGTGCCTGTCCCTGAGCAATAAACAAAGAAGAGAGGAGACACATTGCAGAAGACCTCACGAAGGCGGAGAGAGCATGCGCAGGACTCACACGGCAGCAAGAATAGATCTGTAAAACAGGATGCTGAGTGAACTAATAAGAAAACACATCTGGAATAAATATTTCTACTTCGTAAAACCCATGTGCACAATATCACCAAGTTTTACAAGGACAAACCTTAATAAAAGGCGAACAATCATACTGATAAGGGTGACTAAGTGGGGATCGGCATGTGGCAAAGCAAGTGGAGAATTTGAATAGAGAGAAAAATTTGAAAAATGATATAAAAATTAAGACTCATAGAAAGAGGGATTTAAACTATGAAGTGCCAGTAGTTACGAAGTTACGCCTGACGTCAGCCCAGCACATGCAGTCCTAAAACTAAACAAAAACACAGAAACTACGAGCTGTTCCCTGTACAGTGGTGCGCACAGGAGCACCGTTTTGGCACAGCTTTGGAGTCCCCTGGTTTCATTTGGTATTCAGATGGCCTACCCAATCCTTCAGGTATTTGAAGCAAAGGGAATTCTTTGAAAGAAATGGCTGCTTGCCCCTGAAATTGAAATTTCCAGAAAAAAATTCTGCTAAGATTCACCTGGGAGCATTAACTCAACTCCGATGTCCCTTTCAGAGAGACTGCTCAAATTTCAAGGCATTTGTAACCCACTGGACTACAAGCCGTCCCAGCCTACTACAGTTGGCCATTTATAATTTTGAGTCATCTGTTCCCGTGGAAAGGAAAGTTCTCTTTGATTTCTAATCAACTCTTTCCTGGGAATGCTGCTGCCTGAGGTTATAAAGTCCTGCGGCTTGGGGCCCTTGCGTCCCCGTGCCAATTCAGGCGCTCTATGTGGCCGGTCTCTCAGCAAGATGGCTTTGATATACACTCACTGATATTTAAATATCAAAATGTAACTCTCTGGCCCGGCAGTCGCCCTCGCGTGGGAGGCTCCATGTGATTTCCAGATCGGCGCCCTCGACCTTGTAGTTGGAACATCTGGAATCCCGCTTGTGGTCAGAGCAATACTTCAGCTTGTCAGAATATAATTTATCCGCATTTTCGGTGTGCGCTGCAATTTATTAATCCTTGCAACACCTATAGGAGGTAGGCAGATATTTTTCCCAGGGAGGAAAGAAGGAAATAGAGTAAAAATAAGAACTGTGCAGGGTCCGACAGCAGGACGGACGAGCGGCGGGAGTCTTTGCAGAGGAGGACCGCGAGTCCTTAATGGTGAGCGTTGCTGACACCGTCCTGAAACACATTTTAAAGGAATGTTACAGCTTGCCCGTGAAGAAAAGCATTTGGAAGCAAAAATTAATAGAAGTTTAGGGCACTGAAAAATAAATTGTGACATTTAAACTGCATTTTTAAAATATTACTGACCATTCCTGTTGGTTGACATTAATTACTCAGATTACACCCAAACAGCGATGGCCTCACACCGAAAGTTTGAGGCTTGTGGTCGTGGTGCTGTCCGGGACTTGAATGCACAGCAGCTTCATTGAAATGATTCCTATTTGGGGAGTAGTCGTGTTCGGTTTCTGTTATCTCCTGCCTTTTGATTTCTCAGTTGGCTTCAAATCTGCTTTAGATATTCCATGTAAATTAATGGAAAGTTCCTGACAGCTTGTGAGCAGTTTACCTGTGCTTTTTTCTTTAACTTTTTTTTTTTTTTTTTTTTTTTTTTTTTTTTTTTTTTTTTGCCTTATGAAAGGGACATTATGAAGGTTCAAGAATGGATTTTTTTTTTTTTTGGTTATTAAAATTTCTTTGTGTCAATGACGCTGGCTTAGAACAGAGTAACACTTAGGCTACGCTAGTGGGTAAGAAAATTAATAATAGCGGATTATGTAATAATCCACGTTTATTCAACTGTGAAAATAATACAACAAAGAATGCAAAACAATTCCTCAAATAGGTATGGCTAAATTTCTGTCATGTACAGTAAATTTTTGTGTGATGTTGTTTCTGAACTGTACTGTAATGGTAGTCCTAGTTTGCCAATGATAGAACATATTATGATCTTTGTCAACAGTAACCTTCCCATTAATATTTTAGAATTTAAGAAAAGAAATTCGTATTATTAATCTATGCATTGCTTTAATATTCTCAAGTATAATATTATAAATAGGCCTTTCCCAGTGTTTTTCATATTTGCATAGAAAGCCAAACCTTTTACATAATGTAATGGAATCTCTGTAATATTAAATTGTTTTATTACTAATGTTATTGTTACATCACCATGTTAACATTGATATTAATGTAACAGTAACGTATGACTCATATTATGTCACTATGATAACGTTAATATGACTAAGGATTTTATAAAAACAAGTATTCTTTTCTTTTAATTAACTGACCTTTAAATTATTTGTCACATTACCTATGTGAACTTTCCAGCTAACCTTCTAGACAAAGTAATGCTATTTGGCTTCTCGCACTTAAATTTTGTTTGGCTGTCACAGACTCCGCACGACCCAGGCATGATGACATCATGCGAGGCTGTCAGATATCTTTCGTGACACTAAACAGGCCTTTCGTATTATGTCCTCTGTGCTCCTGCTGCTCATGTAGGAATCAAACAAATGCTCATTGCCAATTATTTCCTCAGGATATGGAATTCGTTGTTTTTCTCTCCCAAGAAAATCTTATCCTTCTACATCGTTTCATACAGGAACTATTTTATATCACAAAGCCATGGTTTCAGAAAACACATATGCAAAAGTGCTGAGATAAAGAATTTAATTTTATCAAAGAGATATTCAAAAAATTTTTTGAAGTCACTTTTTGCTCTGAGTGCCCTCAGGGCTTGTTTGGCTGCCTGGAGTGTTGTGGGGTTGAAGTCACTTTTTAAAATGATTTTTCCTTTTTATTGTACACAGAAAGTGATGAATGGTTATTTGGTTGTTTCTCGCTGAGAAGGCGCTTCATGCTGCATCGCATTATGTGCTGTTTCCTGCCTAACCAGGAAAAACAAATCCACACATCTACATAATTTTTGTGTCTCTTGGAAAACTCTTCATTCATTCACATATACTTTCAAAACTTCAGTTTATCGTCAAATCTGTTACTCAGATTAACAGATACAGTTATGAAGATTGAACATATGGTTGCATATTACTGTTTGCTTTCAAGAAACCTTAAATCTTTGTTCTTGTTTCTTTTCTTAAACTTTTTTTAAAAAGTTTGTTTTAAAGAGAGTATAATAATAATTGATATGACTTGACAGTAAAAATGGATAATATATCAGTCAATGTTAATCAGCTATTCTTGGTTTGAAAAATCTATAACATATATATTGTTATGTATTGCCCAGTTTCTGTCTTTATTTCTGATTTTTGTTCTTGCTTTTGCTTTTTCTTTTCAAAATAAAATTAAATTAAAGAAGAAAATAAATTTCCACTTAACAGGCATTTTCTGGGACACCAAGATGTAATACTTAATCTTTTATTTTCTCTTGCACGTATTTACTCCAATATCTAGTACAACTAGACCTATAGTAGTTCGCAAAATTAGTTACCAAAGTGAGATCTCCAAATTTTACAGTTTCCTATTGGTAGTTCATGTAAGATAAATACATAAATAAATATCTTGAATGATTTAATATCTCTTTTCCATAAGCATATTTTACATAATAAAGCATTTCAGCTGGGTGTTCTCAAGTTCAAAACTATGTTCTGTGTGTAACTGGCCTTGCTTCATCTTTTTAGACACAAAAATATCATTAGAAACTGTATTTAAATAAAATAGGAAACGACGAGGAATTCTTTCTGTTTATATTCATTACAATAGCTTTCGCTCCCTGAGTTCCCCTGCTTTGACCTTGTACATGTTCTGTTTTACTTCATAGAAATAGCTCTGCTATTTGTCTTTCTACAGTTACAGCTTTGATGCCGTTCCTTATTTTTTATCTCTCTTCTTTCATATTTGTTTTTTATTCTACACTTCCTTTGGTCCCAAGCCTATAATCAGAATAACCATTCAAATTGAATAAGAATCCATTAGAGTTAAAAGAAACACAAAACTATTGCATCATCCACTGTCATTTTATGCACTGCATAATAAGATCTTTCTCTTTTACCATAAAATGCTTCTATAAGCAAATCAAGCAGATGAGTCTCAACTAAAATGTTACATTGGTTGTGACAAGAAACCACTGCCACTGAATCCTCAAGCTACAATGCAAAAAACCTGTCATTGAGATTACATTTGTGTATCCCATGGCAATGTTATTTTAATGATTTTGGTAGGCAGAAAATGGTAATTGGGTTTTAAAGGCATCCTTGATGCAAATGCACATCAGAGGTGGAACAATCATACTAAGAAGAACTGCCCTGCAGATGCTGCAGATTGAGTGACGCATCCGTGTGCACAGAAGGCAGCTGCAGCGCTAGCCCCAGACCCCACTCGCTCGGGGTCTCCCAGGCTGAGGGCCAGCTGCCCCGAACTTCACAGCGCACACAGTTAGTGCCTGCTTGTATGAATTTCTGTTCCTGTGAATGTTGTAAGCCATGGGTTCGTGAGAAGTATTTTTAAATAATAAACTATAAACTATCAATGTATTTAATAGATTATTATATAGATAATTGGGAAAGCAGCACAGCTTAAATCTGTGCAATGACAAACTATAAAGCAGGACATCAAACTACAAATATTTTAAAAATAGAGTTTAATCTAATTCAAAATCAGAGAAAGGAAAAGCACTTCAGTATCAAATTCAGAGACGGAACAGCATTGAAATGTCAGAAATAAGACATTTGCTCTGACTGGAGTGCACATAGTTGTGTATTCAGCATTCTGAAAGCACAGAGTTAACAGGAGAAATGAAGGAACTGCGGGAGACACTGCCATTGGTTGTCTGCGGGTTACTGCGCTTAACGTTACAAGGAAACAAGTTACAAAGCAAGAAGATTGCTAGCGGTTGCAAAGTCCCAACACTTCTAGGAGGTTCACGACATGTACACAACTAACACAGGTGTTCTTCCTAAAAGATCGCTGGCCACATTTTTTTCATGACAATGCACATGAGTAAAAAGTAGGTAGCTACAAAGATCGTGGTAGATTAATTCACTAGCAAGCCTTGGAAAGAATCTCGTATGACATCCTTATATTTAGCTGCACTAAGTGGACTTGTGGAAATAATTTTTCCTCAGCTAAATAACTTGTAATTTCTGTGAATCACTCTCCTTCTCCCTTCTCCCTCTTTTCTCTCTTTTCCACTTCTCTCTCCTGCACCTACTACTCTCTCTCCCTCCAAGGAATAACCTTACACTACCCTTCCTTTTCTTTTTCTCTAATTTAATAAAATCTTTTTTTCCTTCTAGCACTAAATACCATTATTTCTGAGAAAATTTTGCCTGTTCTCTTGGAAAAGTTTAATGACCTTCTCCATAGAATTTTTATTTCTTCTGGCTGTGAATATATATATATATATATATATATATATATATATATATATGGCATCATTCTTTTTTAATTTTATGTATTTGTTACAGGGTCTCACTAGGCAGTTCAGACCTGTAGTGATCCTGCTGTTTCATCCTCCCTATTGCTGGGATTACAGGCGAGCGCCACCGTGTCGACTCATTTGCCCACTCAGCACACCCAGGGGGTGGTGCCGGCACAGCATGTGGGACCGACCAGGCATCAAATCAGGTCCTTGTGCTTACCTAGGAGGGTGCTTAGACCAATGAGCTATCTCTGCGGCCTTACGATATATATATATATATATATATATATTTTTTTTTTTTTTTTTTTTTTTTTTTTTTTTCCTTTTGGTTTTGTATTTAGTACAGGGTCCACAGAGTCTCACTACACAGATCGGACTTGTAGAGAGGTTGTGTTCAACCTCTCAAGAAGTGGGATTACAGGAACGTGCCACCACGCTCAGTCTCAATCAATGTCTCAGTGTGCCCTGGGGATAGGACCAGCACGGCAGACCAGGAATCGAACCCCAGCCCCTGAATCTGCCTAGACAGGCACTTTAATCCGCTGAGGTATCTGGTTAGCCCCTACAGTATAATTTGTATAGAAGGACACCATCACTTTTCATGGTTCTTGTCCTCAATGTTTTATTCCATGCCAACCAGGAAGTATGTGCTTATTAAAGGAAAGAGGATAAGAAACAGAATTAAGATGTGTTATGTCCATGTACCAACTGCCCACAAGGAATTTAATCATTCTGTATTGCAAACTTCTACTAACAAATATAAAATTATAAAGAAATCATTATTTGAAAATAAGGTTAATAAAAATTAAATGAATATTATGAATAATTAATTAAAATGCTTAATATGCTAAAGTTAAAATGTTTAATATTCCTCTGCTATATTTCTATCTCACAATAAATAAGAAAAATTAATAAACTATAATGGAACACAAGCTAAGTTATTTACAAAAACAGTTATCAACATGTAAAGTCTAAATCTTTGAAAAAGACATTTAAACTTCCTGAAAAATAAAGAAGCATATTTTAAATGCCATAGAATCAATTGCTCTAACAATAATTAATTCAACACAGAACTACAAAAATTTTATTAACAAATATTTTACATTTTGTTACATGTTTTACATTTTGTCACCCATAATGATTATATTCCTCACAGGGAGTTTGTACACGTTCATGACACTATTAATTCTGTCTTCATCCCCTTCCTTCCTCTGTCTCCCTCCCTCCTCTAAATCTTGGTAGCCTTTACTTTTACAAAAGATTTATCTCTTTCTTTCTATCTTTTACTTTGTTCTTCATTTATATTTGAGCTTTCACATAAAGAGAAGAACGTATCCGATACTTCAACTTGTGGATCTGATTTATTTCACTTAGCGTTGCGGCCTAGAGGTGCCTCCACGTTCTCTCTCACACATGGCTCAGGTTGGACCTGCTCTGTGGCAGCACTGTTCTGCACGGTATGTGAATGCCACACTTCCTTTGTCTATTCATCCGCTGCCGAACATTGAGATTCCTTCCAGGACTTAGCTCTCATAAACTGAAGAGTTAGACAGAACCCAGTTTGGCACGGTTCATCGTACAATTTTTGACTTTTTGGTAGTGCAAAAGCATGTATAACTAAGCTTTCTTTCAGTGTTGACCTAGAATGAAATAAAGCTTTCAAGATATTTAACATTTTTATATAACAAGACTTGCATTAGATTATTTAGCCCAACTATTTGCTAATGTAAGTGTTCTGACAGTGTCAAAGTCATCTAGACTAATCTGTTATACTTAGCTTTTCAAATATATTAAATATATTAAATTATGTCAATTTAAGATGGAACATAACACTATCATCAAAGAGAGTCTATACAATATAATTGATTATTGTCACAAATTCAATTGCTTATTTCTCAAAAATTTCTACAATTTTAGGACAACACAAACTATCAACAGTAAAATAATAATTAAATTAACTTTTAATATCTGGTCGCTTCATGTATATCCAGCATCATACTTACAGTTTTACGAATATTATCTTGTTTGCTCCCCTTAATAAGCCTAAGGGGGAGAGATTACCTTCGTTCTCATTTTAATGATATTACTGACCCTTAAGGAGTTCAGTGACCTAACATTGGTCAGCATTTGGGAAATGTGGGAAGTTAAACCTCAACTTATCTGACACATAATCACTACACTACAGCTTCTCTATCTGTAGGTAAAAGGTACCAAACTGTTCCAGTGTATCAGCAGAACTCCCAAAGCTTCTTATTTGTTTATCTCCACTGCATAGGCTTCCATATCAGAATATTCATAATTAGGAACATCAGACCTACTAAATATTCATAACTTAGCATATGAAACTAAGTTACCGTTAAGGCAGAAGAATTGCCCACATCAGAAGAAAGACAGTTTGCATCTTGTTTCACAGGGTCAAGAAAAATATCCCATATATGTCTTCATTTACTGAAATGACAGTGCGTGTACTACATATCTGTAAAGAACAAATTGATCACTTGTTTTGATCTTTGTACTGTATTCATGAAAGAGGAAGGGAAGAGTCATAAGACAGAAGGATGTAATTAGAGTCAGTGCCATTTGGACTTGCTGATGAGTGCATGCTGTTCAACAAATTCAGCATTTATATGTCTAGACTCACGCCAGTGTCAAACACACACCACATGTAGAATTTGTCGAATTGGAAAGTTGAGAGTTGAATGCCAGACACTTGAGACCCTTCTAAGGTCCTTTATGGATAAACATCATTTGTGTAGAGAGAGGAGACTCTGCACTAGGATATTAAAAAGCCAGGTTTGAGGCCAGCGAGATAGCTTGGCAGTGTAAAGTGCCTGCTTAGGAAGCTCAAGGGAGGCGCAGAAACTGTAGATTCCCGGCACCATATGTGGTGCCATTCCCACCCCCGGGGTGGGCTGAGCCAGCCACAAAA
>NW_004524682.1:30034-42553 GCF_000260255.1 Octodon degus
TAAAAAAAAAAGAAAGCCAGCCAGCCAGCCAGCCAGCCCAAGCCAGGTTCTTTGAAGATATTTGCCTCCTTGCTACAACTTAATCTCCATGTAATTCTAACACTAATAGAAATGTTTATATGAAATCCATGTGTAAACTGATTTCCCATTTTGGACATTTTCTGTCTTTTTCTTTTTTCTTTTTTTTTTTTTTTTTTGTATTTAGTACAGGGTCTACAGGGTCTCACTACATAGATCAGACTCGTAGTGATCCTCCTGTTTTTAGCCTCCCAAGGGCTGGGATTACAGGCTCATGCCACCATGCCCAGTGTCAACTGCCTTCTCAGGGCAGCCTGGGGATCAAACCCGGCCCCTGTGCTCTGCCTAAGCAGACACTTGAGTTTGCTGAGCTATCTGGCAAGCCCTGATTTCCCACTTTGGGATTTGTTTTCCAAGGAAAATGTGTTTTCCAAGGAAAGTTCTTTGTGAATGTTAGTAATAATATGTTGTCTCAGGGAGAGGTGATCTTTTATCTAGGAAAAAAAAATTAAACTCAAACCTTGTAGCATATTGAAACAACACTGACAAGCAATAAGAAATAAAATAGGAGGAGAAACCAATGGAAGCTATTTTGTTCATACTTATTTTCCACATTACAAATTGAAAACTCTACACAGATTAGTTATTCTACTTGAGAATAAGAGGCCAGGGATTATCTGTATTTATTAGAGAAATAGACCTCTAACATCCATGTCCATTTCAATAGTCTTTCTTTAATATTTGTGTCAATAAGAAACTTTTATTTCATTATATTTCTAACAAGGTTTCTTAGCAACAGTGGACTAAGTTGACCACTTTTTTCATTGAAAAGTTTGCACTTGACATTTATTAACATACATCCACTTAGATTTTGCCTTCTGCCTCTAGCTAGTTTCAGACTCTTGCTTAACTCCTCCATTCTTAGAAAACAAATAGTATGAACTTCCTTAAAGCTCAGTTCTGAGTTTTCTTCTTCCTGTAATTTACTCATATCAATTCCATGTTAATTATGATAAGTGAGAATGAAAATTTACATGACAATTATATTTTAAATCCAGAAGATAGAGCACAACTTTTGCTTTTCACCTTTTTTTAATTTTTTTTTTTTATTTTAGGGAAGGGGTTGACAAACTTTTATAACTAATGGGTTTGTATTTTATATAGTAATAGCAAGCATTATGTCTGTTTAGCTAAGCAGATATTAAATTGGGAATTTGTATTTAAGTTTACTGACCTAAGTTCTGTCTGATCACCTCCCCTTGATGTACCTGACAACTCAGGCAGACTAGTTCACCCCAGTTACCTTTTGCCCCCTCCCTCAGTCAACAGAGAAAGACACAGGATGCTCTTACAGATCTGGGTCTAGCAAAGTGCCTCAGCTTGCTGGGTGCAGACCTGCGAACTTTGAATTCATCCCGATGTGCCTGGCTTGGGCCTAACTACTGTGCTCAGCGTCTTCCTGTTACAGACCTTGGAAGTGAGTCCACTGTGCCCTTTAGCAAGATACCCTACTCCTGTATTAACTGAGTGGCTCTGGCCCCTAGCCTTTCTGTAGGGACTTCGTCGGCAGAGCTTCACACCAGGCCTGTATGCTGGGCCTGGGCTGGATCCGGACAGATCTGACCGGCGCAGCAGAGCAAAAGCTCTCCCACACACATGCTGGGCCTGGGCTGGGTATGCAGGGGGGTCCTGAGAGCAGGGCAGATGGTCTCACTTACACGCCCAGCTTGGGCTGGGTTTTTTTCGTTGCTATTATTTTGTCTTTTTTTTTTTTTTTTTTTTTTTTAGGGAAGGGTGTAAAGAGTGTTCAGGGTCTCACTACGAGATTGGACTCACAGTGATTCTCCTGTTTACAGCCTCCCAAGAGCTGGGATTACAAGTGCGCACCACCACGCCCAGTCTCAATTTCCATCTCAGCACACCCCAGGGAGGGGCTAGCACAGCAGGCCCCGGGGATCTAACCCCTGGTCCCTGTGCCTGCTTGCAGATGCTTCGATCCACTGAGTTATTTGGCTTTTTATCATTTGATGGGAGTGCTCTAATATCTTGACAGGAAAATTAAGACACATCTACAGTTCCTAAAAATATACATAGTTTTAGTAAATTAAAAATAACTGAATAGGGGTGTATGAGATAGTCTAAAGTGTCTGTTTAGGTAAGCTTAGGCCAGTGCAGAGGGCTGCAGTTTGATTCCTGGCACTACACACCCTCAGGGCAGGGTTGAGCTGACCAATGAATGAATGAATGAATGAATGAATGAATGAATGAATCCATATATTTTGCAACAGGGTAAAATATAGATGGTGGGGTCTGGGATGATTCAGCAGTCTAGGCACCTGCCTGGCAAGTACAAGGACCCAGATTTTATGCCATGCCGGCCCCAGGACCCCAGGTGCACAGTGCCCCAAATCCAGGTGTGATGTCATGCATCTATAATCCCAATGCTGGGAAGACTGATTCATGAAGATCATTACCAGTGTGAGCTGCATAGCAAGACCCTCTTCCAAGAAATTAAAATAAGCTGCTCAACTTGCAGTGAGGGTACATCCTGATCTACTCAGTGTAAGCTGGCAACATAATAAAGTAAAACAAGGGCCGGCCAAATAGCGCAGTGGATTAAAGGGCTGGGGAGTCGATGCCTAAGCCTGCTGTGCTTAGGGATTGCTGCCATGCTTTAGGGAGCACTGAGATGGCAATTGATACTGGGTATGGTGGCACAGACCTGCAATCCCGCTGTAAACAGGCAGATCTCTGTGAATTCCATCTAATAGTAAGATTCTGAACACCCTGTAGCCCCTTCCCTAAAATACAAAAAAAAAAAAAAAAAGAAAGAAAGAAAAGGCTAAAATGTATTAAATACACCAAACTTATCACACAGTGTACCTTAGCCTTGCCTACCTTGTACAGTACTTATGTTTAATATTGACCAGTAGGTGAACAAAGTCTTCTAACACAAAGCCTACTTAATCTTTAAAGGTTGAATATCTCATGAAATTCATCTAATACTGTACTGAGAGTAGAAAACATAACAGTGTTAGGAATATACATTTGTACATCCTAAAGTCAAGAAAAAATCTTAGCTTGAACCATTTGAAATCAGGACTTCGCATATAGCGAGGACTTTCTTGAAAGACAGAATGTACTACATATAAGCATAGAATCTGTATCCAGTTGGCATGGTGTCTAACCCTAGCCTACATTTCCTACATATTTTTAAGCTTCTGTTTTTCCACCATTAATATAAATATAGTCAAAATGTACATAGAAGTTACTAGCTTCTAAATGAAATAAATATTTCAGAGGGTGGAAGGATGAATGAAAATGTACGCCCTGTGATATCGTTATCGCTACTGTCACTGTCACTCATATTCGATGATTCCCTAACATTTGTGTCCAACCAGGCTCTTCTGGGTGTCACCTTTCCATATGCCAATGTCTACTTCAAGGATTTACTTCTGTGCTTAACAGACATCTCAAATTTAGCAAGTTCCCAACTCTTGTTAAATCTATCTAGTTTCTCAGTTCAATACCCCAACGTCTCTGCAGGTTTTCCTCTGTCCGTAAATGTTACTTTTAAACATCAGTATCTTCATGCGAAACCATCATAATCATTTACAACTTTTCCTCTTCAATGCCCCTTCCCACAAGCAACCATGAATGAGTGTTTACAATAATTTACATTTTACATCCCAGTATGCTTTTCCAATTTTACTAACCACCACCCTAGTTCAACACATCATCATGTCTATACTGTGATTCGGCAATACTATCAACTGTAAATGGCCATTTTCCCACCCACAAGCCATCCTCCGCTAAACAGAATGCTTATTTTAAAAGTATGGGACAAGTGGTTGGAAACACTTAGCTGGCATTCTTCTCTCAAAGATTAATTCTTTTCCACACCGCACATGATTTTGGATGTTCTAGCAGATTGCCACTTTTAACCTATCTTGTGAATCAGCACAAGAATATCCCCATTATAGAAACCTATAGATATCTATGTAATATTGTAGTCACTGAGGTCTAAGAGCTCATCCAACATGATCTGTGTTATCCAGGAGCTTTCAGGCTTGCTCTTCTCCCTGCTGTTTTCATATACCCACTAACTACACACATCACCTTTGCCCTTCACAGATACTTCCTATATTCCCTCCTACCAATTCTTCAAATCTCAGTTCATTCATTATTTCCTTAAAGCAACTTTTCCTAATGTCTTTCATCAATCCAAATTACTGCCATCCTTATTTTATCTCTATCACTTACTGCAATTATAATTGTGTTACCTACATGTTAATGTAATTTTAATCACTTCCTTTAGAACATATATCAATGAGGACAAGAACTAGTATGTACCTACACTTACTATGTTTTCTGGATATTGTATAAACTCAGTTATTATCTGGTAAAAAATAAAAGTGCTAAACTACAGACCATGAGATAACTCTTTAAATTGATTTACCATGTGAGAAATAAACCCATTTGCATTTCATGGGTTAAAGTAGCTGTTGATAAAATAAGAAAATTTATTTTACTGACATATAGGAAACAAGTTTCTAAGTTCAAATAAATTATCAAGATTGCTGTGAATTCTAAAAAGAATATATTACCAATCTGGTAATATAAAAATGGGAAAAAGACAAATCATTAAACAGATAACTATACTCATGTAATAGATACTGAAACTGCTTTTTGATTTTCTTTAATAAAGAAACCATTTTTGGCTGCAGAGATAGCTCCATAGAATAGGTGCTTGCCTGGCAAGTGCAAGGTCCTGAGTACAATCCCCAGAACTGCAAAAAAAAAAAAAAAAAAAGAAAAAGAAAATCTTTTTGCAAGATAAAATCTGCTATAGGGGCTGGCGAGATGGTTCAGTGGAATAAGCGCTTCCCTGGCAAACACAAGTGCCTGAGTTCAATCCCTGGATCTGCCAAACAAGCAAACAAAAGCAAAAACAAAAACTTCTATCATTGAAGCATTCATAAAAATAAAAATTATTTATTATTTAAAGGGATGCTTTAGTTAGAAGGTACTGTCCTGGATCACAAATCTATTGTAAAAGTAAACATTGAAACTAAAAAGAATAAGATGCTTCAGAGAATAAAGTTATCTTTATGTTGAATGTAGAAAAATACACTTTAATTTTTTTCAGAAAAGTTAAAGTAAAGTAATCAAATCATACTTTTTCATATCTGTTCCCATTAATCAAAGTTCCCTCAGAGTATAGGGCTATGTGAGGCACAGTTAAAATGAGTTGTCGGCTTATGCAATAATTTCAATGAAAAATTAGTAAATGCAAATCCTTATACTCAGAATTCATGCATGCAATGTGTGTTGAATTAATAATTTATATTTTATATTAATATTTTATTCTCTGAATCTTTAATATACATATCACATAGTTAATCATCTACATGTTGTTAATTTTTCTCATAATATATTACTATTATATAATAACGAATATACTCTAAATAATTCAAACAATATTGGAATCTTGTAAACCATCTCGTAATGGATGATCATATGTCCCTCTTAAGAACTCATTTTTGGCTTTATCCACTCAATGTCAGGGTGCATATGCTATTAGAGTAGAAAGATTGTTGGGTCTTCTTCAGTCCCCAAATAATTTACATTATATCTCTTCCAGTACTAATTTCTATATAAAAACCTATTCAATACATTATATCAAATATCATTGCAATTAACAGCATTAAGATGGAGCAAATTTTCACAAGTCAAACCATATTTTTAGGAAAGCATCAATAAATCCTCAATTCAGGTGCATTAAGATGACTTGCTCAGAGAACTTCTCACACGCAGAACCAAATGTTAGCCAAAATTTAATTAGTGTAATTTTACATATTTTACTTTATTATCCAAAGATCTGAGTTTGTTCACCCCTTCTCCGAGTGTTGCACAGCGTGGCTCACTTTATGACAGAAAGAGTGCTCTTTATAAATATCTCTGTAAATATCCCTTCTCTTTTCTGATCTCAAATATACAGTTTGCAATAAAGCCTTAGAAACATGCATTAGACATGTGCTGCCCAGGAAGGTAGCCACAACCCATATGTGCCTACTTAAAATCAAACTTACAAGAAATGAATACTTCAGTTTTTCTTTAGACGAGCCACATTCCAAGAGCATGTGGGTTGTAGAAGATATTTCTGTCAACACAGAAAATCGCACCGGACATCAGTGCATTAGAGAATCCTCATGTCTTTTCTATAAAGAGGGATATCTGTAGAAATCCTTGTGGAATTCACAATACATTATTACATGAAGTATAAGGCAGCTTAACTTTAATTAAAATATATTGTGTTACTGCTAGTGCTGTTTTATGATACATTAGAATTTGGGGGGATATTTTTGGAATGTAGACATTATTTACAATATTCCTCTTTTGAAAACCTATCTCAAGTAAAACAAACAGTAAATACATAAAATTCTGTAACAATTAATTTATAAGCCTAGAAAGTATAGTAGAAAAATATGTAGTTCTAATTATTACCTCACTGTCATTAAATTACTAAAGACTTCTAAAAATGCCTTTAGTAGTGTTTGAATATATTCTCTCTTTATAATATAATACAGCTAGTTAATTCATAGTTTGTAAGTCATGTACCTGGTCTTTGAAATAAAAGTTGTGTTTATATTTCTTTAAATATGTATCTTAAAATAAGGTTGCAAAGACACAGGGACTGGAGTTCAATCCCCACGATGCTGTGCCAGCCCCACTCCTGGGCACCCTGAGATGGCAACTGAGACTGGGTGTGGTGGCATGCTTGTAATCTCAGCCCTTGGGAGGATGAAAACAAGAGAATCACTGTGAGTCTGATCTGTATAGTGAGCCCCTGTACACACTTACTAAAATAAATAAACAAAATAAGGTTGCAAAGTAGGCTTAAAACCCAGATCTAGGATCTATAAACAAAGAATCATGAGTATGTATTTGTGTACATGTGCGTGGCAGGCATAAAGTGCGAGCTCATACACCAAAATACTCATCTGTTGGAGTTTTCAGGTGAATTTATACATGATATTAAAAAAATACTTCCATTGCTGTTGTATTATATTACTATGATGACAATATGTTACTATTATGATGAAATGGGAAATGGGCTTGCAAGCTCCCAAGATTAATTTAACAAATCAATTTAATAAGGTTTTATTCAGCAACTCAAAGAAGCAGCAGCCTTTCTTCTCTACCTTCAGAATGTGTATTCTTAAAAGGTGTGTACATAGGTGCAGTTTTATTTTCTGAACATGCCAAATAATAACAAATACAGTGGTGCCACCAGGGAACTTGTTTCAAAACTGAACCTACATACACATTTTAACTTTTTATGTTTGTATTTTTTCCCCCTTTATTTTGTACCGGGGATCAAACTCAGGCAGGCGATTCCAGGCAAGTGCCTATGCCACTGAGATGTCTCTCTGGCCCTAACTCTTTACTCTTTGTACCTATTGCAGAATAACAGTGATTAGGGTCTGGCTGCTCTCTGTTTCAATCTGTAAGGGTCCTATTAAAAGAATTAAATTGGAAAACATAATCTTTTGTTTTTATCAAGGAAGCAGTACAGACATCAAATGTTAGTATTGAATGGACGTTCTAGGTCAGCAGAAATCAGTACTTGCCTGAGATCAAAAAAGAAATTAGTATCTAGATTAGGGTTATGAACTAGGTTTTCTGACTTCTCTGATGGTTTTCCTATTAACTCTATTAAATAATATGAGCTAAATAGAGTGATATAAAATGCAAATAAGAATGACTTAAAATAAATGCAGGTTTGTTTTATGAATATGGCAGAATAATTTTAATTATTTGTATGGAATTCGCCTATAGCTGGATCTGAAATCAAATTTTTATTTTAAAAATCAGATTATGTACTAGTCAGATTAAAATGTGGCCCAGAAATCCTGGCAGAGTGAGCTAATCCTGAGACCATCTGTTTTCTGGATTGCTTTTGGAACTTCATTCAAAAGAGTTCTGCCAACACTTTTTATGTCAGTGCCTTCTCTTTGAGTGACTGAATTATTCAGTGTTGGACAAAGATTATTCTCAGCACCAGGTTTTAAATTTTACAGTAATTGAGAAAATGATTCGGTTTAAAATGATTACATGGTGATTCTCACTGTCATATAGTGCTCGGGAATGGCCCAATGAGTGTGAGGGTTACACCTCCAGAGACACCCAGAGCAGGGACGGTGACATTGAGTGGCCCAAATGCAATGGCAAGCCCACTCATCATAAAATGCCGTGCTGCAATTAAACCTGGATACTGAGGCTTTAGTTTAGAAAAAAATGATTCCTACATTAACACGTTGTGTCTTAAAGGAAAAGCACAGCAACGAGCTTGCTATGGGTTCACCGCCAATGACCTAGAGTAACGGAGGATACAGGGACAGAAAGAATCTTAGCGCTTGAACAGGAGTTGGCGATGGTCTAGCATCCTCCTCCGTATCATTTCTCCCAGGTGATCATGAGACTCTTCCATAGAGCCCTTTCCTTCTGAATGCAGGTCAAAATTCTCCACTGGAGGGAGCGCTAGTCTTAAAGCTGCAGGATACAGAGAACAATCCACAGCCACAGAAGAAGGGTTTGTGCTTTGTGTATTCACTGTTCTACGCACACATCAGGTCCTAAGGCGCTTCATCAGTGAGCTTTCCGGAGGGCTTAGAGTGCTCACTGACTCTGCTGTATATTTGGCCACCTGAGACAATTTGTATATTGATCACTATCTTTACTACAATGCAATATGCCCTCGTGAAAGCATACAAAGATTAGCTTATTTCAGGCCATTCTACTTAAAGTCAGCAAGGGGCTCTGCTCAGTTTACCCCTCGGAATCCCAGGATGGTACAGATGACAGCTCAATCTGGGTCTGTGACTACTGCGGCAGCAGGAGCAGCCTGGTGAGTCGCACAGAGCTCGTACATCACCAGCTCACATTCATACAGTCCCATCTAACTTCAAAGAAGACTAGGGGAGTCCAATCCTAGCACATGTCCGGAAGGCAGCCAGTGGAATAAATGGCGGTTACTAAAGTAAACGTAGGATATAAATGGCAAGAACTAGAAAGAAATATCATTGTACAATAAAGAAGATGGACATATTGGAGAAAATTATGAAGAGAAGCCTTGGCCAAAGAAAACCAAAGTGTTAGTTAAAGAACACAGGATATTTCATAGTGGAGGAGCGCAGCTCATCCAGAAGAGAACAATGGAACATAAACACATACAATGGAAGACATTCAAGCTCCATGTGTGGAAGAGCAAACAAAGCCATTTTGGGTGGCCTTCTATAGATGGGATGTATACAAGGACAGAATGCAGGAATGGGACTGAGGATGGCGGAGTAAATGCTGCCGAAAGAGCTGGGCCACGTGGAGTACAGATCACTGAGTCTCTTTGGTCTTTGTGCTCCTCATCATTAAACTGTAGGATCTATGGTATTTATTTTTTTTCTATGGAACTTCTATGGAAGTTCAATTTTTTTCCTAATCCTATTCTTTTACTTGGCATTTAAAATACATCCCTCATTCTAAATAATGTTTTTTGAAGCTTAGGAAAGGTAAAAGGAATCTAACATTTTGGTAACAGAACCTATCCATTATATGCACATACACATATGCATATGGATAGAGGGGAATGTTTTATAATGAATTCTGTAATCTGAATTTCATTTTAAGAAGTCTTATATAAAAAAAATGAAAGCAAGCTGTCCTCACACCACAAGATAATACATTTAATGTGTGGCATCTCCAAGATGACCCGCTCAAAAAAATCCAGATGGTTTTGAATGGAAATAGATGTTAAACTCTAGTAACTAATTTCAAATTTCCGAGTCAAATTGCATTAGTCCTTACCAAATTCCTGCCTTCATAATGTGAATGGGATTTAAAAAAGCATCCTAGAGACAAAGATCTTCATGTGATTTTTCTAATCACAATTTTTAACTTAGTTATTGACAAATACCTATTTTTAAAATATGCTGGTAACAATTTTAATGAGAAAGTGTCACTAAAAATTAAAGGCTATAAGAGTCATCAGACAATATAAATTTCATGTCTAAGTGTTAGCACAACAGAGAAACATTTTGTAAGTCAAAAGGCAGACATGAAGCCTTTTGTCCTAAGGTATCCACCTAGTATTCCACCTAGAATTCCACCTTTGTCTCTACAGCCATATTTTTGTAAAACAAAATTGTTCCTAGGAAAAAGTAGATTACTATCATCAATGTGAAGCCCCAGGACACCTGGAAAGAAAGAGAAAAGTGAAGGAGTCTAGCCCCAAAATGTGTTTCCCCTCTCAGAGAGTTCCCTATGTCAGGATACTACTTATTTTTACAATGGGAATTCTCCAATTAGCACCATGGTAGGAATGCATCCTCTGGTAGGAACTGTGATTTGCACAGAACCATATTGTACAAAGAGAAGAAAATGATTTCCATTGTAGCTTTCCCACAGCTAGAAGGTGGTCAGTCAAAATCTAACTAATTCTCAAACAAAAAAGGAAAAAAGGAGCCTGGCTTTGCTCTTGGTAAATTAGGAGATGGTGGCTGTTGTAGTGATAATCAACCTGGTTTGCCCAATTCAAAGCCCTATGTGGAAAAGACTGTAGAAGAATCTCTTAGATGCTAAATGCTCTAGCAATACCCTCCACCTTTCAGAGGCCTTGCCGGTGCTCTGAGTCGGCCTGGAAGTTGTCATAAGAAGAGGGTGAGGTCCTCCCTTAAAAATGAGAGCTTTGGCATAAAAAAATGCCTTCCTTTTAATTAAGTCCTGCCCTGGTTTTTTTTGGAAAAACTTACTCTGACTTACCTACAGTTGTCTAGCCCTTTCCCCACTGGCCAAAAGAAGCAGGAAACTCTTCCCCAGATTGAGTTTCTCTGCACATTGTCTTCTTGATTCTTCGAAGCACCAACAACAGTAAGTTAATGGACAATTCCCAGGACATACTCTACCAGGCCATGTGACAGCAAGTAACTATTGCCTAATCCTTTTTTATTTCATGAACTTAAAAATCAAATGCTTACTATGTTCCCTGCCTCTTCCCAATGATTTTATTTCATTAATTTTTACTTGACATCACTGAGGATTCAGGAAGACAAGCAATTGTCACAAAGAAGCAAATTCTGGAGGAAAAAAAAGAAGTTAACTTAAACCACGTATTTTACTTCACCTGAAGTACAGTAAAGAATTAACTATCAGATTGATAATATTTGAGTGACGAGTTTGCATTGGCTAAGATACAAAAAATGCATGTATTTATTGATTATGGGTGTTTTAATGTCCCACCAAGTGAGTTGCCTTAAGTTCTAAATTTCTCCTACAAATCTGATTATATTCTATTCAGAAACAATGTGAGCACCGTTGTACCATAGGCAGATGAGAAATCACCACTTCTCGGGGCCACCAAAATCAGTGTTCTCATTTTGTTATTGATATCAGCCATGCTTCTTTCTGTAGTGTACTCATCCCTCTCAAATAATTTATTTTATAATCACAGTTTATTTTCTTAAACATTATACTGCATTTCAAAGTCTTCCAAAGCTGTGTTGGTATGCTTGTGGCATCCCATGGAACCTCAGTGTATAAAATACCCTCAAAAACTGTGATTGACACTATCACTAATTTTACAGAGTTTTAATATATTGTAGTATCTCCTTTACTGAAGCTACCTATTTTTTCCCTGTTGCACTTAAGTCAGCTGCAGATATGTCTAAATATTCATGGTGTGGGCTTTGTGATAGATACCAGAAGTTGGTACATGGCTTTTCTACCCAGTGTTTTTATCAGGTGGCTAAAGGCCCAACTCTTGTTTCTCCTTTAACTAGCAATATTTTCTTGGTTGTTTGAACATATAAAAGACATGTCAAATGTCCATCATTATCATAGAGGAAATTATATAACATAAAGTTTCCCACCCCCATAAAACACATAATTTTCATTATTTTTTTCCTTTAATACCTGTCTAGCAAGGGGCCAGGGAGATGACTTAGTGGAATAAGCACTTCTCTAGCAAGTGCAAGGGTCTGAGTTCAATCCCCAGTTCTGCCAAAAAAAAAAAAAAGCCTTTCAAATACGTGTATAGCACACAAAAGAAATTGGCTCTCTGTATTTGTTTCCTTGACTCTGTGTGTGTGTGTGTGTGTGTGTGTGTGTGTGTGTGTGTGTGTGCGCGCACCGTTTACATGTTAAAGTGGGTTAAGATCTTGGTAGAGGGGCAGGGGAGATAGCTCAGTAGAATAAGTGCTTGTCTGGCAAGCATAAGGGCCTGAGTTCAATCCCACTTTCTTAGATTTAAATCTTTTCCAGGAAAAAAAGTAAGGTTATTTTATAGGCAATAATATCCTTTCAAATTTTCAAGGGTATGGTATCACATTCTAATTGTCATTCCCTATAAGGTAATGTGAGTCTTCAAAATCCTTAAACAATCATACAAACTTCATGGGCTTTCAAAAGACACCTTGCTCCCAAAAATAGCATGAGTTTTCACTGAGA
>NW_004524682.1:42653-44271 GCF_000260255.1 Octodon degus
TCAGTAAAATATATTCCAATGTGATGATTAACCTGATCTTATTTTACTAAAACTCAGACTTTGTAAGTATTGAAAATGACACATTTTTATATAGAATAAGTACCTGGAGAATCTAAGTCAATTATTTAGGGAAAGTAAACATTCTTACCTATGTTAAAAATAAAAAATGATACCAACATCATAGAAAAAATTGTGAAACTAAAATCCAAGGGGGTAAACTAGGAGGAAATTTAAATCAAACTCTCAACATCCTTCTTAAATCACTACTTAGTTCTTCAGAATTTTGTTCTTCCTAACAGAGAGTAGCAATTTAGAACATTCACTAATGTTTCATCTCCAGTAACTGGAAGCCCCTAGTGTCTGCATTAATCGGCAAGGACAATTTAGCTGTGTGCCCCCTGGGTTACTGGAGGGTTACGGGACCCAGTGCCGGCTCCTCCACCACCCAGCTGTGTTAGCTTAGCACATCCTTTCTCGTTCTTTCCTGTCTTAGCCCAGCACCACACACCTACTCAGCTCTTTTCCTTTTGTCTCCTGAGGCTGCCCACCAAAGTTGGAAGACGTCCCTTAGCGACCACATAAATCCACTTCTGCTTTCTCAACTCTTTTGGGCTGTCTGCAGAATTTCTTACTCTGATCCTGTGCTCATAGTCAGCTGTCCTTTCCCTTCCTTCAGAGTCTAAGGAGTCCCGGGGTGTCTCTTCAGTCCACTCGGGCATTTCCAGCAGTCTTGTCCTCTGCAGACAGACGGCCCTCAGTATAGCCCGCCCTGCTCACCAGAGCCTTTCTCTTAGCCTTGTTTCAGAGAAAGGCAGAGACCCTTTTCAAATCATTCAGCAATAAAAGCTGTTCTTCACATTTTGAAGTTTTACTGACTTAATCGTATGCAGTGTGCTACTTTCTTCATGTTCGGCATCAGGAGGAAGCTGTAGCTCCCTTTCACCAAAAGGTTCACCAGGAATTCAAGGCAACCGGCAGTGGAGTGTATTGCTGCACTACGTATTTGGTAGGCTGTGTAAATTAAATGCATTTTCTATTTAAGATATTTTCATTTTAGGACTGGTTTATTGGGCCACAACCCCATCATCATCAGTCAAGGCACCTCTGCTAGGCTTGTATTCACAAGGCTGAGGCTATGCTCTGAGGGTGCATACTGCAATCCATTTCCTTCTAAACCTGGCACATGTGGTGTACAGGGACCCTCTGTGTAATCAGCCAGTATCAGCTCAAGTACAATCAAGCAGAAGCTCTATGGTGGGTTAGTTCCCCCTCTAGTAGCATACAGCCGATGGAGCAATGGCTTTCCTGACTTGGGTTGAGCAGAAGCACCTGACCTAGCATGGCGGGAGAAGGAGTGCTGAGAGAGCAGAACCTGGGAGGAAGCTCACAGCCAGAAAAGACCATGAAAGTCGGAGGGCCTGGGGATGCAGACTCCAGGGAAATTAGGAGCAGGGAGCACAGCACCTCCGCAGACGCACACTCGAGTGGAGCCTCATCGGACACACTTTCCTATGGGTTGTACCCTACTAGCACTCTATCAGAGCAGCGGGTGTTCTCAGGAAAGTGTTTTCTAAATGGAAAATAATCACCCTTTATCCTTCGCCCACCTCTTCACAAG
>NW_004524682.1:46136-71450 GCF_000260255.1 Octodon degus
AGTATGCAATGTGCTAATTATTTAAACTGTCATACCAATTTAATTTGAAACTGTCTCATTGCTATTTGTCTCTCAATAAAATTATGGAAAAAATAAAATAAGAAATAATAACAATAAAAAAAGAAATAAAAAGGAAAAGAAGAAAGAAACAAAACTAACTAAACTCTAAATCATGGTTGGAGTCCAGAACTATTTTCAAGCCAAGGTAGTAAAACAAAACTCACACAAATGTTTAGTAATTCTACTATATATACTGATATACTTAGAAATTTTAACTCTAAATGGAAAAATACGGAAATTCTCGTGTACAGTAGACTCTACCTAAAAGAGCATTACTAACACTGAACAATTATTTCTTTCAACTCCACTTTAAATGGAAAGTTTACTATGCCTATGTGGAGGAGGGGCTTCTTTTGTTTGTTTGTTTATTTTTAGGACCTTTGAAATATCATTTGAGGGGGAGGCCCATCTGATGTCAATTCTTCCTTTGTGGAAGTTCCACCAAGTCAGTCTGAGATAAATGGAATTTTCTTCCACAATCCAAGGCTTAATTATGGTAATTAGCCTGTGCAATTTGTAAAGTTTGGCAGCCAATTCAGGTCCTAATATGCATAAGCTTCTTTCTGTTACAAATTGAGTAGGTTTTAATCAGTTTTTAAAAGACAGCGTCTTACTATGCCTGCGTGCCACACTCTCAGATTCTGAGATTGAATGGTATTTCAAACTCTGCTCCATCATTAGCAGGTTTGATATCTTTAATATTCATGAGGCTTTCATCTTAGCCTTAATCCCCTAGCATCTGGGATGATGATGGGCACTTTGGGGATCCAGCTATTGTGGCTCTTCGGAGAATGGAAGCCCAGGCAGCTCTTGGCAGTAAATTAACCCTCACAATGCCACTTGGTGCCAAATGCCTTTTGAAATGTTGCCTTCTGCTCTGCGCCTTTCTGTTCGGATTTCACACTGATGTTTGAGTCCCTCAGCAGAATCATGCTTCATTTTATTCTGACAGCCATCTGTGACACTAGGAGGTTTCCCCCTCCTCTTTTCATTCAAAACCTGTATCTTCCACCAGTTTTTTTTTTTCTAAAATGAGCATGTTAATCAAATAAGGAAAAAGAGCCTGAACCGCTAATTCCTCCTTCATTATATGGGTGTTTGTGTACATTCTGGGAATTTGTAGAAATATATATTCAATTAATTTCTCAGTAGTGTTTTTTGAGAATAAACTATTAAGTTACCAATAATTTATTTATTTCTTTACCCATGTATTTATTTTTAAATATGCTTCTGTGTGCCAACAATATACTTTTCTCTTAAATGCTAATTATATTTCCACATTCTACACAAATATATTGGAACTCCAGAATATGAAATAAATAAAATGTATCATTCTAGAGATTGTGGAGTTTTTACCAAGAAATGATTAACTTTAGATATAAAGACAGGTAAGCAACCTAAGTCAAACTGTCAAAAATGTTGGTGAACATTCATATTTCTATTCTAATTTTTAGTAATGACTTAATTTTTTTCTTTAAATATCTGTCATCCTTGTATGATACAAGAAGTGTTCTAATGTCCATGTGAACTTCTGTATGATAAAACACATGAATTTGGCTTTGTGGCTTTTCAAAAAAAAAAAGAATCCTAATGCTGAAAATGAGGTATGGCTACAATTTCTTTAATTACACATTAGGTCAGAATAAGATAGTACAGGGTTGTCATGTTTATATGTAACCTTAAATAATAAGCATCAATATATGAAGGTCAAAGGAAATGTAATTCAGGAAACAACCTGAACAGAACAACAGAAGACAGTCATTTTTTCCTAGAAAATCAAGTAGTACAAGGTTGAACAACACCAGGCTAAGTTCAGCAATGTTCTTAAGCCATGTTTCATTTATTTGAATAAAAAATAATAACTTCAGTAATCAGAGCCATTTACGCTTTCTCAGTTCGCTTATAGTTCTTTGGACTATAACTCGGTAACTTTGTGCTTGAGGCAGAGGGAAAGAATCATTATCTACAGCCGTTCGTGGTGAGGAGGGGTGGCGTAGAACCCTTTGAGTGACAAGGGTGCAGGGTGGCAGGGAAAAGGTTGGACTAAGAGGTCCACCCATCCTATGTGCCCCTAGAGCCTTGGTCGTGTAGGGAGGAGGAGGCTATTACAAGCCCTGTGTGTGGCGCAACAGCGCTCTATCTCAGGCCTTGCACTTACCAGTGAAGTGAAGCCACTGGGCAGCTGATAAAGATCATAACCAGGCCTAACTTCAGAAAAGGTTAAATGGACATCTGATTTTATACAGTGAACACAACCCTGGACTATTACTGTCATTGACCCTAAGTTTAGTATTCAAGTGGTTTCAAAGAGAAGCTAAGCTTTCCTTATCAGCTCAGTCCACTACAGAAGCTGAAGAAGGCCAAGATAGAAATCTGAAAATGAAAAGTTTCATAGAAAAAAACTGAAATTTGTAGAATTGATTCTATATAAAAATTAAAATCTTATAAATTCTTCATTCAGAATTCTCTAAAATTTCCTTAATATTTCCCCAGATTATTTTAATCATGTTCTTTATTGAGATGGAGACACTTAATATGTATTAACTACTTCAGGAAGGAATAAGTGGCATTAAAACTGTTAGGTTTTGCAACACAAGAGGTGTTCGATTACTAATGACAGGATTTTTAATTATGTTCATGGAAAATAAAAGAAAATTGGGTAAATCCTAAAATAGATACTGTTGCAGTCTAAATAGGAAGAAAGAAAATACTGTTAATACAGTAACCACCAAATATTCAATAAGCCTACCAATTATTTAAATAAATTAAGGAAAGTATTAGTATAAATAGTTTTGATTCTCAAACATTACCTTAACTGTTTCTTAATATTATTTTGAAAGTTGAGCCAAATCTATGACTTTTACTTTCCATTGTGATCTTAACCAGAGAGAAGACATAAACTGTAGCTTAATCAGCGGATATACAAAGTGAAATAAATATGCATTGGGGAACATTAAGACAGAAGTTAGGTGTACCTTGCAGCATTATGTCATTTGAAAGTACTCTTTAACTTTGTGAACATTCTTGACAACCTCAGAGCCTGGAAGACTTCAGGCAGCTAACCTTCCCTTGGATTTAGCAATTTGGCTGAGTTTCAGGTTTTCCCTGATTTTTTTGATATAAAAAACAAAATGACCCTTATCCTAGGGCAGCCAGAGGATTAGCCAACTCTTTAAGAGTGTAGGTTTGCTGGTGGAGGAAGGAGCAGAGAAGATAAGCAAAACATTGTCTTGTTTTGTGCATTATTTTTTAAATTATAATTCCTATTTTAAAAGATGGAGTTACACAGTTCGTATAACACATGCATAGTGTCATAACCTTTTGTTCTATAGCTTTGAAATGTAAGGACGAGGGCACTGAGAACTACATGTCAGTACTATTCACAATGTTAGCGGTGGTCCTCATCGTGTCTGCATATAATTCTCTTATGCAGTCAAATACAGAGTGCTGTAGAAGAATCTCTGTGATTATAAGGAGAAATTTCTATTGTGTGACATTATAATTTTTCTGCACATCACAGTAAGTCATTAATTCCTAATAATAGGTAAACATTTTATTTGATGTTTATTTATGTTTGTGGACACTATGACCGAGTTAAAGACTAGGCAGATAGCTCAGCAGACTAAAGTGCTTACTCAGGAGGGGTGTAGGGACCGGGGTTCGACTCTCATTGTGCTATGCTGACCTTACCTACAGGGTGCTCTGAGACAGGGATTGAGACTGGGCATGGTGGCGCATGCCTGTAATCCCAGCTTTTGGGAGGCTGAACACAAAAGGATCACTACAAGTCTGATCTATGTAATGAGACCCTGTAGACCCACTAAATTTGCACTAAATAAATAAAATACATATCCCAGTTAAGTTCAAAAGAAGTTTTCTAGGAAGTGAGAGAACAATAGTATAGGGAACATGAGCATGTTGATGCAAGCAGACAAACTATACGATTGTGTAATATTGTAACTGGCTCAGAATTATTAAAATTCAACATTAAATTAATTAATGTAAAAAATAAGTGTGTATAAAGTTATCAATACATCTTATAGCAGCTTAATTTTATATTTGATTAAATTAAGATGTCTAAAGCCACTGGTGTTTCTACAAAATGTAAGAAAGAAGTCTAAAAATAAAACATCTGGGGCCAGGACGATGGCTCAGTGGAATAAGCACTTCCCTGGCAAGTGCAAGGGCCTGAATTCAATCCCCAGTTCCGCCAAAAAAATTAAAAAATAATAAAAATAAAACATCTACTTAATGATAAATTAGTACTACCTGAAACATATTTGTCCTTTCAAAACAAAAGCATTACTAATTAGTAATGCTAATGTTCAATGAAAAAAATTTAACTGACACTTAATTCTTCTCCTTCCCTGTGATGCATAGGAAATAGTCCTTTTACCTTGATTTCATCATCTGATTATTGCTAGCTGCCCTTCCCTGAGGTTATGGCCTTTAAAACTGAACAATTAAAAGTCCACGTCAAACTTAGTTTTATCCCACATAGAGAAGTAAGCTTTCTTAAATCTGGATATTTATAAGTGTACTTATTGCTTATCATCATTGTGAGGAAAACAAACCCAAATGTTGCTATAAGTATATGCAACATTGACTGTAAATTATGAAAATATTCAAGATATTTTAAAGTCTGTGACTCTTCACTAACTCATTTCTCCCTGGTGTGGAACTGGCATTCTGTTGTGAGCACTTAATCCATGCAAAGTACGTCTATTCTTATTGTTAATTCCAGAAACACAGAGCTCCCCCTGACAGCCTACAGACTAGTAGAGGCAGGTATGAAAATGACTGACATACCAAGCCTAGCAAGTTACTCAAAGTTAATGTAAAAGAAATATTATTTGGGATGAAATAAATAGAAAGCAATCAAATCAGCCCCGGAGAAGAGCAAGACTTCACACTTAGGCCTCAGTCTTGACGAGTACACGATTCTTTGAGTGGAAATAAAGGTAGAAAGGTATTTTAGACTAAACAGGGTAAATGCCATCAGCAAAAGAAAATATATTGAAATATATGACCCATCCTAGAAATGGAGGTCATTTAAGTATGATCAAAAACACAACCTGCAGGTAGACAGTTGGAAATGTAGTGAAGGAGGTTTATAATCAAAAACAATGAAGTTCTGTACTTCTACCTTCAAAAAATTACATTCAGAACTTGAGCATTCTACAAATTAACAAAAGTAAAGACACCTTGTAGAGCACTTTGTATGAGAGCACTTTGTAATCAACTGTCCGTGCTAAGTTTGTGTGTTCTTTACAGGGAGGGTCCAGAAAGAGCCCATTTCCAGACATACTGCTTCTAAGAGAGCCATTAAGTACAAGACATTGGGACTGATTTTTTGAGATTCAGTTAATACAATAAGTACATACCACTTTTAATCATAGAAGATGATTATTTTTTCATTTCTTTGTTGTTTAGGTACTTTTGTAGTCATTCATAAATAACACGTGATTATTAGGATTTGACCCAGGCTCCTACAAATGAAAATAGGATCACAAATAGCTTGTCCTAACTTATCAACATCCAGTGGTATCTGAGCTGTGAACTTCACTCTTTCCATGCTTCTGGAGAAGATATCTGAGGTCATGTTCACACAAGCCAAGTCCAGGCACAGATGCAAAATTTTGTCAAATGGCTGATTGCCTATGTAATTTTTCATGAACAGATTCATTTGGGATTTAGGCCTTACTGTATTTACATTCATTAAACATGTTAAATTAGTGATCATAGGATCCCTTTATTCAAGTAGTTATTGGGAAGGTTATAGCAAATTTAAATCACTCATACAAATTCAGTAGGCTTCGTGAATTTTTGCTACAGTTATTTTTATCCCTAAGAGTCCCAGTTTTACCTACATTTCTGTGCCTTTCTTTTCATTTCTTCCACTGGGGAGATAGCTCAGTAGAATAAGCACTTGCCTGGCAAGTTCAAGGTCCTGACTTCAATCCCTGGTACCGAAAAAAAAAAAAAAAAGAATCATTTCTTCCATCACACACTAACTTCCATATTGTTTGTTACATGTTATATAGCAATACAAGCAACAATATTATAATGCACCCTTGAAAACTAAAATATGTATGGGTGAATATGTGTGTACTAATGCAAGAATATATACCACATAACTTATAAATAATATTATAGATAACTCTATTCTATTTTCACAGTCAGATTTCTGGAGAATTGTTTTGTTTACTTTGCCATGATTTTTGAATGTCCAGCTTTCCCATGAATGCTGATTTTTCCTCTCTGATAATAAGACAAAAGTATAATAGTAGACATAGGTGTATTTCAATGGTAGATCATGTGTTTGGGATACATCAAAACCTGGATTCAATCCCCAAAAGAACAAAAAAGTCTATGTATGTCAAAATTGTACATATATGTACATAAATAATGAGAATGTTATCTTTTATGAAATACCTAATAGTGTTTAATAATGGAAGAATTATTATCTTTGTGTATGTTTTATTCATAGTAAATGGGTAATGACCCAATACAACTTAAGGTTTAATCTTGTGTTATTAACATTTCCTTTAATCTGGAGCACCACAAAAATAAATCAAGACCCGATTTTTGGTATTATTTTTCTAATTTCTGTGTATTAAATAGGTGCACCATAGTTACTCAGGTGACATCAGCAAATGTAAACTTGAAGAAAGATATTGGAAGCATACTGCACAGCATTCTGTAATACTTACACGATTCATACATAAAACATGGGATTAATATTAAGAACATAATTGTAAAACTGTACTGAAAACAATTAGGAAAGAAGTATTCATTCTTAGTTGTACATTTATGTAATTCAATGTTAATAGATTCATTTTATAACTAGCCCACAAATCCCTTAAAGTATAACAATTGTCTCTCATGAGTTGATAAATATATATACAACATTCAAATAAATGATATAAATCACAGGGAAATCTTTTCTAAATAAAGCGAAATTTTATACAAATGACGTACTCTGGTATAAACATATGAGCACAAATATAAGAATTATTTCAGCCTGACACAAATTTCTATATGCTAATCAAGTTGTAAAATCAACACTATCTACTTCCTAACTTTCCTGTCCTTTAGCATTCTTTAAGTTTGCTCATAAGTTGTTTAACATGAGTTTAATTTCTGAGAAAAAAAAAAACTAGTGAAATTCATTGGCAACAATAACTGAGTTCAAAATTATATAAGAGGCGACATATTTCACCTCTACTATAGATTTTTGGCACACAGCTACAAAAATGTGCACTTCTCTAATTAGTTTAGACATTAAAAGGAAATCCAAAAGTTTGTTGCACAAAGTGATTTTACATTTAGTGATGAGCCTATTTAGGCCTTTCAGATCTTGTACTTTGCAAAATACTTAGAAATATAATTCTTAGATTTCTAGTTTATGAGTCATGGGGTATATTATGTGGATTGAAATTGGTCTATTTAGATTTTATGGATTAATTTAAGAAGAAAGATTGACCTTTGATTGTTAACTACACTGGAAATATTTAAATTTTCTGATAAATAGTGGCCTCTGACAGTATTCGTGTGTTAACAGAAATGAGTGGTATATTAACTGACACAGGCCTTGTAACGATTTTATCAGTAATTAGTATGGAAATGAGGACCTAGGATGAAAGCTTGAAGGTTCCATTTGCCCCCTCACTCTTGATTGGTACAATGGTCCTGAACTCTAACCTAATGAGAAGGTTTTCTGAAAGAGCCATACTCTAGGATCACGAGATAGCGAGAACAGGAGAGGCCCTTCCCTTGTTGTTTCTTTTGTTACTAAACGCTAAGCTGGAACACTGGCTTTCTCAGGCTCTCGCTGCCTCTCTGTTTCTGTCTATGTCCCCTCAGAACATTAATATTTAAGGGTTTTTTAAAACATTTTATCAAAACTGTCCTACCAATTTGATTTGAAACTGTCTCATTGCTATTTGTCTGTCAATAAAATTATGGAAAAAAATAAAAATAAAAAAATTTTATCTATGCTTGTATAAGTAAAACTAAAGAATATCAATGTTCAGATATTTGTATAGTTTTTCCCTTTAACTCACAATTTCATATGCTCTATTTTTCTATGTTCCATGTTCATAAATCAAGGTTGTTCTGCATTTTATGCTTTTGTGTTAAGAATTTTAGAAAAACTGTGAAATTTTGAATTGAGATAACAAAATAGACTTAGATTGTTGATACTATATCTTATGAGGCCTTCTTAACATTCTTTCTCTGGCAAAGCTGGAGCTGAGCCATTTTTATTGTATATTTTATTTATGGTTAATTATTTACCAAATTTACAAGTGCTAGTGAATCATACTATAATGTCTATATTAAGGCATCTTCTTTAAAGTTTTAATAATTTAAAATCTTCAGTCATAAAACAGTTTTCATTTGATTAAAATCAAGTAGTCCAAGTAATTGTTCAGATGCTGAGCTAGGCCTTTTGGCTAAGATCAACTGAAAATTTCTCTTGTCATAATAATAGAACATGTACATGTATGTGTCCATTGCTACAGTCTAAACAAGTTAGGCTGACTAGGATTAAAATGAAATCCTGTGATCACAAATAATCATGCCTGACTATTCTATTCTTATGAAGACATAAAAAGTGACTAGATCTCTACCTTAGAGACCTTTGTAAGAAATCTATGAATTCATGGGAACTACAATAGTAATGTAGGTGATGTATTAAGAAAAATATTTATCACTATCATATATCATAATCTTGAATTCAAATTCTTGGCACTAAGTATGTCTCAGGTAACCCAAATCACTAACAAGCCAATTGCATAACACTATTCATCCATTAGTTTTCTAGACTACATTCTATACTGGTCTTCTTTCAAGTCTTGAATCACTCCACTCTCCTCCTTTTAAGGTGGAAAGTACTAAATTCCACTAGTCAAATCACACTTTCATAGCTGGAAAACTGTTCTCTCTGGCTCCACAGTTTTGATGACCTGAAGTCTCAGATTTAAATGTCACTTCACCACAGAGGCTTTCTTTGCCAATCTTCTTAAAGAGTCCTCTAGCATATTTTCATGACCTTTTTAACTAATTACTTAACTAATGACAATGCATTTTCTTGATCCTCAGTGCCTCTCAGTAGTGATGGTTACATACAGGACATTCAGTCAATATTTGTTAAATGAATGAAAGGTCACAATGCAAAGAGTCTAATACACATCACACATGCAGTTCTCTTTCGTGCATTAGGAAGAGCAGCATAAGCCAAACAGTAGAGACAGAAATTAAGCTAGAAGCATTTGGAAACAATAAAGTAAACCAGCTAGAACAAGAGGGTTATAGTTTAATGGAAGGAGGATAAAGTGCGCATGTGTTTTACTATGCTGAGTTGAAGGCTATTTTCACAAAGCAAAAGAGTTGGCCAAATTCAGTTTTGAATTTATAATATTCCCATTTTATTAAAAAAAATTCCTAGGACTTTCTGAGAATAAAAGCAATGTCTCCAGAAGAAATAGCATTTATGATATAAAACAGGATGTCATGACTCAACACCAACACCTCCCTGAGAAGGGTGATCAGAGGCCTGCGTTTGCCCTGATCAGGTAAACACTCTCTGTTGGCTGATCTCTGAAAGTGCTGTTGTCCAACACAGGCCCAAATAGATATGCCAACAAATGTAAAAAGGAATGTTTCTAAGTTCAATTTTTCTAAGTTTCTCACTCTGCAAATTTCTTGGACTTGTGTGAAGGTATACATTCTCCAAAACCACAAGGATGGCTTGACCAGTATGTGATACAACTTTAAAATAATTATCGTGCCACTGATAACGACAAGATCTAAAATTTATTCAACACTTACATCTGAAAGGGACCATTCTAAATTTATTCTGTGCATTATCTCACTGAATCCTCTTTACCTCTTTTAAGTGAAAAACATTATTATCTAAGTTGATGAGGACGATGAAATACAATGTAATAAAGTACCTTGCCTAAACTGCGCAGCTAATAAACCTAAAAATCACAGATACTTTCTAAGTCCATGTTCTTGAGACTTCATACTCACCCGATGAATATCCAAGTATCAGTGCTAGTGAAAAATGACTTGTCATCATAAGATCTGGAGTAAACATGTGACAAAAAGAAGGTTGTTGTTGGTGGTGGTGGTTGGCTGGTATTCATTCTTAAGAAAAATAACTGCTGAAACAGCAATGTAAAGGAAGTTGCTAATTAAGACAGAAGAGAGTCAAGACATCATGCTGGAGGCCTACAGCTTCCTAATTCATATGAAGAGTTTCCTCAAAGTCTTGACAGTCAGGGTGGGCAGACATGATATTGTGAGTATGTAAGTGATGGGAATTTCTAAGGCAAGAGTACAGATGGTGCAGCAAAAACAAAGCAGTTTTAGTTGTCTGGACAGTATGCTCCCGCATATATCCTATATTACATATTCTATTACATAGATACTATATTCTATGGACTATTGTATATGCTGTCTTGCATTTTCTGAAATTGTATTAAAAAGCCAGAAATGATTAAAAATAAATGAACAAAACATAATTTTATTTATTTATTTATTTATTTATTTTTGTATTTTAGGGAAAGGTCTACAGGGTATTCAGGGTCTCCCTACTAGATCAGACTCATAGTCATTTGCCTGTTTATAGCCTCCCAACAGCTGGGATTACAGGCGCACACTACCACGCCCAGTCTCAATTGCTGTCTCATTGTGCCCCAGGGGAGGGGGCAGCATGGCTGGCCCGGAGATTGAACCCCCGGCCCCTGCACCTGCTTGCAGGCACTTTAATCCTCTGCGCTATTTGGCCAGCTCACAAAACTTTAAAAAAATATTGGCATGAGATTAGATGAACTGTATGCACTAAGAAATTCTTTTCTGTATTGATTTAATAACTAAAATACCTTTAACTGATATAATAATCCACCTTGATCAATGGAATATATAGTGACTGGACATGAGATCCATTTTAAGAAACATGACTAGAAGGTAACTAAAAGTTGAATATCTTGAATATTGAATCTTTATTTTCAAAACTGGAGAATTCAGGGAATATGCACATCACCTAGGCAGCTTTTGGTAGACTTTGCAATCCCTACTATCACATATCACTGACTGTTATTTTTCTTATCTCTTCTTCCTTACTTTTTGGCAATGGTTCTATATGCCCTCTTCTATTCCTTTCTTTTTTCTTTTCTTCTCAGTGGCACTCAGAATTCAATCCATAGCTCTGCACATGCGAGGCGAATCTCTGCCACTGAGCCACACCCCAAGAGTGCGCTAGTTCTGACCAACTATCCAGGGATATTTCCACAGCCCAGTGAAACACATTTTATCATGACCCTTTTTGGAGTCTCCTATCCAATTCTGTTGTTCAGAAAATAGGAAATGACACTAGCAACTGTTCCCAATTAGGGGACTACATTGAGCAGTAAACTTCTTTATCAAGGCAAAAAATAGCCATGAGACATGTGCCAACTTTTCCTCAAAGTAGTAGTAAAATAAATTTAAGAGGAAAGCAAAGCAATATTTTTCATATATTAAAGTGATCTCTAGAATGACATATTAGAAAACTCCAAGTGTGATACACCGTGACGTTGCAGAAATCTCCGATTCTACTCTGATTCTTTCCATTCTCTCCACGGATTGAACTCAGGACCTTGTGCTATCCCACTGAACTATCTCCCTGGCCCTATGATTTATATTTTTCTTGCAAGATCTCTTCTCTCTTTGTAAAACTAAAAGCTCTTATTAACACAGAACTTTCTAAGAGCTTTATATTTTTAAATGAAAGCCTTCTGATGGGTGTACCCCTCACACAGTCATAGTACGTAACACCTCATGTTACTCAGAGACATTTTTTTCCATGCACATAGAAGCACTTAGGGACAACATTCATTAAATATATTCACAAAGAAACATAGAGGGAGCCTTACACAAATTTGTAGGCCATCTATTATTTGTTTTTCTTCTGGTATCCTTAATCTTTGAACTGAAAAAAATAATGATGTGTTTATGAAAACTTTATAAATAATATTACAGGGGACATTCACTCATACTGAAAACATTAATTTGACTTGATTCATAAAATAAATTGATTTACTTTTCACACTGAAATATTTTGTCATTGCCACATAGTCAAGATCATAGGGTGGGCTCCTTCTCACGTTCATGCCAGCTTGTTGACTTGGCAGACAGCCGTGGTTAAAGAATACAACCGTCCTTCTGCCATTTGTTAAATCTGCATAATTAAGGACCAATTATACATTGCATTGTTTTATAGCAAGCTCCTCAGCTGGCTCCCTCTGATTATAGTTTCATGCCCCTTTGCCATGTTGATTGCCAAAAACTACTGTGAATATTTTTGTCATTCTAATAAGGAAGCTAAAAGCAAAACATATCAGTATGACACATGATTATTAAGACTGGAAAATGATCTCATGAGAAAAATATATCTAATAGATGTTGTCATTAAATGCTTTGATGTGTACAGGAAAAACGACTCTAAGTAACAATAGAAGTTACCGACCAGGAGTGTGTGAGTGTGTTTGCGTATATGTGTGGTTTGTGATGAGTTTGTCCATCAATGGGGCATCATTTAGAAATATGAAGCTCTGAGGAAGCTTGGTTTGTCAAGTGCTCCGGCTCCCTTTTGTGTGACGTATGTATTTTGTGAACATCCTTCTACTATTTCTTACTGATATCACTTCAATCCACACTGTGATGGCACTGTGACTGCATAAGCTTTCTAAGCATAAGTACTTTTTATCTGAAGAACTGATTGCATAATATCTTAGAGCAGCCAATCATAGGAAAATTAGCAAGTTGCTATTGTATCAACTTTACGTTTTAGAAGCTTTTCTTTCAGCACATGGACATTTAGAGGTTTTCTTCACTTCACTTTATCAATGGCTCCTAACACTGTTTCTGAGACATTGTTAGAATCTGCACTCAGTTCATACCCAGTTTCTCAAAAGCTCCATATGAAACTACTTAATGCTAATTTAAAGTTAGTAGTCATTGACTTTCAATGAAACAATCTTTGAAAAATTAGATTTTTAAAAGGGATTTTTAATAAATGTTTGCCTTAATTAAAATTAGCATTTGCAAATTGCATCAAGAAAAGATACCTTGCTGGTAAACTAACTTAAGGTCAGTTTAACACTCGTACTGTGTGAACAGTTCTATTCCCATGCATACTCCTTTCAGTTTTCAAGAGACAATGTGTAAGATAACACTGTGAAAATGAATACTTGAATAACTACAGTAGCATATGCAACCTTGCTACATAAATGTAAGTTCTTCAGAGGATTCTGTAAACAAAATGGCTTGCAAATGATTTTAGCTAAGTGGAGAATATTTTGTGTTATATTCTTCCAGGTTCTGAACTCAAAAATGTTTCAGAAATAGTCTACTTCAGCTCTCTTAACATCTGTGGGTATCTTTTGCTCAGGTTCTATAAAATGGTTAGCCTTTATTTAGAATGAAGGACAGCAGGAAAGTTTTACTGTAAAAGTCTCCTTATGTTTCAAGGGCTTTGATTGATGAAATAACTATCTATCTGTGAACAACCTACTGTGTCCAGAGACTGCAAACCTAATTGCCAAGACATGAATCAAATCCCACCTTACACATAGAAACTAGAGAATGACAGTGAGTGGAAGCAGAGGTGGTCCCAATTCTCAGGTTAGACAAGGCTTTTCAAGTAACTTGAAGGGCTCATGATATTCATTTGCAAGTTTTAAATAAATACAACAATAAATCTGATAAAGTAATGAGACCTGGTCATGAGTGATTTTGCTGTTTCTGAACCAGATACTAAATGGTCACTCTGCAAAAGTTGGATCTGGACTTCATATTTTGAACCAGTGTAGCTAATCTACTGGATAGCTCTACTAGTTTAGATGTCCAGAGAAAGTAGTTCTTGATGCCTGAATTACTGTAAAGCTCAATAAATCTGTACAGCAATAAGTAACATATAATAATAGTAAACAAAAGTTCTCATATAAAATCCTACTTGTGTTGCAACACACCTTAGATAAGCTAGTGTCTTTATTACTTTTATCATTGCTGAGACAAAAGTATCTCACATCCCAAGTTAAAGGAGAAACCTGTAGAAGTTTCAGTCTGTGATCAGCTGGCACCATGGCAGGGTGTCGTGGCAGACAGGCAACCCAGAGAAGAAACAGTACATGACAGGCAGAGGGTAGAAAAGCAAGCAAGGGACACCCACAGCTCTTCCTGTCTCTCATGCCTTACCCAGGCTACTAACAGCAAGTAGCACTCACAGTATTAATCCTAGTGCCCAGATACGAATGCTGCACCATGCATCAATCTGAGCCTCACACTCCAGGTCTAGGCACCTCTGAAAAATCCCCGCTTATGATATCATGATACTTGGGGAAGCCATCTAGACACAAGCCATCACTTTCTGTCCTTGAAGATTCGGGCTCATCCCTCTGTGTAAAAGGCAGTTAGTCCATCTCCAAGATTTGCCAAAGTCTTAACAGTTTAAGCACTGCTGAAAAGTCCAAGTCAAAAGTCTCCCTTGAGATTTAAGGCAAACTCTTAGCTGAGAGACCCTGTACACATGAAAAGAAAGTTAAACACTTCCAATATTAAATAGCACAAGATAGGTATTTCCATTCCAAAAGTTACAAATAGGGGGATCACAGAGGACAGGAACAACGCAAGACCAAAATTCATCAGAGCAAACATTAAATCCAAAATTTATATTTCTGGCATTCCTGGTAATTTGTGGCAAGTTGTGTACTCCACAATGCTTGGGTGCTTTGTCCCTATGACATTACCAGTGCCTGCAGGTTCTATGGCTCATCTCTTGAGTTGGCTTTGCTCCCTCCTTACAGTTTTCCTCAGATGACCCATGTTGTTGGCATCTCTAAACTTTTAGATATCCACTATACCTTTGACTTCACACTCAGCTTCATATGCTGCCATTAAGGGCACACTGCTTGGCATCACAGACCTTCTTCTGAAATCAAGGTGAAAGCCTTCCTGACTTCAGAACTCTTGCATTCTGCACATACATAAAACCAGCACCACATGGATGACATCAATATCTACTGACAATTGAAGCAGTAGACAGGCATCTCTCTTGGCTGTAGGGGTTGTGTGCCTGGGTTGCTGAGCACTCTGAACCTGATTCCTAAGAACACACTTTCTAGGCCATTGTCAATCTGGAACATGGCACTCTGGAGATTTTTTTTCTGAAAGCAAAGTATTTCAACTTTGCAATTCTGAGGCTTCAAAGTCTGAAATCTTGCTGGTTCTTGTGCTGTCCTTGGTTCATCTCTTCAACTGTGTTCTTCTGAAATACTTTTCTTTTTCACGTTAGTCTTTTCTATGACCAATTTCTCCTCTGTCCTGTCTTTCCAGCCCACAACTTTACTGGAGCTTCCTTTCTGGCCAAACTCACAATATTTTAAGTCAATCTGTTGAGTTTATTGCTCTAGTTTCTAACTATAAGTCTGTCTAAAACTCCAAACAGCAGCCACACCACTGCATCAATATTAGACTGACATGAAATTTCATCATAAGCCCAGCCTCAGATAAAGTCTCTACATGAGCCATGAGCAAGCTGCAGAAGCACATTCTTCCAGGGCATAACACACAGCACCGGGAGTCCAACCACCACTGCAGTCCTTCGTCTCATCAGGAAACCCCTGCACCTCATCTTTACTGCCAGCCCTTCTGGTCTTCTTTCCCCTGGCCAGAATCTTTTATCAAGTACAGCTTCGCAGGTTCCAGCTGTACCTTTTAAGCCTGGGTTTCAAGACCTTTCCTGACTCTTCCCCTTCCAGCAGGCAGCTGCATAGGCTCCTAAGCCACATGTCCAGGTAGAATCGCAAGAACAACACCACTTCTCTGTTGCCAAATTCTGCCTTCATTTTTGTCTGAATGCTGGGAGAAATACTCAAAGTTAAAGGAAGAAAGGGGTTTATTTTATCTCATAGTCTATAGAGGATTCGGTCCATAACAATCTGGCTCCAAAGTAGGAAGGAACAGAAGACTAGCATCACAGAGGAGAAATAGGTCAAGGTGGACCGTGGGAGAAAGCAACAAGGAACACGGACATAAAGGACCTTTCTCTCCATGATGTCTTATCCAGATTACCTATGGAACATGACACTCACACTGTTCATCTTATTGCTCTTGATTATAATATGGGACCACACTGATCCCTTAAGTCACTCACTCTACATAGAGCCACTTCTGAAAAAGCTCCACCAATGACCATATGAGATGTTGAGGAGACATTTAGACACAAACTATAACAGCCACATACTTTAAAATAATTCTGAGAAGTACTCAAAATTCCAATGGTCATGTCCTATTTGGAAATAAATTCACAGTATTCATATTTGTTCCCTACAGCAATCGCATGAGTAAATCAGCAATCCCAGAGACCAAACGACTTTTAGACTTTTTAAGTTACCAAGTGTTAGATCTGAATGATACGTTTCAAGTTTTGGTGAAAAACAAGTCTTTTTTTTTTTTTTACCAGTAAAACATTTTAGTTGTCTTTCACTACTTTTAGTAGTGTCAATTTTAGTGGAATGATATGGGAAATGATTTTTTCCAAAAATATTTATTTTTAAATGCAGTTCTATTCATGTATTTCATAATGAAATTGTTATGGATACAATTCTTCTTCCTTCCTAAGAGATAAATAGTGCATAAACTATATTTGATATCTAATCTATATTTAAAAATGGATAAAACAATGTTTAAATATCGAGAATAATTTCTGAAGACTCTTTGCAACACAATCAAATTGCTATTTTTAAATAAATATTGGCAGCAGAGCTACCAATAAAACATGATATATTAAGTGAGACACTTCATGAAAACAGAACAATGCTAGAAATAGACTACACTAAAAGCAGCATTTGGAATATGGAGAAATGACACTCGAAAGCACAGTTGTACAGAAATGATGTGAAAAGTATGTCAAAAACCAAATCTGATCCTTACTTCATTCTTTACAATAAAAGTACTTCCAGTGAACCAAAACTTAAACATCAATGAAACAGTTATATATCTAAAAATAACACAGGACAATAGTTAATAACAACAGGTAAGGATTGTATTTCTGGGACAGAAACACAAAAATGTAGACATATTAAAAGAAAGCACTGGAATATATGACAATATAAAAAATCAATATTTCTACATGAGAGTAGCATATTATAATTTAAATTAGAAAAAGAAAATATTATAGAAAACAATATATTTTATTACATGTCATCATATGTAACTATTGCAATATGTTTTGTCATTATATAAATGAATAACATCAAAATCAAAAATTTTTAAATCAAAAATTCAAAGAAATATTTTTACAAACTACGTTAACAGACAGTTCGTAGGAAAGCATGACCTTTACTCATAATCAGCAGAATTACAATACCAATGCAGTTCCACGTTCAACTACAATGTGACTAAAGTTGTGACTAGTGTTGACAAGAATGTGGAGAAAAAGCTCTTAAACACACACACACACACACACACACACACACACACACACACACATATCCAGATGTTGTTTTCTTATTATAAATTATATAATTATTCTAGCATTATGATTTTAACTGCAGTATAGAATATTTTTTAAAAACCTTGCAAGCAGATTTTAACACTTATCATTTGTCTGTATTGTTTGATTTTTTAAAATGTTTGCTATATGCACATGAAACATTTTTTTAACTCAGTGGAATAACTTTTTTTATTCTGGAAAACAAGAAAGAGCTCCTATTTCTTTTTCCGCATACCTAAAACTCTTGACTGAGAAACTAGCCAACCCCTATCTCCACCCTAAACTTCCCTTTGATAAGAAATCATGGCAGGTTCAGTTGCTGAAGGCCCACGGTTTTTCAAATATATGGGTATTCCAATTTTTTTCTGCCAACGCATCTTAAGGCAGATCTCTGGCCTGAGCTGAGTTCCGCAAACAAGACCACATGGTCTCATTACTGAATGCCCAGTTGGTTTCTAAACAAGGATCGGACCTGGTGCGCCAGCTTCCACCACTCTGCTCCGGTTCCCACTGCTCATCAATAAATCATGATGCTCCGCACACAGCCCGGTGCCCGGGGGCCAGCTGTCAGCGACGGCGGACAATAAAAAAATTATATGTGTTCACCAAATCACTGCAGAGAAATCCAGGGACGCGGCTGAAAAACATTCCCCCAAAATTCCCCAAAGAACTATTCCTAATTTAAAGGCAGCAACGAAATAAAAGAGGGAGGGAGGGATGGAAGGAGGAAGGAGACAAGGACGAAGGTGGAGAGGGGAGGGGAGGAGGGAGGGAGAGAGAGAGAACAGCCCCACACGCGAATATAAAACTGCACGCACAATTTCATTTGGTGGGCATGAAAGTGAATATTTGGGTCTGGGGTCAATTTACCGCCTCTCCACACCCCATGAGAACTAGTAGAACAAACCAAACTCCAAAGCACATTTGACCGAATCCTCCACAAGCAGATGATGCTTTCCTTCTTTACTTTTATCTTTGTAGCGCTAATAAAACTTTGAAAATACAAGAAGTTACAAAAACAAAGGAGTGTCCTATAGGCATCCTAATCAGTATTCTGGTTTTTAATTAGCAATTCAGTTTCCTTGTTTTTCAAGAAAATGACCTTCAACATGCAGTTGATTATATCTTACCAGTTAAATTTAGAATAAAATAATTTTAGCTAGCTATTTTAATATAATGTCACCACTCAGGTTGCTTTTTGGTTTTTAATGGTTTTGTCATTGTATCTCTGATCTCTAGATCATCCACACTTGTACTATTCAAAATGCAGTTAGAAAATTTTTCTACTTGGGTAATAGTCAACCCTATAAACAAATCGCTGCTGCATAACGATTGTAGTGAATAAAGTAGGAATATATAAAAACTATGCAACACTTTTTATATTTCATATAGAACTTTATCTTATGCATTTAGTGAACACTTACTGGACTCTAAATATAATAATGGGGAAAGTGTAAAGACTGTCAGAATTAGGAGATCTCTGTACTTGAAGAGTTTACTTTATACCCCAAGGGTATTTACTTGATCAAAACTCTTCCATAGACATGGTAGGCTTTGAATTGACTGTGAAAGGCGCAATCGTGTGAGTTAGGAAAGGAATCATAGTGAGGCAGAGTGGGGCAGGAGGTGCAGAATTCCACCAGGGGCTTGAGTGTGAAAGTGCTTGTCCTGTGTTCTGAGCAGCGTGGCTGGAGAGTGCTGCACAGCTACGGAGGGAGAGAGGCCTTTAGTGCTTATCCAAAACTGTGAGCTGTGGCGAGGTGGCCCTTTGAGCCCTGCAGAGAGCTGCCAGATAACTCTGGAGGCGCATAGGGCTGTAAACTGAGAAATGAATTACTTGATGAATCTTTGTTAGCTCTTGGAGTAGAGTGAATGAAATATTGGAGCAAGAAAATTAGAGGTGTAGCTGAGAATCCCTTTAAATTATTCTGTTCTCATAAGTCACTTTTGTAAGAAAATTTGATTACAACTTCAGACTAGTTCAAGGTCTGACTCTGCAGCTTTCCAGCTGTGCAAACTGAATGGCTCTCTTGCTTCCAGGAGCCTCCGTTCCTTCATTCATAAAACACGAAGAACATCTGGATAGTTTTCTAATTTCCTGGAGCCACTGTTCATTCACAAAACTGGCAGAACATCTGGACGTGCCTTTAGGGTCCTTAGGAGTAGGGGAGATAATGCCTAGACGACACTACAGATCTTGTCACTTCTACCAGTCTATGTACTGACTGCGGCAGAGGACAGAAACTGGCAATTCCTAGCATAGTCAACATCTGGGCAAGATGTACCATCTAGCCAGATAGGCACATTCTTTCTAGGTTTCAAGAGCATATTTGATTCACTAAACACTTCTAGACAACACAAAAAGTTATCTTTGGGAAATCTTTTCCTTTTGTAAACATTATCATACACCACTGTTTTTAAACTTTTTTTTTTTTGTTGGTTCTGATTCCAAAAAGTGAGTACAAGTCAGTACAGGAATAATTGCTTTCCCTTCCTCATATCTGCATGGCTGTACTTACAGACTGTTTAATCCTCTTTGTACAAAGTTTGTCCTATTTTCTGTGCTCTTTGGGAAATGACTTAACAAGTCAGGGAGGAAGGGATTCTTTTAAAATCTGCCCTCTGCATTGGGCAGTGACTGGGTACCACTTGGCATCTGAGGCATAAATGTGCTCTCCTGTCTTTGTTTCTGTACCACATGCATCACTGGAGGTGGGACCAGGGTGTCCTTTGAGAGTCACTTGTGTGTGTACCCAGGCGCAGCCATCCTTAAGTCTATATTCAGCCCTACCTCCAGAACAGCTGCCACAGAATTCATCCTGACAAGCAGGGACCAAATAAAAGAAGGGTGGTGCTTATTATTTTATCCTTTTTACATATTCTTGTATGAAACAAATGGATTACAAATATCAAAAGTGTTACAGGGAAAGTAAATTTTAGCTCCAATAGTAACTTTTCTGTTCATAGTCAAGGTATTAACTTCTTTGAAAAACCAAAAGAAAATTTACTTTATTCAAGAAAGTTACTGTACTGAGAAAGAAGGTGTTAATTTAGAATCTGCTTCTTTTAAGTTTTGTGAAATTGAATGCAAATACCAGTTTCTTCGCAAAAATGAAGCTGCTTATGTAAAAGATGCCCTTGTGAATGCTTACTAAAACCAGAAAGAGGCTGCATCAAGTGACAATATTTTAAGAATTCATGAATTTCTCTTTACTTATTCATTTGCAAAGGTTAAAAGTGAGTTACTTCATGCCACCCTTTATTCTTTGATCAGTCTCAAGTGACTATGGTGACTGATCTTATCGCCCTCATGTGTCATGCAGCCCAGAAAAACAACAAACATTTTTCTGCAGCAAAGAAACGCAAGTATGATCAATTTGAAATAAAAACATATCTATCTGAAATTCCTTTTGAAATGCTAAATGCTATTTCGCTTATTGGTGTCCTTCCGCAGTTTCACATGACTGGGATCTCAGACTACAATACAGTAAGATAGCTACGACACAGAAGGCACAGGAACCAGGATTATAAAGATTCCCAATTCTAGTCTGAGGCTTGCTATTTCTGAACTTTTTTTCCCCACTTATGTATTTGGCGCAGGGTCTCATTATGCAGCTTGGACTTGTAGTAATCCTCCCAGTGTTAGGATTACAGGCATGCACCACCACGCCTGGACACTCTCTTGGGCTTAGCACATCCTAGGTCCAGGCTGGTGCAGCATGTCGTACCAGGGATCAAGCCCTCATCCCTGCACTTGCCAAAGCAGGTGCTTAGTCCACTGAGCTATCTCACCGGCCCTAGTGATACCTATTTTAAAGTTGTATTCTTTCAAACAACAACAACAAAAAGATATACCTAGCATGCCATTGGTGGGAAAGCCTTAAATGTCAGAGAATAAGACAATGAATGCCTCTACTTAATTGGTCTTAAAGTTTAATGAGGGAAACACCAAAAGAAATTACTAAAGTCAAAATAAGTTTAAATGGTGATCAATACTGTAGAGACTGTAAAATATAGAACACCACTGAAGGAACGATTTGGAAGAAGTGTTTAGCGGAAGCTTTTGGAAGGATCACATATTTTTTATTTTGTCCTTGGACACATTACTTCGTTGAGAGAGACTGGTGCTTGAGGAGGAAAATGGAGAGCATACTAACTTCCATGCCTCCACATGGAATACTTCTGAGAATAAAGTGTGGTGATTTTAGGTAAAAGTGAGGGTAATTGATTTAGATCATATGTTATCTGCATGCGATATAAATGAGTATAATATTCAACACATCTACTCCAAAAATATAAAATGATATACATACAAATCTCAGTACTCTTTAATAGACAAGCATATTTGGAGAGGAAAAACTGAATTTGTCAATTTATATTTCTTTTGTCATCTGTAATAAATCATTGAAGTAACATGTGAAGTATCACAACATTTTTCCTAATCTAGGTGTGGTTAAGAATGCAAGCTCTGGGGCCAGGGAGACAGTTCAGTGGCTTTAGTGCTTGCCTGACAAGTGCAAGGTCCGGAGTTGGATTCCTAGCCCCACACGCTGTGTGAGCCCTAAAACCGGGTGTGAGGTGCACGCCGTGATTCCAGCACTGGAGAGGTTGAGACTGGAGAAACGCTGTGAGTTTGAGACTGGCCTGGGGGATACAAAATTGAGCACAAGGCTGGCCCAAAATGCATAGTGAGAACCTGTCTGAACTACAACAACAAGACTGGGGGTGGTGGCACATGCCTGTAATCTCAGCGTTTGGGAGGCTATAAACAGGAGAATCATTACAAGTCCGATCTAGTAGTGAGACTCTGAATGCCCTGTAGACCCTTCCCTAAAAATACAAAAAAAAAAAAGTAAACTCTGAATTAGGAGAACAAGGATTTATATATTTGTGAGATAATATCTTTATACTTGGGTAAATTAATCTATCTATACAGTAGTTGAATGATTCTTTTAACTCCAAATTTTTTAAATGCTTAAAAATATATCTAAATCTTCCTTAAATTTTCTGTAATTGATATGATCAGTACTAAATAAAAAGTTATTCTTATTGCTATTGATGAAGTCCTCTTAGAGGAGCCCCAGCTTTCAACTTGCTGGGGAAGTCACTGAGAAGCTGGTACTCGGTGGGCTGGAGTTGTGCTGTGCAAAAGGCCCGAGTTAAAGTTAACCTGAACTTTAATTTCCAGTTCTACAAAACATCAGTGAGAAAACGTCCAGCGTCCCCAACAAGCCATGCCCGATGCCTGATGCACACACACTTACTATCCACGTGCAAAACTCAGCTTTAAAAATCATTGTCACAGGAAAATCTTCATTCCGTGTACTATGCACTCCCCAAAGACACCTTTGTTCCACAGTAATCTAAGTGTTTATTTGTTTTCAGCACTGTGTGCAGTTATTTTCTCTTATAATTTCAGGGTTTTGTCAGATTATCCAATCTGACTTTCATAAACTAACATCTTTATTCGTGTGTATGTATGTGCGTGTGTGCATATGTGTGCGCATGTCATTTTTAACCTAAGAAACTGTCCTTCACAATCCCCTAGTAGGATCTGAACAAGTATCTGCTTTGTGAGTGAATGAATGGAGAAATGAATGGTTATTTTACATTATGGATACAATAAACAAACTTTTCTTTGTATCCATGGATGTTCTTAATGTAAAGACCCTCCATATGTGTGAGTTTCCTACTCAAATGCTTGTAAATCAGGGAATTAGCAGAATTCTTCATCATTTTAAGTGATATTTTAAAGGATATTGAAGAGATATTCAAGACACTGCTCTTTTTCGTTCCTTAGGAGTTTATTGCCCTGATGTGATGGCTCACACCTATAATCCCAGCTGGTAGGAGGCTGAGGCAGGAGGATTACTGTGAGATGCAGGCAAGCCTGGGCTACATCATGAGGTCAAGGCCAGCCTAGACTACAAAGTGAGACTCCGTCTCAAAAAAAGAAAAAAAAAAAGTTTATTAAAAGAACAGAAGTAGAGCTTTTGCAAGTAAAATAAGAGCTATAGGCAGGGGGCAGGGATGAGAGGAATGTGACAAAAATGAATTAAGATGTGTTTATCACTAACTCTCCATGATAAATGTAACTATTACGTACCACAAACACGTACTAATAAATAATGATAAGGAATTCCAGCAATTCTCTCACTTACAAACGTTCACATTTGAGCTGCTAACTGTCCCTTGGATTTGAACGAATCAGAGCAGGAGCTCACGCGTCTGTCTGTGGGACCTGGTCACCGCGGTACGCGCTCTGCACAGCGCCATATGCACAGCAGGACAGCGCTGCGCCACGGCCCAGGATGTCAGGAAGTAAGAGCAAAAGCGGTGGCGTGGTGGAGAAAGGCTGGCAAGCACAGAGCGCATTGCAGGTTTGTGCCAAAGATGTAGGACGCTCTCCCAAAACAGAGCTCCTTCCCAGTGGAGCGTACTGCAAGGGGCACGGCCACCTTTCTCTACCCCCACGTGTCACTTCTGCACCCTTCTCCCTCCTGTTTACCTTTCCCTACCTCTTCTTTCATTTGCCCTATTGCTTATTGGGAGAAAGGGAGCTTATGTATATTTTTTTCTTTCCTTGCGCCTCAAAGCTGTGTCTCTGCTTTTATTGCTGTCACCAGTTGGCACGTATGACAGCTTTTTGAGACCTTGAAGGATAACATAAGATTATACGGCTCTGAGTGTTTTATATTTTCAATGTTCTTCAACAGGGATATTCCGGGTTGCTTGAATTTACATTATTTTCATTGGTTAGTAGTAAACAGAAAGGAGTAGGTTGTTAAAAAGAGTTCAGTGACCTCAGGAAGCAAAAGGACACGTGTTTAAAATTCAGCACGATTTAGCCCATAAACATGGACACTAGGCACCCTGCAAGACAAAGGCGTTCTCATTTTCTGCTTTTAGAGGTAAATACTGAGAACGGAAACCTTTTCCTTGCTATGCATCGTTTGAGAACAGGATCTGGGATTCCTTCAGTTAAGCTACCCTCCTCCTTCTTTAGAGAAGCAGCCAGAGTCTGTGCTAACCCTGGAGCCCTCGCCTCTCTGGAGGGGGAGGGCCAGCCGTGACCCTCCCTGACCGCGGGCTGCGCGACTGAGGCCGGCTCGGTGGGGCCTACTGTCCTGCGGCCCCAAGCAGGCCCCGTCTGGAGCCTGCCTGGTCACTAAGCGTGGCTCCTGCAGATTTCCAGTGCTGCCGTGCTGACGCTTTCTGAAAGACATGCTCCTGTAAGAAAAATCACAAAAATTACCACCTTTTCAATGCCTTTCATTTATTAAACAAGGCTCTTAACTAGCATATCCATAATTATCAGCTAGGAAAAAGGAAGGGAAATCACTTCTTTTGGTACATGTGTAGTACATTACGATCCCATTCATAGTAAAGAATTTGTTCATGTAGAAGATATCTCCTAGTTGCTTTGCCGCCCCCTCCCTCTTCCCTCCCCTGTCACTCCCTTGCATGTCTGCAGTACACGATAATCAGGCTCCTCACAGGGGCTCGGCGCATGCACGTCGCACTTCACAGTCACCCTTTTGTTTATTAATATCCTTTCCTTCTCCTCCCCCCTTCATCTTTCAGTCACCTCCACATATATCCTTCTTGCTATTTCCTGCTCTGTGTTTTGCACTTCATTTATATTCTCTCTCTGTCTCTCTCTGTCTCTCTCTCTCTGTCTCTCTCTGTCTCTCTCTCTGTCTCTCTCT